>NC_133659.1:328073034-328373034 GCF_037893015.1 Macrotis lagotis
TGACCCACTCAGAGAAATGAGACATACACACATGGAATCATGGAATCATTTAAGCTGTTGATTCAACCATACCAGATAATTATTAATCAATAAGATAATATATTTAAAGTGCTTATTACAGTGACTGGCACATAGTTAACACTATTTAATGTTAGTTACGGTTACTATATGAGGACAATTAAGTGGGGCAGGGGATAGAATGCCTGACCTAGAGTTAAGAAGTCCTGAGTTCAAATTAGACCAGATATTTACTAGCTATGTGAGCCTGAGCCCCCTCGGCCATAGTTTCCTCATTTGTAAAATGATCTAGAGAAGGAAAATGGCAAACTTCTTCAGAATCTCTGCCAAGAAAACTTCAAATGGAGGCACAAAGAATCAGACACAACTAAAAAAAATCAGTGAACAACAACTAATAATAATAATAATAATAATAATAATAATAATAATAATAATAATAATAATAATTTTATCCTATTTCTATCCTCCCCTTCTCTGCAAAATTCTTTCAGAAAATCATCTTTATATATGACTTCCTCTCCTTTCATTCCCGTCTGCCATCTAGCTTCCATTCTGATCATTCAAGTGAAATTTCCCTTTCTAAAGTTACCATTGACTTTCTGGTTACCGAACCCAAACCCAGTGACGCTTCCAAAAGCCTCAGCCTTCTTGACCTTCTTTGTTGTTGTCAGTGACCCTTTTCTGGATATTCTCCAGGTCTCTATGATACCGCTTTCTACCTGGTTCTCCTCTGACCCTCCTGATTACTCATCCTCCAGGCCCACCCCTCCCCCCAGCTCAATCATGGGTGTCTCCTAAGGCTTCTCTTCTTTCTTCTATATCATTTCACTTGATGACCTCATCAGTTCCCAATCATTTCTATGCAGATGATGCACATATATCTATATATCTATATCTATATAGATAGATTGATAGACAGAGATAGAGATAAGGATAAATATGGACAGATAAAGAGATAAAGACTGATGGGATAGACATAGGCAGAGGGCCTCTGAGAAAAAGACAAACAATGAGATAGAGATAAATAGAGATATCAATAGACAGATATAGGTAAATAGAGATAACAATAGATAAAGGTAGAGATTAGAAAAATAGAGTTAGAAATACATAGGGATAGAGATAGAGAGATAGAGATTGAGAGGATAGAGATAGATATATAGATATAGATAGATAGATAGATAGATAGATAGATAGATAGATAGAGATAGGTAGAGGTCCTTTTCAAGAAAAAAAGAACAAACAAGATAGAGATATAGAGAAATAGAGCTAGTGATAAACATAGAGATTGAGAAATAGTGATACATGGAGATAGATTTAGATAGAATAGAGAGAGAGAGAGAGAGAGAGAGAGAGAGAGAGAGAGAGAGAGAGAGAGACAGGATAAAGGTAGAGAGATAGAGATAGGTAGAGGTTGCTTTTGAGAACAAAGGACAAACCAGATAGATAGAAATAGAGATAGATATAGATAGGTAGATAAGGTAGTTAGAGATAGAGATAAATGGAGATTGATAGATAGATATAGAAATGGAAATAGAGATATGTTAATAGAAAGACAAATCTAGTCCTAATTTCTCTCTTGAGTTTCATACTTTTAACACCAACTGTCTAAGGGATATCTTGAGCTGGATGATCCATAGGCATCCAAACTCAGTATGCCTACAGCTGAACTCATCTTTCCCTTATTCTGGCTCTTCTATTAATATCCAGAGCACCGTCACCCTCCCAATGAACAATGCCTGGAAGATCCTTAGCACATGGAGTGTCAGAATTGGGATGGGTCTTATGCCAGAAACATCTCCTTCCAGAGCTGTCCCCACACTAGTTATTTCCTTTTCCCCCCTCTCTTCCTCTCTGATCCCCCCCTTTGAATAGCCATATATCCCTCCCCCCTCTTTCCTGAAGACCCAGCCCTTGTAGTTCTCAGGAACACTTATGTAAGTCCTTTCTTGGCTCAGAATGAGTTTGGCTAGTTATAAGTTCCCAACAGTTAAATATTTACAATTCTGTTGTCTCCTGGGGAACACTGGCTCTCTCTGTCAAACAAAGATGTGTCAAACAAGAAGGTGGCCCTCAACAAAACCCACTCTCTGGTGTGTTCTTCTGCTCCCCTCCATATACCCTGGCCTGGATAATGTCTTTTTAAAAAAAAATCTGACATTTCCATAGCACTTGAAAGTTTGCAAAGCAATTTATGTGTCATGTCTCATTTGATTCTCACAATAGACCTGAGAGATGGGTACTGGAATATTTTTCTTCCCTCTCTCTCTCTATCTCTCTCTCTCTCTCTCTCTCTCTCTCTCTCTCTCTCTCTCTCTCTCTCTCCCTCCCTCCCTCCCTCCCTCCCTCCCTCCCTCCCTTCCTTCCTTCCTTCCTTCCTTCCTTCCTTCCTTCCTTCCTTCCTTCCTTCCTTCCTTCCTTCCTTCCTTTCACTGAACTTGCAGTGTTATTGTTACAGGGAATACCTGTATTTCTACCAATGCAGATCAGCCATCCAGTCAGGCAAGTAATATTTATAAAGGACCTACTATGTGCTAAGGACTGGGGATACAAAAAAGACAAAAGTCAATCCCTCTCCTCAAGGAGTTTACAGTCCAAAGGGGGAGACCACAAGCAAACAAATGTGTACTAACAGACTGACTATAGGATAAACAGGAAATAAGAGAGAGAAGGCAATAGCATTAAGAAGGGGTGAGGGATGGCTTCCAGGTTTTCCAGGACCAGTTCTGCTCTTGAGTCTTGAGAGAGTTTGGGGCCTCTGAGAAGTATTTGCTTCAGGTCAGTCAACCAATCTGTGCCAGAAGCAAGACTTGGATCCAAGTCTTCCTGTCTCCAAAGCTGGTTCTTTTTCTTCAATGCCTTGAATAGTCTTATCCTTATTTTACAACTAAGGAAACTGAGACTCCAAAAGATTAAGCGACTGCTCATAGTGATTTGTTGTTGTTTGTCATTCATTTTTGGACAAGGCCAATGACATCATGGGGTGATGTCTTGATTTAGGTATGACTTGGATTTAAGCAAGGCAGAGCTGAGCAAAGTCATCAGTCTCTCTTCCCGAGTCATCAAAGTCCAGTGGCAAGACAAAAGTCAAGATGACTGGCTTGGGATGCAGTGGATAACCTTGGTGTCTTCTAAGTCTGACCAGGCTGTAAACACTCCATTGTACCTTCTTCAGTCACCATCATAGTCATTAGAACAAATTATTCTCCTTTGCCCATTCTGTCAAGGGAAGCCTTCTTATGCTTGGAGTAGACATCCCCCTACATTACTGATGTGTTTGGGTCTGTCGGTTACCCTGGACCTGGTTTAGTCTGCCTGTCTTTTTTTTTTACCTGGATGTGGACTTCATATGCTACAACTTCTTGGCAGCACAGGTGAGAGCTGGGTGAAGGTGGACACCAAAAGTGAACATGCAGTCCTCATATAAGATACGTTGTCTAATTTATTGAACTGCTTTATTTTGATCTCTTTTATCCCTTTCATTCTTTGTTATGACCACTGACTCACTCCTAGTTCTGGAGCTGGAAGGGACCTCAGAATCCTTCTGGTCCGGGGGGGAAGTCTGTCTAAACCTTACCAAGGTAGTAAGTGACAAAGTGTATGTTTGGGGGGGGTGGTCCTCAGGCAGATTTATAGACCTCATCACTCCTCCCACTACACCATAGGGATAGATATTCAGAAATAAAGCAATATTTTAGCAAGACACCAATAAGCATGATCTAATTCATCTCTTCTTACTTAGATTCCATGACCCTATAATCTCTGATCTTCTGATTCTTCTCCCACCAGATTATCTACTTTTTCTCAGTCTCTTCTCTGGTTTTTCTTCCTTGTCCTTCACCTTTAATATGGGTGTCCTTCAAGGCTCTGACTTAAGTCTTCTCTCTCTCTTTACTTTTTCTTTAATCTTATAGTAGCCATTTTCAACTCTATTCCAATGACCCCCAAACTCTAACTTCATGTCTCCCACTGACAACTGGACAGCCCCATCTGGATGATCCTCCAACAACTCAAACTCAATGCATCCAAAACCAAGCTCACCTCCTCCTCCACCCACTGTCTCTTCTCTAATCTACCTTTCCACTCTCATTTCACAAAGGTGTCTCTTATACATTATGGATTTTAAAAAATCAGTTTTTTAATTCATTTGTTCAACCATGTGCAGCCCTTTATTTGAGGGGTTTCTTGGCAAAGATACTGCCATTCCATTCTCTAGTTATTTTATAAATGAGGAAATTGAAATAAATAGGGTAAAGTGACTTGCCCAGGGTCACACAGCTAGTAAGGGTCAGAGGCTGGATTTGAACTCATGAAGAGGAGTCTTCTTGATCCCAAATCTAGTGCTCCAAGAGGAAAAGCTCCCTAGTAGGAAACTCTGTGCCATCTTTCAAGTTTGTTTCCTTCGTTTCTTGATACAGAGTCTTGTAGTTGGATCAGACCTCTGATTTCATTTGTGATTTAGGGCAGGAGTATAGAACAGGGAATGTCTAGGGCTGGGGGGGGAGTTAAGAACACACAACATCAGGACTGGGACTCCACTAATGGAAGCCGGCACCTCTTCTGCAACTTATAGTGATAGACAGTTTTCTGGGCATTTGTGGTTGTCCATTAGACAATAAGCATTTATCAGCTTTGACTATGAACCAGATCCTGAGAATAAAAGAACAAACAAAAAGAAGCCCAGAATCTGCCTTCAAGGAGTTTCCATTCCAATTTGGGAAGACAGCAGCTAAAAAGGCGGCTGAAAAGATAGGGCTAGGCATATGGGGACATGCTGACCAAATCTGGAGCAGATCTGAGAGAACAATGAAAGATGGTGGGCCCAAGTCCTTCCTTAAAATGGAGGTGTACACCAATGGCAGAAGGAGGCTACAGGAAGAAGGAATCTTCCATGGTGAAAAGTTGGGCAGCTATGGCATCACGATAATGTTCCAGAATGTCCAGAACCAGGAAAGGAATGGGTAACTTCTCCAAGGTCACTCAGCCAATAGGAAAAACTCAAACCCAAGTCAGGCTGACTCCAAAAGTAGCTCTCTGTCCTCAATATCTTCTTGTTTCTCTGGAGAACATTTATAAGCATTGCCTCACCGAAGGCATATTGCCTGGCCCATAGTAGAGTCAGTACTGAATCAATGGTTATTGTATTAGATTGGATGGGATGCATGGTCATTTAGGACTTCATTTGGTGACTAAGCAATCCAATACATTTTAATCCAATTCAACAAGCAATTATTAAATGCCTACTGTGTGTGCTAGGTCACTGTGTTAGTTCTGGGAATATAAAGACAGGATTGAAACACTCCCTGACCACAATGAGTTGACACTATAGTTGAGGGATACAACATGTCCTTAGAAAAGTAATTTCAGGGTAAATGGAGAAGGAAGGGAGCAAGACAGGTATGGCAGAGAGAAGGGAGGATGTCCCCATTGGTATGTGCAACTGTAATGTTGGTGAGGGAGGGAATAAAGGGGAAGGGTGTGATGGAGCTGAACCTTGAATGAAAATGAGGACTCTGAGAGGTGGGAGTGAAGGTAGAGGAAAAAGACACCTTGCCCACAGGCATGGAAGGGGAGATGGCAGACTGAGCTCAGGGAACAACTCTTAAGGCAGTCTTGCTGAAACATGGTGGAATAAAGTGAAACGAGGCTGGAAAGACCCTAAGACCAAGAATTGTAAGGGTCCGAAAAAGTCACTGAGTCTAATTTCCTCATTTACAATTATGGAGGCCAAGAAACAGAGAGAGAGAGAGAGATTATTGACTTTGCTTCGGTATGTTGGAGATAAGACCACGGTAGCCTTCAAATGTTGGGCTGTGGAATTTTATTGTCTTTTTAAGATAGAGGTAATAGGGAGTCACTGAAAATGTTTGAGGAAGGGAGTAGCTTAGGAAGTGCCGTAGGAAGATGATTTTAGTCACTTTGTAAGTGACAGTACAGAATGGAGCCAAGGAAACCAGTCGGCAGCTATTTCAGTCATTTAGGTAATGAAAGCCTGAACCTGGGTGATGTCTATGTGAGTGGCAAGACTGAGGTCCTTTGGAGTCATTTCCATGTTTTCTCCAAATCTTCCACAGAGAATCCAGCCAAAACACTAGAGACTCTTCTGTGCATATTTGTTTTTTATAATGTATAGTGTATATAATTAATTTCATATATACATATTATTTTATGTGATTATATATGATTATTTTATGTGATTAATTTTATATATATTTATTTTGTGTATTTATATTATATATGATTTATTTTACATATGCTATGTTATTATATATTATATATATTCTGTATATATCAGAGATCTACTCTCTATATTACTTCTTATTCTGGTTCACCTCTTTCTCAGCCCCATATGTCATAGAAAATGTTCCTCATACCACTTCTAGGATACGATTGTCATCAGTAATATGCTACAGTCCTCTTACACCCATCATGCATTTTTCCACTGACCTTTGGGTCATGAGCAATTTCAATTCTTCAAAGAATTTGGGCTTTTCATGATTCACAGTCATTCAGTATTGCTGCAAAAATGGGTTTTGTGTCGGAAGCAGCCTGGGATTGTTGGAAGCAATGGGCAATTTCCTAAATATAGCCCAGCCTAGTCTCTTTCCCTGGTCCCATTTGGGGTTTGGTTCACTGTGTTCTTGCAGCAGTGGCTGACCCAAATATAGGGGAGCTGATAGACTAACTCAATGGCTTCCATAGGTGACTGTTCCTCACCATCTGATCTTCATCCACTTGGGTTTTCCTTTGTGAATAGTTTGTTCAACTGTGGATCTTATGGAAAAGGCACTGTCATGGTCTCAGGCTCGAGGCAAAGAGCACAGCGTTATCTGCAATTAAAAATATTGTAGGGAATTGGGCATAAGCTCTCTTAGTACCCAGAAAGAAACTGGGTATAACACTGTATATAATTATCAAACAGAGGTAGCAAAGAGTAGTGAGAAGATAGAGAATTGGATCTGTCAGGAAGATCTGGGTTCAAATCCTATCTTAGATGTAATTATCCCTTAACATCTTCGTGCCTCAATTTCCATATTTGTAAAATGAAGATATTAGGCTTATGACTTCTAAGATTTATTCCTTTTTTCTGTTTTGGTTTTTGCAAGACAATAGGATTAAGTGACTTGTCAAAAGTCACACAGCTAGTAAGTATGAAGTGTTTGAGGTCAAATTTGAACTCAGGTCCTCCTGACTCCAGGGCTGGTGCTCTATTTACTGTGATTACCTGCCCCAGTTTATTCCAACTTTAAATTTATGATCCAATAATTTATGAGCTGATCTTCCTAAGTTTCTTTTTCTGTAAACTGAGTAGGTTGAACTAGATGACCTCTAAGATCCCTTCCATTTCCTTGATTCTATGGTTTTTGTTGTTTGTCCTTCCTTCTCAAAGAAGACCATGAGAACAGGGAGGTGATACCATGACATGCAAGCGAATTGGATTTGAGTGAGAGAGGATTGTCCAGAGTAATCAGCCTTACTTTCTCCTCCAGAGCTATCTGAGTCCTATGGCCAGACAAAGATCAGGATTATTGGAGGTGGCCCTGGATACAGTGGGAGACCTTGGCCTTTTTAAACTAAGGTCTTTAACAGGTCTCAGTTTGACTGAGGGAATGACCATTCTGTGAATTAAGGCTAGGTAAGAAAAGAGGCAAAAAATGGCCTCTTTCATAATCAAAAAATGGTTTTATGAAATAATAAGATCTGGGTTATAAGTTTGGAGAACTTAGAGGTCATTAATATGGTCAATGAAGTGAATCCTGACTCTGGTCTTTGGAGGATGGCTAGGTTTAGGGAAGTAAAAGGGACTCTATTCTTCCCCTAAGGACCAGTCTGAGGACATGGAGGACAAGAAGAGAGAGGGGCAGAGCTAGGGGTTCAGAAATGATGTGTCCCCTTCTTTAAGGACAGTGGGCTTTGGGGACAGATTAACAATTCATGAACAGGTATTGGATGTGGGTAGGCGAGACACCCAATCCTTGATTTGAGGCTTTGCCATCAATGTGGGCAGCATGCCGTCAGCTCTCCAGTTCCAAGGTGGAAGCCAATGATTCCAGCGACTCCCTGGACTACACCTGCTGGAAAGCAATGACCCAGGAAGATACAGTCCAGCCCAGAGCTCCAGGAAGGGCTGATTTTTTCAAGACATTTCCAATGTATAAGGACAGGTCCCAAGACATTCACCAAAGATAGTAAGGACCTGGAGAAGGGACAGGGAAAGCCCTTTGTAGACAACAGGAGTAACACTTTTTTAAATTCAAGACCTGTGATTTCATCTGTGGGGAACTCTAGATGAGGGAATCCTCCCCTGCTTCCACAGCCCCCCCCCCACATATTAGGGCAGATCAGCCCCTACTCTCTAATTATAGTCTGGGAGACGTACCCAGTCCAGTCCATCAAGAGTGACTTTGTCCAGGGTAATGCTGCCAGTAGGCAGAAGGGGCAGAATTTGAACCTAAGTTTTCTTGATTCTGAAACATTTCTCCACTGGATAATTCAGTATACCTTTTAAGATGCTAGAGTTTGGTGCATAGCAAAAACTGGATTCTCCTCCAAAAGGGATGTTGTGTGGGCAGAGGACAAAGGCTCTAACTCTCTGCTTCCCTTCATGCATTCCTTTAAAGACTTGAGTGCCTTGTCACTCTGGTGATTCATTTTGAACTTATTCTCCATAAAAAAAAATCCCTAGATAGTTTTCACAGGAATTATTGTCTACCTACATTTCCTTCCACTACAACTTAATGGGCCAAGCTGGCTCTCTCTGCTTCTTTTTTAACCTATCACTCACAGGCAGTGCCAGAGGGCCCTCATCAGAGCCATTGGCAGCCAGTGCCGCCTTCTGGCTTCTACAGATCAACCATCCTGCTTCCATTGTTAGACCAACTTTCCTTTTCATTTCCTCCTCCACTCCTCCTTCTCTAAGCCTTGAGGCACCATGATAGAATTGAATATTTGGAGTCAGAAGACCTGGCCTTGTCACTTATTTCCTGGGGGAACTTGGACAAATCCATTAACTTTTCTCCCTTAGTAAAAAAAAAAAAAATGAGATGATTGAGTTGGATGGCCTCCTGGGTCCCTTGCAACTCCCTCCAAATTCAAATCAGTTGGGTTCACAGCTAGGGGGAGGCATGACTAAGAGCCTCCATGTTCTTATAATCATGGCTCAGTCCCTCCCTCCCAAAGCAACTCACCCAAGCACATCATCTCATTATACTAGGAATCCACCAGCTTCTTAGAAGTCACAACATACTCTAATCACATTTGCTGTATTTTTGGATTTAAACTACACTTCATTTTCTCCACTTAACTTCCATTCTCTCCAAGTCCTCCTTAACGCCTTCGTCCCAAATACCAAAAAAGCCAGATCTTCTCCCTCTGTCTCAAACACCGGCATCATCCTGATATTCCTTTACAACCCAGGGAAGAGTTGCCAGTTCTTATCGTGGAGTGAACCTCTCATTTTCCACCCAAAGCTGTCTTCTTTGTCAATGAGACAGCATGTAATAGGAAAGCCCATCACAAGACCCTTCTAGAGCTTGGCACCCTGGGGGCTTCTTCCCCCAACCAGACAACTTTAGAATTTAGCCTCCTTTTGTGGCAGAAAAATTTTGTGGGAGATTTTGGGAGTGTAAAACTTACCCCAGGGAACCTAATGTGAGAGAGATGAATTGTCCTGATCTCCAGTTGAAGGATTCAGATACCCTACCTTATACTATGGTGCTAACAACGACATTGATTTTGTTCATTAAAAAGTGACAACTTAGGGACAGCTAGGTGGTGCAGTGGATAAAGCACCGGCCCTGGAGTCAGGAGTACCTGGGTTCAAATCCAGGCTCAGACACTTCATAATTACCTAACTGTGTGGCCTTGGGCAAGCCACTTAACCCCATTTGCCTTGCAAAAACACCAAAAAAAAAAAAGCAACAACGTTGTCTAAGATTGCAAAAATTCATTTTGTAGAGAAAGGAATCAACCCCTAATTCATTTTTCTGTGTAAACATACCTTCTCATATATATTATTGAGTTTGCCTAAAGTACTGTATATCACATTAGCCAAATTGTTTGGGACATGTCCCCTTCACTTTGTCTTGGACGTGAACAGGGCTGTGGACACCCATAAACTCACCAATATTCAGCTTCTATGACCAAGACTTAATCTACAATTCTGATTATCATCTCCTCTCCTTCCATCTTTTCTCATATCTCACAATTCCTGCATTTTGTCTTCAGCTTCTCCATAATGGCCCTCTTTTGGGGCTGTTCAGATCCTCATGGATGTTTTGACTTCCCTCTCCTCTCTTCCCAGTCTTCACGTAGAGGTCATCAGTTCAGTTCTGTGCTCTTGCCTCCCTTTCCCCTTCCCCTAGCATCTCTTTCTAGGGCTGCCAGCTCTTTATCAGTCACATCTAGATGTAAAAACAAGGACAAACCAAAAAAATCTGTCAAGTGGGTGGCTTACAATTTTTTTAAATTATCAGAATTTTGTCCACTTTTTTTTAATGATGAGGCTCTCCCTAAGATGCATATTATGCATTGAGTTATGACAAGTACAATTCTATCTGCTCTGTGTCACATATCTGCCAGATTGTATGCTTGTCTCCTCCAAGAGAGTATAAGCTCTTTGAGGTAGGGCTTGTCTTTATATTTTTTGTATTCCTAATAATAAACACTAAATCAATATTTGTTGGCTGGAGGATTTAAAAAATGGGGGTTTTGTTATCAAAAAAGGAGGTTTGTTACCTTTAGAAACTCTAACATGTGCTGCCATTTTCTTTCTCTTTATGAGTAACTTCCATCTAGTCTGTACATGCCCTGGCTTATACTCATTTATGCCTATGTCATTTCTCCTTTAGAATAGAAGATGCTTGAGTTCAGGAGCTAAGTTAATTTTTTTTGGTTACTCCAGGGCTTAATCCAGTGACTGCACTTAGCAGCCCCTAATACACCGTGTGCTTTAAAATATAGATTTTTTTTTAAAAAAATGGAATTCTCTAACTGGTTTAAAAATCTTCTAATTGAAAATTTTCAGTGATTCATAAATTCATCTCTTAAAAATATAGTAATAATACAGTGCTGTATCTTATAAGGATAGCTAGTTGACATTGGAGGAGATGGAAATTTACTACCTAAATTGCTGCAAGAACCTTTGCATATTTATTGGATGGAGCTGGAAAATGAACATCATAATGGAGAGAGCACAGCCTATGATGTATTTGTGTTTGGGAATGACATAGCTTTGTAAGGCATCTTGGGGAATTAGCTTATTCAATTCTAATGGCTGTCCAAGCTAAATATCAGGATAAATTGAACTTAGAATTGGCCTTCAGAATCCCTGAATGAGAATTTTTTTTAAAAAGACTCTCAAATATAATGAAGTCTATTCAATCAAATTTCTCCTACTAAAGTGTTTATTATCAATTCATAGTTGATTAGATTCCATTATTATAAGAGCCCGTCATAGTATTGTGGATAGAGAGCTACCCTTGAACTTGAGAAAGCCTAGGTTCATGCTGTCCAGGCCAATCAAGTGCCCCTTACCTCTCTAAGACTAGAAATTGCAGAGAATATTTAATCTGCATGGGTGGAGTGTCTCCTCACCTGAAAGTCCCCTATGTCATGGAAATCATGGGTGCAGGTCTCCAGTTCTCCTAATAATTTTAGGGACAGTAAAAAGAGTTTTTGGACTAGTTAGCAAAATATTGTTTATTTAACCTTTGAAAATCATATTGAGTTTCTATATTTTGTGTACATTTCTGAATTTACATAATACAGGAATAAATTTGTACATAGGTTTATTTGTTTTTATTGGACCTGGGATTTTTTTTTTACTGTTGAGAGCTCTGCTATGTCACTTCCTCTATCAAGGTAGAAGATTAGTGCCTGCTCTGCAAATTACAGTCTTAGAGAGTTGTCTGGAGTCCCATAGCCTCTCTATCAGAGTCAGGATCTGAACCCAGGTTTACCCAATTCCATGCTCAAAATTTTTTTTACTAATTGGGTCAAATGGTCAAAAAAATTTACACACAAACACACACACACACACACACACACACACACACACACACACACATTCCTTCTACTCTAAATTTTCTGCTCTTTTGTCCATACCTGATTCTTTTAAAAATCTTAACTGATGTTTCTTGTTTTTATATCACCTTTTATTTATGACTGTAGCCCTCCACCATCCCCTTCCTAGAGAGTCAGTCCTGGTATCAAAGAAGAAAAAAAGAAAACAGAAAGAAGGATTTCAGTTAAAAACGAAGCCAACTCATGAAACATGTCTGATAACAGGTGCACACTCTTTGAAGACGGGAAACTGAAGTCTTTCTTCTCAACTGGTCCCCAAGGCCAAATTCTGCCATTGTAATTTTACATCCTCATTGTAATCTGTAATGTTGTTTTCCTAATTCTGTTTGCTTCACTTTGCATCAGTTCCTATAAATCTTCTCACACGCCTCTGAATTCTTCATCTCCATTGGTTCTTATGATATAGTAAGAGGGTGCAGAGACGTTAAAGTCCCACAGTTTCTTTAGCTAGTCTTTAGTTAATGGGCATCTAGTTTGTATACAGTTCTTTGCTAATATAAAAAAAGAGAAGAAAGAGGGAAGGAAGGCTATAATTGTATAAGAAATATAATAGTGTATTATAATGAATAATTATATATAATCTATGATTATTATGTAATCACATGTCATATTAGAACTATATATTAGATAATGTGCATATTATAGTTACATAATACATTATGAGTTATAATATATTGTAGAATATAATATATAATTAATGAAGACTTTATGTATCAAATACTTATAATATCACCTTTTCTATGATAATATATTATAGATAATATACTACAGCACAATATAATATATTGTGTTATTAGTAAGAACTAATAATATATAAGGAATAGAAAAGATGCTCTTATAAATATTTGTTGCATAAAATGGACCTTTCTTGACATATTATATTGTGGTGTAACATAACAATTATATTGCTATAGCATTTAAAAGATATTTTATAAATAATATAAATTAAATATAAATATAAATAAAATAAATGCCATTATAACTATTTGGGGCATATGGAGAGCCTTTCTTTTATCATTGATTTCCTAGATTCTGAGTATGACCATTTTATTCATGTTTTTAGCAGAATTCCAAATTGTTTTTCTGAATGGCTGGACTGTCACCCAATGGATTATTATGCCCATCATTCCTCAGTGCCTCCAATTTTGGGGGGGTCCTGTTTTTCAATATTTAAAGTTGAGGTAAGATCTCAAAGTAGTTTTCTTTTGCATTTCTTTTTTTATTGGTGATTTGGAATATTATTTCCTGTTAAGACTATTAAAATTCACTTAAAAAGAAACAGCAATTTCATGTTAATAGTTTTCGATTCTGTTGAGAACTGTTTGTAGTCTGGTTTTCTGGGCAAGCTTTGAATAAAGGAAGGATCGATGAGGAGGGTGTTACCTGATCCTTGAAACCTGGGCAGTGTGGTTTGGAGGAGGAAAGAGACTGGGAAGGAGAGACCACTTAGGAAGCTATAAGAATCATTTAGAAGGTGAATTCCTTGAGGATGGGAATTTTTTTTTATCCTTATAAAACAGGCACAGTCCACTCCACATAGTAGGGTCCCTAAAAGATGTTTTTAGTGGAATTGTTGCTCAGCTGAGTGGCCAGATGCAGGTGGGTCACTGTTGGGACATTTCTTATAGAAATCATAATCCCACCTCCCTATTATGCATCCCTCTTCGAATGTTTATTCTTTGAAGACAGGCATTATCTCACACACATTAGGAACCTAATATTTGGTGTTTGTTGAATTACACAATCCAGATGGGAGGATGGGTAAGGAAGGTAATGTGATAGATGAATAAGAGGGGAAAATTAGCAGCAGAGTCAACTTTCATCTTAAACTAGGCCAGCTACAGCCAAGAACCCCGCATTAGCAGACACTGATGAATACTGACATGACTGCATTCCCAATATCCTCTGCTCCCCCTCTCCCCTCACCTCCCTACAGGCCATTTCTGGCACCAAGAACTGTAGGGAGTCATCATCCAAGGTCAGACGTGGTTGGTTCTCCCTCGACTGCAGTTCTTTGTGAGGTGAATGATAACAAACTCTTGGGAAAGGTTATTTTGGGGCTAAATTAGCTCAAGAATAAATGACTATCCCCAGCTCTATAAGAAAAGCTATCTGCACTAAGCCTCCTGGGCAGAGATCATGATCAACATTCATTCATTCACTCAATAAGGGAAAGGGAAAGGGAGCAAGCATTTCTTAAACAACTCCTATGTAGCAGGAACTATGTAGGCATTGGGAATATAAATCCAAGTAAAAAGAAAGATAATTCCTGCCTTCGAGGAGGTTATATCCTATGGAAGACCCCCGCCCCCATAAAGGAGAGTTGAAACCTAGGGATCAGGAGAGGTTTGCCTATAGGACTGGAGGCTGTGGAGAAGTTGGGAGAGTCGGTTAAGAGAGAAGGAGAAGGGTGAGGAGGGGAAGACACGAACATGATTGGTTTGGACATTTCGTCAAAATGAGGGGTCTGTGAGGATCTCACCAATCAGAAGAGAGGAAGCAGTGGAACTTTTTAGAGTGTTATGCTTAGAACAGACCATTGGGGTTGAGGATGGATTAGAGGAGGGAGCCTGGATACAGAGGAATTAGGAACTAGGAATTAGGAAGTAATTTAACAAGATCATAGGATCCTGAACTCACATGCATATATAGGGGAATTGGATTGCAGTAGGGATATTATTGGCAAAAGAAGAAGAAGGTGAAGTTTTGTAGGGGTGATTTTCTGAGCAAGCTTTGAATAAAGGAAAGATCAAGGTCTTGATAAAAGTATAAAGGGGGGGAGAGATGCAAGAATAAGAGATTAAAGGTAAATAGAGGAAATTTAGCATTCTTGATCAGGAAAGATATCATGATAATAAAGTGTAGCCATCTACACCTTGGTGTGACCAAAGTGGAGAAAAGGTATGGACCGTGGCAGGTCAGGAGATTGAGGAGTTGGGAGACCTGGGGGGGTCAAAGGGAATATAACATGCATTTCAAGTCCCCAAGTCCAAAGAAAGGGGATGTGTTAGAGAGGAAGACAGAAAGCCAGGGATAGAATTTCTTTCTTTTTTTTTTTTTGTATTGATCTTATTTTTTTTAATTTTATAATTTTTCCCCTAATCTTGTTTCCCTCTCCCCCTACCTTCCACAGAAGGCAGTCTGATAATCTTTACTTTGTTTCCATGCTATACAATGATCTAAGTTGAATATGTTGAGAGAGCAATCATATCTTTAAGGAAAAAAATAAAAGATAGCAAAATTACATAATAAGATAACTTTTAAAAAAAAATTAAATGTACTAGTCTTTGGTCTTTGTTCAAACTCCACAGTTCTTTATCTGGATATAGATGGTATTCTCTCCATCTCAGATAGCCCCAAATTGTCCCTGATTGTGGCACTGATGGAATGAGCAAGTCCATTAAGGTTGATCATCACCCCCATGTTGCTGTTAGGGTGTACAGTGTTTTTCGGGTTCTGCTCATCTCACTCAGCATCAGTTCATGCAAATTCTTCTAGGCTTTTCTGAATTCCCACAGGGTTAGAATTTCTTGAGAAAAGAGACAGAACAAATCGAGGATGATCGATACCTGCAGTCAGGATCAGGCTAGAGTGATGTATCTGGCCCAATGAAAAAAATCACCAAGTACATTTTAATGTCTTGAGACACTAAAAGAGAGATCAGAAAAGGGGAAGGTCAGAAAGAGGCAGTGAGAAGCCAGAAGGGGCTGATTCTCCTGCTCCTATGTTAGAAGAGAATGGGACATGAGAAAGGGCATGCCCAGTATTGGAGAGAGTGTCTCCTAGGGGGTGGGACACAAAAGAAGGTTTCCTTTGAGTGCCAGAAGGTGAAGGGATGCCAATAAAAAAAGTCCATCATCATTTCATAGATTTTGGATTACAAGATCAGGGAGGGACATTGGGATTTGAAATTTTAGAGATGGGACCTAGAATAATGAATATTAAAGATGGAAGAGAGTTCAGAACATAAAATATCAGAATTGGGTGGGATCTGAGAATAAGCTCAGAACTGGGAATGTCAGACATGGGAGGACCTTTGACCAGGAGTGTCAGAGTCAGGAGGTTCTTTAGAGATCATTTAGTCCAATTCTCTCTTTTTCCAGATCAGGGAACTTAGAAAAGGGAAATAAACAGCTCCAAAGTCTCACAGTCACTTAATAGCAGAGCCAGGGCTGGACCTTAGGTCTCCTTACTCTGATCTTTGCTGTAATCCCTCCCAGTCAATCTCCTTTCCTCTCCTCTTCCCAGCAGAGCCTGGGGAACCCATGTGAACTTCTTTATCTCCTAGATACATGTCTTCTGGGAACTAACCTACCAGAGAACAGGCTCATTTATCTGAATTGAGTCTTTTGGAGGGTGATGTAATGTGTCCACTTCAGTTTGAATTTCTTCTCAAACACTAACTGTGTGACCCTGGAAAAGTCCTTTAACCATTGGGTCTTGGTTTACTCATCTGTAAAATAAGAGGGTTGAGCTCAATGATGCTCCAAGGTCTCTTTCTTCTTTAAGAGATGCAAGTACAGGGAGAGGTTAAAGGCTTCCAGGTATTACTAAGGGGAAAACTCCTTAACCATGAGCTCTGTAGAACAATGTTGCCTTTGACATAATCTCTGTCACTGAAAAATGTTCAATCCTTGCTGAAGATGTTGGTGAGAGCATTTTTGGAAGGGTTTGGACATGTCCCCTGCCTTTAGACTTGGGGACTTTGAAATAGATACTGATGGGCTCTCATCCAAACCTCCCAGATCCTCAGTCTCTTGACTCGGAGACTCCTCAATTCTAGGAGACAGGGGTCTAGGAGATGTTATGAGCTCTATGTATGAGAGGAGAGGGTTTGGAAATATATCAGGATATAGGCTAGAAGAAATTCATTTTACCAAAAAGGAAACTGAGGCTCAGAGAAGAATTACATGGCACTGGTAGAGCTGGGATTGGAATTTGGGTCCTTTAACCTGAGATCCATGGCTTTCGGCAATGGAACAACCTTTTTTGTGGAGGGATAGAATGAGGACTGGTAGAATGAAGATGTCCAGAGAAGTGAGCCAAGGAGGAAATGGGAGCTGGAGAGGGCAGAGAGAGGAGAGAGCCAAGAGAAGCCAGAAAGTGGAGAAAAACCAGGGACAAGACCCAAACAAGAACTAAGAGGAGGAGAAAAAGGAAAGGGGGCAGCAGGAACTAAACTCCAATTGGACTGGAAGCTGGAAGGAGATCAAAGAGTCCAACAGAACATCATCCTCCTCCTGGCTTCAGCCCCACCAAGAGCTTTGATGGAGACTTCTGAGACTCAAAGCACTTTGCCATCTATTAGCTAATTTTATCCTCACAACATCCCTGTGTGTGCCCTCGTTTGGCAAATGGAGGTCCGTGTTGGTGCCCTGGAAAGCTTTTTCTGGCTCTAATGGGCTGTAATTCTAGGCAAGAGCTATTTTTTTTTAATAAATATATGTGTCTATGAGAGAGAGAGAGAGAGAAGAGACAGAATCACAGAAGCATAGACTGAGAGACACAAAGACAGTAAGATTGTGAGAAACCTGAGTCTCAGTTTCCTCATCTGTAAAATGAGAAGGTTGGTCCAGGTGACTTCTAAGATCTTTTCTAAATCTGATGATTTCATCAGCCTAACCCTTGAAGAGAAACCCATTATTTTTATTGTTTATTTATTATTACATTTTTGGATTATATAGACTTAAGAAAATGACAGATGAAATTTTAATTATGCTCATTACATTTACAAATGCCTCTTGTATAATTCTTCCTGAAGAGCTGGCTGTTAAACATTTACCAGCATATTCCTGGGGTGGGGGGTGATTGATTATTGAGTAGCTCTATAAAAGAGCCCTGGATTTGGGAGACTTGGGTTTGAATTCTGAATCAAAAGCTGTGTAGCTTTGGGCAAGTCAGCCTCACCTCTTACAGCTTCAGTTTGCTTATCTATAAAATGGGGGGATAATCCTTGCTTTATCAACCCCACCGAAAGCATTATACTAAGGAGAATTACAACAGTAGGCTCTGCAGTTTGATCCCATAGGCTGTTCTATCCCAATGAATTAACCAAATGGGCCATTCCCAGCTCTGACCTGGTCCAGAATAGGTTAGGGACAGTGGTCTCTGACCAGAGAACAGCCTCCCTCCCTATGTTTCTTCAGTTTTTTACCATCACAAATGCTTGGCCCTAAAATCCTCTGAGGGAATTCCTTGGGAAAGACTACTGCCATTGACTTAGAGGATCTGGATTCCCTTCAGTGGTTATCTCCCATGTAGCCTTCCTTGGGCAAATTGAAAACTCCCTGGGTCTCAGTTTCTTCATTTGTATTGAAGGAGAGGGGGACATGGCCTATAATATAAGGGGACTGGACTGCATTACTCCAGATGTGACCCAATACAAGCTTCCTGGGGGCAGGCAATGTCCAGCCCCATTGAAGCTCTCTCAGCCTATTCCAATTGTTTGGTTGTTTCTCTTTGAGTTAAAGCAGAATCTGCCTCCTTCCAATATCCCTCTTGGGTCAGGCTGAAAAGGCTGCTCTATCTTCCCTGTGAACAGCCTACAAGCACTTGGTGTTAGCCCACAAATCTCCTCCATGGCAGCTTATTTTTATGCTGAATATCCCCAGAACCTCCAGTTTCAGATGAGTTTCTTCACCACCCTTTTGCATTGCTTGTTTTGATGTCAGTCTGCATTATTCCCATTACAATAATAAGAATAATAGTAATCAGCATTGGTTTAGCTCTTGAGGGCTAACAAAGTGATGTTCATATGTGCTCTTTCTTTGGTAATATTTTATTTCTTTATTTTTCCAACTATAATTTTTTTTGGCAAGATTTTGAGTTTTATATTTTTCTCCCTCCTTCCCTTCTTTCCCCCTTCCCCTGACTGAAAGCAATCTGATGATAGACTCCACATTATAACCATTCTAAACAATAGATCCATACTGATCATATTATGAATGAAGACTCAAATCCAAACAGAAGAAAGCAATAGAGAGAAAAAATAATTCATAAGACAACTTTTCAAAATCAAAGATAATAAGCTTTTGTCTTCCTCCTCTGGATATGGATAGTATTTCCCCATCATAAGTCTTTTAAAATTGTCTTTGATTATTGTAATGCTGAAATGAAAAAGTCCATCATAATTGATCATCACCCCATGTTGTTGGTGGTGTATAAGAAACAATTGTTCCTCACAACTACCCTGGAAGGTTAGGGTTATTTACTGAATTATCCTTATTTTGCAGATGAGGAAACTGAGGCAGATACAGACTTGCCCAGGGGCAGCTAGGTGGCACAGTGGATATAATACCGGCCCTGGAGTCAGCAGGATCTGAGTTCAAATCCGACTTCAGACACTTAATAATTCCCTAGCTGTGCGGCCTTGGGCAAGCCACTTAACCCCATTTGCCTTGCAAAAAAACTAAAAAGTAAAAAAAAAAAAAAAACTTGCCCAGAGTCATAGCCAGTAAGTGTCTGAGAAAGAATTTGAACTCACATCTTTCTAACTCTAAATTCAATGCTCCATTGACTGTCTCCTAATTGTCTTAATGTAAACTCATCATAAGTAGGAATTATTTCATTCTTTGCATTTGTAAAATGATTCAAATCTGACCTCAGACACTTTCTTAGTTGTGTGACCCTGGGCAAATCACTCAACCCTGTTTGCCTCAGTTTTCTCATCTGTAAAATGAGCTAGAGAAGGAGATGGTAAACCTCTTCAGTATTTTTGCCAAGAAAACTCCAAATGGGGTCATGAGGAGTCAGACACAATTGAAACGAGTGAACAATATCAAATCTATATTTCCAATATCCAATATGGTGTCCTGGCACACAGTAGGTGCTTAATAAATGCTTACAGATTGACAATTTCTTTAATAAATGGTTCCAGAAGATAACTCATCAACATCTCAGAAATAAGGCACTTGCAAAGACCTCAGAGACTACCTAGTTCCAGATGAGAATCCTGAAGCAATTTGCCCGAGTTATTAAGTGCAAATGAGATCTTCAGCAGGACTATATGGAGAAGTCTGGAATGATAAGACACAGCTCTGTTTCTTCCTCCCTCTGCGGTCTTAGGTGAAAGACTTTCCCTCTCTGTGCCTCAGTTTCCTCATCTGTCAAGTAACGATAACTATATCTATATGCTACCAATCTTGTCTGTCTTAAGGCTTTGTTGTCTCAAATAAGATAATGGATGTTTTGGTCCTTTACAAAGTACAAAGCATGGTGCACATTAAGTGAGATATTGTGGATGAAAGCTTTTGGAAAATTGTCCCCATTATTTTATCTTGACGTCAGAAGAGACACAGTGCCCTAAAAATAAAAGAAACCAATCTTTCCCTCTGGGAGTTGGGCCTGGGGGAGGAGGTAGGGAAGGAAGGGAGGGAATGTGTTTTTGAGAAAGTCTTGCTTCATGAGACTAAACTTCCCAAGATCCTCTTTCCCCCCCCCAGACCAGTGAACTTCTGGAAAGAATCGGGCTTGCAATGAGAAGACCTGAGCTCCAAGTCTTGCCCTGCTAGATACTGTCAGTGCAGCCTTGGGTAAGTTGCCTCCTTCCTCTGAGCCTCTGTTCCTCCCTCTATAAATAATGATAAAATTGAATAATGATACCAGAGGAAAAGTAAGGAAATAAACTTCTCTCCTCTGGGGCAGAATGGGGTAGACACTTGTCCAAAAGTCATCAATCCAGAACCCAGAGTGACCTCTGAGGTCATTTGGTCTTAAGTCTCTTGAATAGATGAAGAAACAGACCCAGAAAGAAGGCTAAGTGATTTACCCAAGTTCTCACTGAGACTAGATTTGAATCCAGAGCCTCAGACTTCAAATCCCTGATGACAGATAGGTCAATGCACCAGATGGTTTTCTTTTTATTTGCTTTTTTTTCTCAAGGTTCATCATGGGGGAGGAATGATTTCCAGAAATTACTATGATATAAAAATAAAATGTACAAATAAAACATCTTTTAAAGGAGGAATAAATAGAAGGCAAGAGTTGGACAAAATGATCCAGTAATGTCCCTTAGCATATGGCAATGATCTAGTGAACTACACAAGAAAATGTGACCTGAATCAGGGAGACCCAAAGCTGGGAGGACAATTTGCACTGGAACAGGGTCAGGAGAACCACAGAGTGGTCCTGAAAAGGTAACCGTTGAATTAAGACAAATGTAGAGGATTTAGGCTAAGGCAGTGAGTCTTCCTTTGCTCATTTTTATCATCATCATCAGTGATTGGGGTAGGTGATGCGGTGGAGACAGTGCCGTGCCTGGGGACAGGAAGATCTGAGTTCAAATCTTGCCTCAAAGGTGACCCCAGACAGTAGCATCTCCTCTGCCTGCCTCAGCTTCCTCATCTGTAAAATGGGAATTATAATACACCTGCCTCCCAGGGCTGTTGTGAAGACAACATGAAATAACCTACGTAAACCTTCAGACACTATAGAAACGCTAGCTATTATTATTTGGGATAAGAATAGTTTTCACATTCATCTCATTTTGGTCCTCTTGACCGTGGAGCTTTCTGATGATGTCAGCTTTTTGGCCACAGAATAGGCTCCCTGGGGAGATGATGAGCTTCCCATCCCTGGAGGTATGCCAGCCAATAGTGGATGACCATCTGCCAGGCCTGCTAGAGAAAGAAACCACAAACTGGGCCAGGGGTGAAGTCAATGAATTCAATGGTCTAGTCCAGCTATGATTCAGGCCATGCCATCTGGGGGGCACATTTGGCTTTGGCCGAGATGCCTCTACTTGGAACAAATCTCTATTCAGGGGGGACCAGATCCAAGACAGGAAGCAGCTATTTTGGGCCTCACAAAAGTTTGAGAATATCCTTTGGTCCATGCAACCAGCCATCTGGGAAAGCAACCACTTGGGTTGTGCCCATTATCCAAGAAGTTCCCAAATTGGAAGGTGTTGGGGCAGATGAGACTGAAGAGCTTCTTCCTCTGACTAGTCTGAGCCTTCCCGAGATTTGGGCAGGAAAATACACACATGTGAACACACACACTCTCGGCAGATACAGGAGCCCAGCATCTAGTAGCACATTGAAAAACCTGTAATGAGCCACTTTTCTAGGAGACACTATGATACAGGTCAAAGAGTCTGGAGTCTGGAGTCAGAGGATCTGTGTTCAGATTCTGCCTCTGACAATTACCCGTGCGATTTTAAATAAACTTGTCTCTTTTTTGATATTTCATTTTTCCAGATATGTGTTATGAAAGTTTGTCAACATTCATCCACTTGCATATTTAGAAGTTACACATTTTTTACCACCCTCCCTTCCCACCCTCTTTCCTGGTAAACAGTGTAGTGCACATTATGTACATTTGAGTTTAATATGTTTACAGATTGGTCACTTTCTGTATGAGGAATTAGGACAAGGGAAAAGAAAGAAAATCATGAGACAGGAAGGACAAACATGAGAGAAGTTTTAAAAAGTGAATATAGTATCAGATTTTGTGGGGTTTTATTTATTTATTTTTCTCTAGATGAGGATGACATTGGTCATCTCTGGACTGCTGTGAAGAGCTGCATCCAACATGGTGAACTGGTTTTTTTTAATTAATTAATTTATTTTGAATTTTATAATTTCCCCTCTAATCTCACTTGCCTCCCCCACCCCCCTCAGAAGGCAGTCTGCTAGTCTTTATTTTTTAAAAATTTTATTTATTTAAGGCAATGGGATTAAGTGACTTGCCCAAGGTCACACAGCTAGGCAATTATTAAGTGTCTGAAGTTGAATTTGAACTCAGGTCCTCCTGACTCCAGGGCCGTTGCTCTATCCACTGCTCCACCTAGCTGCCCCTCTGATAGTCTTTACATTGTTTCCATGGTAAACACTGATCTAAATTGAATGAGATGAGAGAGAAATCATATCCTTAAGGAAGAAAAATAAAGCATAAAAGATAATAAAATTACACAATATAACCTTTTTAAAAGAATTAAAGGTAATAGTCCTTGGTCTTTGTTAAAATTCCACAATTCTTTCCCTGGATACAGATGGCACTCTCCATTGCAGACAGCCCCAAATTGTCCCTGGTTGTTGCCCTGATGGAATGAGCAAGTCCATCAAGGTTGATCATCACCCCCATGTTGCTGTTAGGGTGTACAGTGTTCTTCTGGTTCTGCTCATCTCACTCAGCATCAGCTCATGCAAATCTGCCCAGGCTTCCCCGAATTCCCGTCCCTCCTGGTTTCTAATAGAACAATAGTGTTCCATGACATGCATAGACCACAGTTTGCTAAGCCATTCCCCAATGGAAGGACATTTACTTGATTTCCAATTCTTTGCCACTGCAAACATGGCTGCTGTGAATATTTTTGTACAAGTGATATTTTTACCCCTTTTCATTGTCTCTTCAGGGTATAGACCCAGGAGTGGTATTGCTGGATCAAAGGGGATGCACATTTTTGTTGCCCTTTGGGCATATTTCCAAATTGCTCTCCAGAAAGGTTGGATGAGTTCACAGATCCATCAGTAGTTGATCAACTCTTGAACAAATCTCTCAGCCTCTTCTGAGTCTCAGTTCCCTCAACAGTCAGATGAAGGGTGAACTGGAATTCTGAGGTTCCTTTCATCTTTAGATCTGTGGGCACAGTGGATAAAGCACTGGTCTTAGAGTCAGGAGGATGGGAGTTCGAATCCAGCCTCAGACACTTGATGCTTACTATCTGGGTGACTTTGGGCAAGTCACTTCACCCCAATTGCCTCAAAATCCAAAATGTCTCCAGTCATCCTGATTCACTTCTAGTCCATGAATCCAGATGATTCTGGAGGAGAAAGTGAGGCTGGGGACTTAGCACAGACTCCCTCACTCGAATCTAATTCACATGCTTGTCTTAGCATCACCTCTCTGATATTAGGGTCTTTGAGAAAGAGGGACAAACATCATCATCAAATCTGTGGTCTTATAATTCTTGACTCAGCATAGAGATAGAGCATCAATCCAGGGTAGCTGTTTGTGCAGGACAGTTATATTCATTCATTCATTCATTCGTTTATTTGCTTTTTTATTTATGTAAATACATACATATATATATATATATACACATAAGGTATAGCAGAAATTTAATATATGCTCTTAATTCTTGACCCCTGTCTCTCTCCTTCCTCAACTCACTCATCCATATAACTCCCAAAATAACTCTCCTGATGCACAGGTTTGGCAATCTCAACTGCTCTACTCAAAGTTCTTCCTCATTTCTTGAATAGAGTCAGTAAGATCTGGGTTCGAATACTGCCTCAGGCATTTGCTCCCTGTGTGACTCTGGGATCTCAGTTTCCCTATCTGTAAAAAAAATGAGGGGTTGGACTCAATCTCCCTTTTTGTTACCAATTTTTTAAAAATAAATTTCATTTTTTTCCAATTTACAAGCATTTATTTTTTTCTCCTTCCCATCTTCTTCCACCCACAGAGAAAGAAAAGAAAAACATAATACTTATAACACATAAAAATAGTCCAGCAACACAAATTCCCATGGTGCACACTGCCTTCTTATGCAAGCAATAGGGTCAGTCCTTGAGCTGAGGCATTATCTCTGTGAGTCATCTGTGAAAATTCAAATTATTCATTCAATCCTACAATTATCAGACACTGTGTACTTACTTAGTAAGCATATTCTCATCTCTGCCCATTGTCAATCTCTTCATTCTCCCAAGCCCAGATCAAATTTGACCTCATTCTCCATCATGCCATTTTGTATTGCTCATCATCATCATCATCATCGTCATCATCATCTTCCAATATATCATCTTCAGAACCAGGATCAGCTACTTGTACCCTTTTAGGAATGTTTGAACACAATGTTCTCTGTATGTTGAGATCTGTCTGCCTTAAATTTTAAGCCTTCATCATAACCTACATGAAATTTGACTCAATGGAAAAATCTATCCCTGTGGGCCATAGGGAGTGGGTCATAGAGGGTGAAATTTGTAGCATTGAAATATGTCCATTAATTTTAAAAGTCTTATTTAAAAAGTGGCCATCTGAGTTATCACCTCCTGGTCCTGCTTCTGGCTATCTCCCCAACAGAGTCAGCCATAATGATCCTTAAAGCTCATCTAGACCAATCTCCTCATTCTGTAGTAGAGGAAACTGAGTCAGAAAGGAGAAATACCTTTTTCAGGGTCACAAAATTAGTAAGTAGCCAAGCTGGAGGTCAAACCTAGCCCTCGAATTCCAAATACATCCCACTCTTTATTAGGACCACAGTGGCAAGATCATTGGTTTGCAGCTCAAGAGACCCTGAGTTTGAGTCTTACCTTCTGAGACCCTGGTCAGTGTCACTTAAACTTTCTGAGCTTAGGAGACATATAGAATGAGGTATTAGTCAACAAACACTTATTAAATACCTACTATGTGCTAGCATTGGATTAGGAACTAGGGATACAAAAGCAAAGAATGAAACTATCCCTACTCATAGGAAGCTTAATTCTCAAAATGGTAGCTACCTATGAATAAAACAGAAAAGAAAAGAATTCACTGTAAGTAGGAAGATGACCTGAGTTCAAATCCTGCCTCAGACACTTGCTAGTTGAATGACCCTGGGCAGCTAGCTCACTTCACCTCTGTTTACCTTAGTTTCCTCATCTGTAAAATGAGGACGATAGTTGATGTGAGGATTAAATGAGATATTAAATATAATATGCTTGGCGCATAGTAGATGCTATAAAATGGTAACTGATATTAATTATGGTCAACATCAAAGGAGAGACAAAAATCATTTGTAAAAATTTATTCAGTAAAAATATTAAGTGAAGAAAGAAATCCATAGGATGGTTTGGAGGGGAGGCACTAATGTTTGAGGACATCAGCGACAGCTTAAAGGATGAGAGGGGTTCAAGTTTGAAGTATGTTCTAGATGTGGGGAACAACCTGTGCCTAAGAGATGAGACCACTTGAGATGAAGTGTTGTGTGTGAGAAATGGGGAGAAGACCACTTGGATGGATCACAGAGTGTAGGGGAAGGGAGAATAGTGTCCACTGAGGCTGGAAAGTTAGGTTGGGGCCGTTTGCATAAAGCATTAAAAGTCAACTAGAGAATCACTGGAGTTGGTTGAGTAGGGGGTTTCATGGTCATATCTGTGATGGTGGTTGGGCAGAGTGTAGGCTGGGGGGTGGCTAGGTGGCGTAGTGGATAAAGCACCGGCCTTGGAGTCAGGAGTACCTGGGTTCAAATCCGGTCTCAGACACTTAATAATTACCTAGCTGTGTGGCCTTGGGCAAGCCACTTAACCCCATTGCCTAGCAAAAAAAAAAAAGAGTTAGGCTGGGATAGAATAAGATCTTTGAGTAAGAAAGATCAATTAGGAAGTTACTGCAATGTTCTGGGTGAGATGTGACAAGAGTCTGAGTGGTTACTGTTATTTTGAAGATATTTTGCCACCTCTAAAAATTTCACGTGGCCAGGGATAATGCTTTGTTTGTCTTTATCTGTGGTCTTGCTCTCATGGCTTGCTATGATGGAAATATCCATTGCCTAGAATTCATCAGTTTGTTGGGTACGAGCTAGTCTCTAGCTAGGTGGGTCAATCCAGAAGCACATCGATGGACTTGGACTTCCAGGATGATGGGATCTGCCACAGACCTGTCAAGATTGATGGATAAAGGGTGGAGCCATCCTTCTGGGAGCCCAGCAGTGCAGTCCCTGATGTGCCATATTTTATGGTTGTTATTTTGTCAAGCCCTGTGATTTCATTAATGTAGGGAGTTTCCTGGTGAAGGCTACTGTTGGCCAATGCCCACTCTGGGACTTAGAATCTTTGCGAGTTCCCTAGGGAACAGAGTATGAAATGAATTTCCCAGAGACACAGACAGACTGTGTCAGAGGTAGAATGTGAACTCAGCTTTTCTACCTATAAGGCCAACTTTCCACTTGCTACACTGCCCTGTGTCTCCTAATAGTCTCCCCAAGAAATTAAAAAAGAAGTGGGGGCAGCTAGATGACACAATGGATAGAGCACCAGCCCTGGAATCAGGAGGACCTGAGTTCAAATCCAACCTTAGACACTTAATAATGACCTAGCTGTTATGGCCTTGGGCAAGTCAGTTAACTCCACTGCCTTAAATAAGTAAAAAATTTTAAAAAATAGTCTTCCCAGGAAATAGAAATGTCTTTAAATGAAACATAGATGGGGAGGGTAGGTGAACCAGACCAAATATACAGTGAGGAGGGCTGTGCACAAGGTGGCTGAGAAAATTGTTTCTCAGGAGGACAGGGACTAAGTTGAAATGTAAGAGGCCATGGGTTCAAATCCTTACTGATACCAGTATGCTCTTGGGCAAGTAACCTAATCTTCATGGGCCTCTGTTTCTTACCTGTAATGGCACTGGAGGTCCCATCTAGGTCTGAGATATTAGATTTTATGATATCTGAAAGAGGACAGGGATACCAAATGCTTAGGGAACATCAAGGATGTTATTAGTGAGTCGATGTCATTAATGACCAACTTCTCCATCCAATAGAACCTTCATGAATATAATCTACATTCTACCCACACATCCTTACTGAAAGTTGCTGAAGGAAACAGGAAGTTTTGGCACAAAAAGACTACATCAGACCATATCTTGAGAGTTAGGGGATTGACAGAGAGATTTAGCAAGTATGGCATGCTTTGATTTGTTCATTATGTTTTTTAAAAAGCTAATGATTTCATAGAGCAATGTGTTGCTTCCAAGGTCTCCATCCAACAAGATGTCTCTTATACGGAGATCAAAATCCCACAAGTTTGTAACAACTAGAATCTACCTCTCATTTTTCAGCTTAAGCGAATCATAAAACAAAGAGACATGTCTGTCAGTCAATAGGCATTTTTTGGAAGCCTACCACTGGCCTATTCACTGATGCTGCAAAGAAAGACAATAGATGGCTTTGCCCAGACAAAGCCTCCTTTTTGTATTTGCATAAAAAATGCCTGATTTTTTTTAAAGAATTATTTTAAGATTTGATTGCTATAAAGAGCTTCCAGTGAGGAAACTCCCTCTAGCATGGCAGACTGGCATCTTCTCTATAAATGATGGTCTTAGAGAGTCACTAAGATGTTGAAAGGGTGAGTGACTTGTTTAACAGCTTCAGAGCCAAGTCTTCCTGGTCAAATTCAATAATATTCATAAAATACTTAACTCAGTACTTGAAACATGTTATTGGGAGTTATTTCAGTCCTGGGCAACTCTCTGTGATCCCATTTGGTATTTTCTTGGTAAAGATATTGGAGTGATTGGCCATTTCCTTCTCCAATTCATTTTACAGATGAGCAACCTGAGGCAAACAGGGTTAAGTGACTTGCCCAGGGTCACACAACTAGTAAATTTTTGAGGCCAGATTTAAACTCATGAAGATAGGTCTTCCTGATTCCAAGCCCAGTGCTCTATCCGTGATGGCACCACCTGGATGTCCTGCCTGGAACATGATAGATCTTTAATAAATGATTGCTTCTTTCTTTTCCTTCCCTTCCCCTTCCTGGCTCCATGGCTAACTCTCTGGCCATTGATCCATGCTGCCCCTCATAGTAGCACTTAAATATTTGTTGAGTTGAGAAGGGAGTGGGAGGGCAGTATGCGGGAGGGGTGAAATCCCCTACTGACTCTGTTTAGATTGGCCTTAACCATGTTGGGGAAGTTGAGTCACTTGACTTGGAGCTGTCTTGACCTGTCTTTCTCTGAGTCCAGCTAGCAGGTGAATAGCACCTGCTAGCGGTGAGCCCCTGCAGCAACCGTGGCTAGTTCTTGGGATCTAAGAGTCAATATTGTCTCCCTCTACCCCCAGCTTTCCTGACCAGTAGAAAAACCCCGTCCAGAGAGGGTTTGTGAATGCAAGAAAAACCTACGTGCAGAACAGAACAGCTGGTAGATGGTAGCAATTTGTTGGCCCTTGGGGAGTAGAATTTTGCACAATTTTTAGTTGTAGAACAGACCTTTGGGGTCATTTAATCTGATTCTGTTGAAAGGAGGCTCTTTTTTGGAACCCCAACAAGGCCTCCCACCACTTTGGCTTCAAAATTCCCAGGATCAGAGAAGCCAGCCCACTCCTGAGGCAGCCCAATAATTCCACAGAATTCATCTTGATAGTTATTTCTTCTGTGAAGCCAAAATCAGAGTTTCTAATACTTGAACGCTATTAATCCCAATTAATAAACCCATTGTTTAGAGCTGGGAGGGACTTCGGGCTTCATATGGTATACCCTCCTCATTTTACAGATGAGGAACTGAGGCCCAGAGAGTAGAAGTGACTTGTCTTATCCCAAGCAGAATAAGACTCATATGAATTGTTGCAAAGCTCAGTGAGTAGAACCGGAATATTGTACATAATTAATAATAATAATAGCAATATTGTATGATGATCTACTATGAATACCCTAGCTATTCTCAGCGATACAGTGATCAAAGGCAATTCCAAAGGACTCCTGATGAAAGATGCTATCCACCTCCAGAAAAAGAATGGATGGCTTCTCAGCAGTGATTGAAATATATAATTTGTCACTTTATTTTTTATCATATTCTTTTTGGGGGAGTCTGAGTCTTCTTTCACACCATGACTAATAAGAAAATATGCTTTGCATGACTCTACATGGATAATATATATCAAACTCCTTGCCTTTTCGAGGAGATGGGAAGGGGAGAAAGTAGAAATCAAAAATTTAAAAAACTAATGTTAAAGATCGTTTTCACATATAACTGGAAAAAATGTATTTGAAGATTTCCAGTGTCCTTTCTTCCCAAGAAGGGGGTCTCCCCTGGTCTCCGTTCCTAACATTTTCCCTACATATACTCCCTGCTCATGTCTTTTCCCTCTTAGACTACCTCCCATCGACACTTTAAATATCTCTTATGTGCATAGTTCTTTTACAGTGGAGACTGTCTTTTACCTTTCTTTTCTTCTCTTGCCTTTGCTGCTTCTGAGTAATTTAAGGGAAGACCATTCAATCAAAACTATCTTATTCATCACTAACGTAATTCCTTCAATTTCCTCCACCAGATTCAAGGTTTTGACTTAGAAAGATTGATCATCAAGTTTGAGCCATTGACCATTGACCCTACAGTCAATTGCTCCTATTTTGTTGAGATTCCTTTAGAATAGGAGCTGTATGGGGGGGGGGGGTGTAAGAGAAGGTGGGAAAAGAGAATAAAGGAAAAGGAAGGAAAAGAAGAAAAAAGGAAAAAGAATCATATTTGAATGGATACAATTTTAGAACAAGAAGGGTCATTAGAATACAGGGTGTGGGTAATAGGAAGACATTTTAAACAGAATTTCAGATTGGAGAGGATTCTTAGGACGCAGAATATAAGAAGTGAAAGGAGTCAGGAAGTTAAAATGTCACATCTTGAAAAGACCTTAGAATACTGACAAAGTTTAGAGGGATCTTAGAAAATGGAATGTCATAATTTGCAGGGGTCTTAAAACATAAACTATCAGCATTTAGAGTGACCTAGAACATAGGATGCTTAGAGGTTTGAAGGGTCTTAGAATAGAAATTTCAAAACTGGAAGGAACCTTAGAACATGAAATGTCAGAATTGGAAAGGATACTAGAACAGATGATGTCAGAGCTGGTAGGGACCTTAGATCATCTAATCCAATCCCTTTGAAGGACAAATTCACTGGGCATCTTCCAGCATTCCTGGAGGTTGATCTCTTAGAACCCCAGAAGCACAAGTTCCTGTCCCTTTTCTCTTCTTTCTGGGCCAATTCCTAGGTGGTTTGATAGAATCTTCACTAAAATTTAAGAAAAGAGGGGCAACCGGGTGGCACAGTGAATAGAGCACTGGCCCTGGAGTCAGGAGTACCTGAGTTCAAATCCGGCCTCAGACACTTAATAATTACCTAGCTGTGTGGCCTTGGACAAGTTACTTAACCCCAATGCCTTGCAAAAACCTAAAAAAAATTTAAGAAAAGAACAATAAAAGTGGAAAAAGGAGGAAGAGGAATAGAGAATGATAGCTTCAAACATACAAAAAGTTGTTTAGTTTTATTCTTTTCCCCAAATCAAGTTGTAGCTGTTGGTCCTTTGTTCTTAAAGAGGACCAGTGACATCCTGAGGCTCATATTTTGACTTGTGTGTGAATTGGAAATGAATGAGGCTGTGAGCTGTCCAAAGTCATCAGCTTCATTCTGTCCTCCAGAGAAAGGAGAGTCATCTGGGGAGTGGAATTTTGCAGAATTTTTAGCTGTAGAACAGACCTTTGGGGTCATTTAATCTGATTCTGTTGAAAGGAGGCTCTTATTTTTGGAACCCCCAACAAGGGCTCCCACCACTTCGGCTTCAAAATTCCCAGGATCAGAGAAACCAACCAAAGTCATCTGGAGGAAAAAAGGAGAAAGACAGAAGTCAAGAAGACTATGGCCCAGGATACAGTGGATGATGGCCTTGGCATCTTTGATATTTGGCAAAGCTCTAAGGGCTCTCATGCCTGCTTCAGTTGCCTTCATGGCTTTTGGGAAAAGACCCTGGAAGGTCTCTGGAACAAGACCCTGGAAGATCTTTGGAACATCTGCCCATTCTGCCAGGGGAAGTCTTTGAATGCTTGGGGCGGATATCCCTCTAACTTGCCAATGTCTTTGAGTCCAGTTGGCTATTCTTAACCTGGTTTAGTCCTCAAGAGTAAATTTAATAAACATTTATTAAGCCCCTACTATATTTCAGGCTCTGTGCTAGGACATATAAAATATCATCAATACAACCTCAAGATGACCACTTTATACTCATTAGAGTAGCAAAATTATTTTCAAAAATGATAATGATTTTCATTTTTGTCCTTTCTCTTCATTTCTTATATAGTCCACATTTAGATCATATTTATCATTTTGTTGGCACAATCATAGGACTGTGGGGCACAGGTACTCCAATACATTGCTAGTGGAATTGCAAGTTTTGGAGTGTAAAATGGCAGTATGAAATAAAAGTAACAAAACTGATCAGACTTTTCAACCCAGTGATTTAATTAGTCTTCTAAGACTGAATCACAAAAATATCATTAAAAAGCCAGAAAGAACTTAGCAATAAAAGGACATTCATACCTACTCTGTGACTTCACCAATGCAGACCTTCTAAAATGATTTGAATTATAGTTCATCAATTTTGCCAACCCTATGTGCTGTAAACCTTCTAATTTTCTTTTCATTGAATGGGTATCAATGGAGTAAGCAGGCTGTCCATTAGTTGCCCCTTACTAATAATAGGGATCTCTAGAGGTGCCATAGAGGATCGAGGGTTGGGACTGGAGTCAGTAAGACTCATTTTCCTGAGTTCCAATCTGGCCTTAGACATTTACCAGCTGTGTGAGTCTGGCAAGTCACCTAACCTCTTTTGCCTTAAATTCCTCATTTATAAAATGAGTTAGAAAAGGAAAAGGTCACACCGCTCCAATATCTCTGCCAAGAAAATCCCAAACAAAAAGTTGGACATGACTAAAACAACCGAATGACAACACCAACAATTATTAAGTGATATCTTTTGTAAAAGTAAAACAGTGGAAACAACCTGTATGTCCAAGAGCGGGAGAACATTTAAATACATTATTGCATAATATTGTAATGGAATAATATGGTGCCAGCAGAATGATATATATGAAGCATAAGAAATGTGCAGGGAATGAGGCTAGCCGACCTGGAATGTAGACTATATTTTTGAAAAGAAAAGACCAGAAATTAAGAGGGAAAAATAGGATTAGACTAGCAAGTTCCTGGGGGTCTTTCCAAATCTTAAAATCAATGATTTTAGGGCAGCTAGGTGGGGCGGGGGTTAGAGCGCTGGCCCTGGAGTCAGGAGGACCTGAGCTCAAATCTGACCTTAGACACATAGTAATTACCTAGCTGTGTGGCCTTGGGCAAGTCACTTAATCCTGCTGCCTTGTTAAAAAAAAAACCAAACTGAAAAAGAATCAGTGACTTTGTGATTTCTCCCTTCACAAACAGCGGAGGGAGGCTGGAAACCAATGGAGAACCATCACAAAGTAGGGAAGGAGTTTTCATTTAAAGTCTTTTTAGGAGCTGAAACTCATTTAAAAGCATCGGGGAATGGCAGTGGCATTGATCACAAGTAATCATGAGCTGTCATTATAGCATTCGTGATGCTGGTGATCATATTATCCCAGCCCCAGGAGTCCAGAGACTCAGCATACATGGGGGAATCATTGGATCTGATGAGGAGATAAAAATGATTAGTCAAACTGGAGCATCCTCAGGGGGTGAGGCTGCACTGTGGGCAAACACATTTGCCGGTATTGAAGGGGATGATACCATCTAGGGTTGATTCTTGTCTAAGGGTGAATCCAAGTGTTCTCACTTCCATCTTTCCCAAGAGAGGTAGCCCCTGGAGAGGAATCTTCCCAATAGAGAACCTTACCTCTACAGAGCCAATTGTGTGGGGGGTACTTAAAGCCCTTCAGAATTGGGTGACTCTAGGGGCAGCTAGGTGGCATAGTGGATAAAGCACTGGCCCTGGAGTCAGGAGTACCCGAGTTCAAATCTGATCTCAGACACTTAATAAAGACCTAGCTGTGTGGCCTTGGGCAAGCCACTTAACCCCATTTGCCTTGCAAAAAACCTAAAAAAAAAAAAGAATTGGGTGACTCTTTTTGAAAGGGACACATAAAAAGAAAATAGTGTTCATCAAGAACTATCTGGATTTGGGAGTGATGGTATCCATTATTTTCAGTGATATTTTCACGATTCCAGGGATTTTTCTTGACAAAGATCCTGGAGTGATTTGCCATTTACTTCTCCAGCTCATTTGACAGATGAGGAAATTGAGCTAAATAGGGTGAAGTGACTTGTCCAAGGTCTATCAGCTAGTAAGTATTGCCATTTCCTTCTCCAACTCTTTTGACAGATGAGGAAACTGAGGCAAACAAAATTAGATGACTTGCCCAGGATCACATAGCTAATAAGTGTGGCAGAAACTGGATTTGAATTCAGGTTTTCCTGACTCCAGACCCAGCATTGAATCTACTGTGCCACCTAGTTTCCCTTGTGTCCATTAGCTATGTTCAAACCACAGGGTTAAATCCTTATATGCTATGTGACCCCTTTTGAATCCCTGGGTCTCAGTTTCCTCATCTGTAAAATGAGGGGCTCAGTGGCCTCTTAGGTCCCTTCCAGCTTAAAATCTATGATCTTATGATTCATAATAATAAGTTTTCCTATGTGTCTTTAGGAGGTTGGTCTTTGAGGTCCATTCTCATCAACAATTCAGAATATCACCAAACCCTCTGAATTACTCAAAAATAAACAAAAAAACGGGGCAGTCCAGAAACATCAGTGGTGACAGACATAGAGACAGCTAGTGCTAGATAATAGATCTATACTTTAGCCTGGGCAGTCGTCCTCACTGGGAGGAAGGCATTATTCTCCCCATTTTTCAGATAAGGCTAAAAGATTGCCCAGGGTGACAAAGCTTTCAGGATTCAGACTCACACTTCCAGAACTCTCTGTCTAATACATCAATTAATCTTCCCCCTAACCTTCTCCTTATTTCCTCGGAAAGTGAATGTTCAGGTTAAATTTGTTTCTGACACCAATCTAAAGAAATCACTCAGAGCTGTCCAAACGTGGAAGTAATAGTCTTTATGTGTAATAGAAGCTCCCTCTCTGGAGGTTTTCAATCAAAGGAAAAAAGGATGGAAATGTGCATTTATTGAGCAACTACTGTATACCAGATATTACGTTAAACACTCTACAAATATTATCTTATTTAATCCCCATACCATAGGGGTGGGGATTATCCTTTTTTTATATAATTAAGGAAAATGAGGCAGGCATAGGTAAGTGACTTGCCAGGATCACACAATTATCATCTTTTTTTTTTTCTTTTTTTCAGGATCACACAATTAGTAAGAGTCTGAGGCTGAATTTGAGCTCAGGACTTCTTGACTCTAGACTCCTCTCTGCGCACTCTAGCACCATCTGGCTGCCTCTTATGCATCAAAGGGTGAGGTACAGGATTCTCAAATTCAGGGCAGAGGAGTCCTGGGGAAACTGAGGCATCTTCCTCCTCAGTAAAAGTTTGCATTCCAGAGACAGAATTCACTTCCTCCTAACCTCCCAGGTGACTGAACCTCAGAAAAGACCTCCTAGGGTTGGGTTATTCTTCCCTCACCCTGCTTTCTGAGCTGGATATAGCTCATCTTCCTCCATTACAAAACCCACAGATGGTCCACAGCACTAAGAGAGGCTGCATGGTCTTGGATTCAGATCCTGATTCTGGCATGCATTGTATGACCTCGGCAAGCCTGAAATGGCCTCTCTGGTCCTCAGGTGCTTTATCCATGAAACGAAGGGTCTTGGAGTTTGGAAGGTCTCTTCCAACTCTAGGACTGCCTTTCAGATTCTATGACCACATGGCCAGTGTGACTTTGGGCAAGTCACTCCTTTTTCTTTTTACCTTAGCCTCCTTCCCTGAATGAGGAAGAGTCTGACGAGATGAGCTCTAGGGATCCTTTCAGCTTCAAATCCAAGTCTTTCTGACAGATTCTTAAACATTTCCATTTCCCAGCAAGGGGCTGGGAGAGGAGACCAGGGAGGAAAAACAAGCACCAAAGAGAAAGAGAGGAAAGGGAAGGGGGGAAAAGCCACAACAACATACCATCTTGAAACCCAATCTGCTCTGATCTGGCCCCCAGAGAGTGGTGGGAGCATCCTTCACCAGGGAAGACTAGGAATGTGAGGCTAAAAAAGGACTTTTATGAGTTGACTCTGACCTCTCTGTTGCCTCCTAGGGGGAGATTGATGCCCAAAGCATTCCTCGACAACCCCAAAGCTGGTTTGGGGGCCCCATGAGCTGCTCCTTTGATGTCTCAGCTACTGATTGTAAGATGCTCCCACCCTGCCCAGCCTAGACAGGTTCAAGGAGCAGAAAATCAAAGGGGAAGGGACTTTACATAATGGGACTCCTGACCATTTCTCAGGCTGGACAGTGGCCTCCAAAGGACACCATGTGGGTTCTTATTAAAACTGTCTTTTGGGAGTCTCATTTACAGAAGAAAAACATCCAGCTAAGGGGCAGGATGCTTCTAGGGCTTTTAAAAATCTTCATGACTCCCTCTTTCACTCCCCCCTTTCTTCCTCTTTCCATTTTTCTCCTGTTTTTGTCTCTTCTTCCTTTCTCTCCTTGTCTCTTTTCTCTTTCCTTCTCTCTCCTTCATGCTCTTTGTTTTTCTCTTCTCTCTCTCCCTCTCCCTCCTTTCCTCCCCCCTCTCTCTGCCCTTCCTTTCTCTCTCTCTCTCTCTCTCTCTCTCTGTGTCTTTCTGTCTCTTCCCCTTCTCTTCTTGTCTCTCTTCATCTTTTTGTCTCTCTGTCTCTGTCCATCTCTGTTTCTCTGTGTGGGTCTTTCTCTTCTTTCCCTGTCTCTCTCTGTCTGTCTCTTTTTGTCTTCTCTCTGTCTCTGTCTTTCTGTCTGTCTCTGTCTCTGTCTCTGTCTCTGTCTCTGTCTCTCTCTCTCTCACACACACACACACACACACACACACACACATGCTGGGACTTTTGGCTCAGGACATGGATAAGCAGGGAAAGGAAGTGAGATGGAATCCATCAAGACAGAACCTCTGGATCTGGAGTCTGTGACTCTTCTGGCTCTGGAGACCATAACAAGAAAGACAGATGAGGATCTCGGGGGCAGAAAGGATCCTGCTTGGGGGGGGGGTTGGTTTAACATCCACGCTGTGGGTGTTCATCCATGATCCCATGTAGAGATGGCAGAAATTACCTTGATGGCAAGGAGCAATTGCCAAAGGACCGCGCCACATTGAACTGGGCCTCAGTCAATTGGCTTCTACTTACCAAGTAAGCAATGAGTAAGTGCTAAGTGCACTGACTTGTCCCTACCAAGGCCTAACTTCAAATTCCAACTCTGTGAATCAGAACTTTACTTGGAAAGTAATTTTCCCCATTTGGCCTCAGTTGACTCCTTCGCAGGGTGATTAAGTGAGAGCAGAATTGGTCTGAATTCAGGAAGATGTGAGTTCAAATCTGCCATCAGATATTTATAAGCTGGGTGACCCTGCCACAGTCACTTTGCTTCTTCCTGCCTTGGTTTTTTCAGCTGTCAAATGGAGATCCTAACAGCATCTATCTCTCAGGGGGTCTTGAGGATCAAATAAGGGAATATTTGTAAAGGACATAGAACAGAAGAGGAAACCTAGAGCCAGAGAGGGAAAGTAACTGCCCAAGAGCTGATAGGGAAGGACTAGGCATTTATATAGCTCCTACTGTGTTTTTTGTTAAGTAAATATCAACTCATTTACGAGAGAATGGTTAATATTTCATTTACAAATGTTTTATAAACTAATATCTCATTTACAAATGTTTCATATGCTAACATCTCATTTCTAAATAGTTGATAAGCTAATATCTCATTTATGAATGTTTCATAAACTAATATCTCATTTACAAATGGTTGATGAGCTAATGTCACATTTACAAATGTTTTACAAGATAATATCTCATTTACAAATTACTGGGGTTCTTTTTAGGGGTTTTTTGCAGGGCAAATGGGGTTAAGTGGCTTGCCCAATCATTTACAAATTATTGATAAGCTAATATCTCATTTACAAATATTTTATAAGCTAATGTCTCATTTATAAATAGTTGATAAGTTAATATCTCATTTATAAATGTTTCATAAGCTAATATCTCATTTACAAATATTTTATAAGCTAATATCTCATTTATAAATGTTTCATATGCTAATATCTCATTCATAAGTAGTTGATAAGCTAATATCTCATTTACAAATTACTGATAAGCTAATATCTCAATTTTGAATAGAAAATAATCAAATATCTATCTGTCAATATGATCTCACTTGATGCTCACAACAAACCTAGGAGGCAGGTGCTGTGAATATCCTCATTTTACAGCCAGGGAAATTGAAGCAGAAAGAAGTGATGTGGCTTGCTTAGGGTCACACAGCGAGCAAGGATCTGAAGCAGGATCTGAAGTCAAGTCTTGCTGGCTTCAGGACTAGTGTCACCTAGCTGCTGATTTGGATATAAGTCCCTTTGCTTCCAAACATAGCCTTGGCCATGAGATTCTAGAAAAGTAGTCCAGAGGAACTTCCCTCATGGTTCGAAGGACCTTCCCTTATATGATCATTTGCTCTTAGCTCTAGGGCTGGGATGGACTTCATTTTTCAAACCATTTTTCTACCACAAAAATTCAGTGATTTTCCCAGAGTCACACAGCTAATAAGAATCTGATCTGGGAGTCATAATATCAATAGGTTCAACAATAGATTGAGGACTGGAAAGGGCCAAGAAGTCATGGAGTTTAACCATCTCATTTTACAGATGAGGAAACTGAGGTTCAGAAATGACTTGCTTAGGATCACACAGTCAGTAAATGTCAGAACTGTGATTCAAACAGCTCAAATCCAGTCCTTTTGTTCTATCTCCCATTTTCAGGGTCTTGGGAGATGACTGAATGAGTAAGGTCACTTCTGCTTTGTAGTATGCAGTGATGGAACAAGATTTAATATCCTTGGACACTCTTTAAGTTGAAAATAGATGTTTCAAGACCAGTTTAGACATATTCATGGTTGACTGATCCATTCATCATTATTTAGAGGAAGTCAGAGATTCAATCCAATTCCAAAAATATTCCACCAGTGACTGTTATCTACAAAGGTCTGTGATGGGCTCCTCATTGAATGTGAAGAAGAAAAAGCTGCAATCTTGCCTCTATCCTGGACAGTGCCTTTTGGGACAGACTGGAGTGGGGCCAGGGGATGGTGACAAAAACAAGCAGAGGTCCTGAGACCAGGCCTTACATGGCAAAAAAGGGACATGTTTGTGTCTTGGAGCATCTGAAAGGGGAAGGAGGATGACATGTGTGCCACTGCCCCAGAGAGCAGAACAGTAACATTGGAGAGAATGTTCCTAGAGACCTAGACTTTTGGGACCTTTGGGAACTCCCAAGGCTAGTAATTCCCTCTACTGAGACAGGTCAACACCTTCTCTACCACTCTTAGAGACTCACTGGAACACTGACAAGTTATAATTCACCTGGTCAGGAGGTGTTAGAGACCAGACTTAAACAGAGGTCCTTGTGAATCCAAGGCCAGAGCTCTGATGCTTCGCTGCCTTCATGGAAAGGTATATATATATTTATCTGGGATGTAGAAAAGGAAAGGAAGGAAGGAAGAAGGAAAAAAGGAAAAGGGAAGGTAGAAAGGGAGGATGGGAGGGAGGAAGGGAAAGGGTCAGGGGAAGAAATTTGGGGAAAGAATAGAGAAAGAAGAAAGAAAGGGAGAGAGGGAGAGAGCAAAGGCTAAAGGAAGGGAAAAAGTAAAGGAGGAAGGGAAGAAGGAAGGAAAGGATGGTGGGAGGAAGAAAAAAGGAAAAGGAAAGGAAGGAAGGTGAGGGAAAAGGAAGGAAATAAGGAAAGGGAGGGAGGAAGAAGGAAAGAAAAAGACAGAAAGGAAGAGAGGAAAGAAGAGAGGAAGGGAAGAAGATGGAAAGGGAGGGAGGAAGGAGGAAAGAAGGAAGGAAAACGAGCATTTTATAATAATTTATTATGTGTTAGGCACTATGCTAAGTAGTGGAGATACAAATATCAGAAAAAAGAGAGTCCCTGCCCTCATGGAGTTTACAACCTAATGAGGGCAGATAATACAGAAATCTGAAATGCCGAGTGGGGTTAGAGGGACATCGTTTTGAAGTAAGGTACCAGGCAGGAGGACATGGTTTTCAATAGGCAAAGAAGCAGCTTGAAGAGATGAATAAAGGTGTGCCAGCCTGGGTTCCTCTACAAAATGCAGGTCCCCAGGAGGGTCCCTCCCATGGGAAAACTGGAGCCTAGTGGAGGAATATTCTGTGGTGTATTCCAGGAAGGACTAGATGAACTTAGGTGTCTTCCCACACTAAGATGCTTTATGATTCTGTAAATCTCCATTCAGCTGTCATCCTTTCCCACTCCTCTTTGAGAGAAACTTTAAAAAGTTTGTCTACAGCTCATAATGCATCTACTCACCAACTACTTTTTATCTCAATAGTCCTTAAAACTTGTAAAACAGTTTCAGTGTCTTTTCACAGTGGTCCACTTTAAAATGGTATTGTAATTAGCAATAATTCATTGCAATTATTCATATAATTATTGTATGGAGGTTTTAGGTTTGTTTAATGCTTTAATCATGAATAATAATTACTATATCATAATCATTGGTCCAATTATTGTTCACTCAATTGTTCTAGCCTGTCCAGGTAAATTTGAATATTGACGGTTTTCTGGTATGGTTGTCATCCCTTCCCACTTAGCGCCCACTTTCACATTTTATTAACCATCTATGCTCCATCCAATTCAACATCAAAATGTTGAATGAAAAAGAATTGAATCCCTCTGGTACTCTATGAGAGATCTTACTTGATGCTAATACTATGGATAATAATTATTGTCCCTGGGTTTCTGTAGTCCTCTTGCTGACTTTCATCCTAGCTTACATCTCTTCATCTTGTCTGTAAGGATAACAGGAGAAATTGTGAATGCTTTACTGAGAGCTGATCCTAACTTCGCATGATGACCCTTGTGATGTTATTGGTCCTCTTTGAGAACAAAGGATCAACCACAACAGGCGTGTGATAACTCCCACAATGGTTTCCAGTCTTTCCAAGTACGATAAGCCCTTTTCCGTGTAAAAAAAAATTAAGTCTCTTATACTATAGTTATTGTTATTTGTTTGGCCTTTATTTTTGAAGATCACCAAAGACAACGTTGGATGATATCTCGATTTACCCAGGAATTAGATTTAAGTAAGGCAGAATTGCACACACTCAACAACCTCACTCTCTTCCAGGGACGTCAAAGTCTAGTGGAAAGGCAAAAGTCAAGATGATTGGTGATGGCTTGGGATGCAGTGAATGACTTTCAGGTCTTCCATAAATGACCAAGCTCTAAATGCCCCATACTGCCTTCTTTTGCTATCCTAATGGCTATTGGAACAAATTATTCTCATCTGTCTATTCAGCCAGGGGAAGTCTTCATGTGCTTAGAGTAGATGCCCTCCTAACTCTTCAATGGATTTGAAATCACTTGGTTGCCCTGAACTTGATTTAGTTCGTCTGCTGAAATGGATTACTAGAATGTGGCTTCTATACATGCTATGGGTTCTTGGAGTCATAGGTGAGAGCTGGGTGACCAGATGGACACCAAAGGTGGGTGAGCAGTTCTGAAAAGGGCTTGGTAAACCTTCTCTTCTAGTTCTCCTGAATACCCCACAATCCCCTCATAATAGAGTAGTTGTTTTACCAACATCTCCCATAATGAAAACCTTAACTTAATAGCCAATGATTGAAACATGAATCAAACCTTAAAATACAATATAAATGCTAATTTTCATAATAATAATTTTTTTCTTCTATCTTTTTGAGTATCAAGAGAGCAAAAATGTTTTGTCTTCACCTTAGCATCCATTATTATCATCTCATCCATCTTCAGTAGCAAGTTTCTTTGTTTTTCCTCTTCTCACCAAAGGTCTGATTTCCATTGTCCCTAAAGCTCATCCTGAGCTTTAGCACTCAGTGCTGTTCTTTCAAATCCATGTCATTCTTTCAGAGTCATTTACCTTGCTTCTGTGTCTCATGTTTGTTTTTTTTTTATTTAAGGCAATGGGGTTAAGCAACTTGCCCAAAGTCACACAATTAGACAATTATGAAGTGTCTGAGGTCGGATTTGAACTCAGGTGCTCCTGACTCCAGGGCTGGCGCTTTAGCCGCTATGCCACTTAGCTGCTCCTTATCATATATGTTTTTTTTTTAAAAAGCTAAGCTAAAGGGGCGGCTAGGTGACGCAGTGGATACAGCACCAGCCCTGGAGTCAGGAGTACGTGAGTTCAAATCCGGCCTCAGACACTTAATAATGACCTAGCTGTATGGCCTTGGGCAAGCCACCTAACCCCATTTGCCTTGCAAAAAAAAAAAAAAGAAAGAAAGAAAAGAAAAAAGAAAAGAAAAGAAAAAAACTAAGCTAAAAGAAACTTGACCAATGAATTCCCCATGGATTCACGTGAGTCTTTAGACTGCACCATCCTTCTTCCTCAACACAATCATTTGTATTTATATCATTAGAATTTTGTTCTTGAGAAACTCCCATTTGTCCTACTTAAAAGGGTTGAGCAAAGGTTTTCTTTTTGAATCGGGGCGACTTGAACATGTTTCCCAACAGGTGAAAAAGAGTCAGTAGTGGAAAGATTGAAGATTTAAGAGAGGAAGAGCCCAGGGTGGATAGGATCAGAGATAGTTGTCTTAAAAGAGACTAAAAATCCTTCTTTTGTGATCCCAGCATAATGGGCAGGGGGCTACAGAGAAATCTGGAGAAGTGGAAGATGGGACCTGAGGCTAGAATTATTACATGGTCCAACTAGTCTCCATGAGGTAGGCAAAGTGGTCTGCCGTGAGTCGTGGTGGGGAGTGGGGTGCAATTGGTGGTGGAGAAGAAAGAAGAACAGTCACTGGGAGGAAAGAGATCACTGGGGCATAAATAGGGGTAGAATAGAGGACTGGTCATTATCCTTGGGAGAGAAAATAGAAGCAAGATAGGGATTGAGCAATTTTCCCTTTTTTCATCATTTGTGTTATCATCTGAGTCACTCTGCCTAGCCTTCCCATCCCTCCTTTGATCTTTCTTCTTTCCTCAATATAGATTTTGAAAAAACCTTTTGCTGTTGTTGTTCTGAGTATTCATTGATAGTTTCAGCTCATCTTGAGTTTAGGGGATATTTTTTTGTACTCACTCACTCCAGTATTTGCCCTTGTTTATGTCCTTTTATAAACTGAGCCTGTGCTAAGCCCCCTATCCAGGTATATCTATTTGGACTCCTAAAAATTCCTTTTTCCTTCTCCTTCTTTGCTATCAGAATTATAGGGTCCTAGATACAGAAGTGGAAGGCCATCAAGTCTGATCTTCCTCATTTTACAGATGAGTAAACTGAGACCCAGAGAAGGTAAGTGACTTGCCCAGGATCACACAACAAGTAAACATCTGAGGTGAGATTCAAGTCAGGGCATTCCTGACTCAAAGACCCTCAGGACTCTACCCACTCCACCTTACTCTATCTGTTCCCCAATTTCATTTTACCTGCAGTTGGAGTGGAGTAGCTTACCTACCTGATCCTTACCCCTGGGTGAGCTGAAGTAAATTTCTTGGAATTCGTGAGTCCCAGTTTTCTTACCCGGGACTGGGGAGCTCATGGGGCTTGATGGCTTCTGAGGTCTATGCCAGTTCTGGATCTCTGATGTATTAAAAAAACTTAAACCACAAAGTGATTGAGGGGGCTCCTAGACATTGAGGGGTTCAGGAAGGACTCCATGTAAAAGACATTGGTGAGAGTTAAGAAATGAGGAAAGAGAACCTCCTAGGCAGGGGATACACACTGGGCATAAACAAGACTCATGGGCTTTACTTTCTCCAATAGATGGGATTTCTAACATCTTTACATCCTGCCCCATTTCAGTTTTGTGGTTTCTATTAGGGCTTTAGGCACTAGACAAATCTGGAGTATAATCCAACCAGAAGGTCACCTTAGAAAGATAACTTGGTAAGGTGGAAAGGTAACTGGTCCTAGGTTCTAATCCTGCCTCTGATTGTCACCTTGGGTAAACTGAGTTATCTTTCATGTTTCAGGAAGTCCTCTAAGACTAGAAGTTTCAGAGGCGGTATTGATTTGAATTGGTAGATGGAAATTTCCTCACCTGGAAGGTTCCCGTATCACTAAAATTGTAGATTTCCCCACTAAAAAAACACTTTTCTCTTCCTCTTTTAACCCTCACCTAAATACTCTCTCCTCACTCAGGTTTATGGATTTTGACACAGGTGAATATCTTCTTTATGTGATTTACCATCTTTATAGAATTCCATCCCTTTCAACCTAATCCCTTCCACTTAAAATGAGGTGGTCCTCTCTATTTGAGACATATCCCACCAGATCTCAGGGACATCTCTGGGGTCACTTTTACCTTCCTGGGCTAAGAACTTTCATCCCCCACTAGGTGCACTGGAGTAGAGACCTCTGTGCCACTATGGATGGTTTATTTCTTCCTGTTTTGTCTCTGGTGGATTACTGAACCCCCTTTCCTGCCATTTTCCCTTCCTACAACCAGTTTAATAGCTGTAGCTTGGCGCTGTCTCCTCCCTTTTCAGTCTAAAATCCTCTCCACCAGCCCCCACACTTTTCATTCTTTCTGGCCTTCGCTAGCTGTACTCTCTCCTTGGCTGGGAGCCCATCATTACTTTATCTTTTGACATGGTCCATTCTCCAGCACAGTTCATTTCCCATTTCCTCCTTCCCCTCTAAGGTCCTTTCCTCTGATCGTCGGCAGTGATGAGAACCCCATCTGTGTCCCTCAAGACCAGCGGTGGAGAGGTCTCAGACCTTGAAAGATTCTTGCTATATCCCACTATTAAAATCACAGGGAGTAAACATTCCACCATTCCTCCGTGGGTTGAAGTCAAAAAGTAATGGCTGGCAATTTTTAAAAGAAATTCAGAATTTATATAATAAAATCTGTTCCATTTTCCTATGTATGACACTCTGCTTTTTCCCTCGAGACCATTGCAAGGGATGTGATAGAATTTTAGGATCATGAGGAAAGGGGCCTTAGTAGCATTGGCCTAGGCTCCCCCCAACTAAAATCTAGGGAAGGATAGAAGGATCAAAGATTTCTTTTTACTAGAAAGGCTGTCAGAGGCCAACCCCCTCATTTTACAGTTTCCACCAGTAAACTGAGGCCTGGGGAGGGGAAGTAACTTGCTGAAGCTCACACATATGACAAGTGGCAGAATCAGGATTTGGTCTTCTGACTCCAAATACAATAGCCCTTCCAGTGCACCACATATAATAAAACTTGGGGCAGCTAGGTGGTGCAGTGGATAGAGCACCGGCCCTGTAATCAGGAGGACCTGAGTTCAAATCTCAGACACTTAATAATTACCTAGCTATATGACCTTGGGCAAGTCCCTTAACCCCATTGCCTTAAATAAGAACAATTTTTTAAAATTTTAATTAAAAAAAGATTAATAAAATTTCCCCCCTCCTAAAACTAAAGGAGGTAGGTATTATGGGTTCCCATATTATAATCTTTCTACTAATCATGCCACCTTTTTAGGCCAAGGTCAATAACCAGAAACTAAGGGAATAGTCCAGTTCAGTCTTAGGGCATCAGTAGAAGGGACCAGGATTGACATGGAGGAGACAGCTGCTGCCTTGGCAGTGATGCCAACAAACTCTTCTCACTCAGATGAAACCTGGCCTAGAGGTTAGTCCTGGGAACTGAAGGGTTGGTTGGAAAGGAGTATCTGGGCAGGAAAAAGTCAACAGGAACAGAAGTCAAGGATATGGAGGTTAGAAGCCAATGGCTAAGTCAAGGTCTGGAACACTGGGAGTTAGGGACAGGTCATCAGGGGAATATAGTAGGGTCAGACTCAAAGAACCGAATCAGAGAGATTCCCAAGATAGAAGAAAGTGCCCAAGAATCATCATTACCTGGCTGTATTTGGAAATGTGTTCCTGGGCTAATTAAGTCTTTTGTGGGATCTATCAGGACATTTCTGGGCTCATCTCACCACTCTCCTAATAGCTTTTGCTCCAGCTATGTGGTGATGGGTTGGGGGGGGCACGGTATGGGGCTGGTGAAGGTAGGGAGGAGAAATAAAAAAAAACCAAGAAGACAGAAGGAGGCGGAAAGGAAAGAGGAAAATGGAATGGAGATGATGGAGAAGGAGAAGAAAACATGGAGGAGGAGGATGACAAAGGAAAAGAGCAAGGGAGTAGAATGGGAAAGGAAGAAGGGGGAATAGAAGATGGAAGGAAGAAAGGGGAGGGAATAAGCATAATTAATTCCCTACCATTTGCCAGGCATTATATGAGGAACTTTACATATATTATCTCTTTGGACAAAAATAGGAAGGGGAAGAAGGAGGGAGGAAAAAAGAAAGGAGAGGGAACATGACTGAGTAAATAGAGTTCTGGTCTTAGAGTCAGGAAAATTTGGATCAGAATCCTAGTTCAGATATCCGCTCTGTGGTCCTGGGTCTCTTGGGGTCTCAGTTTCCTCATCTAGAAATGAAGTTGAACATAATGAACTCTTGGCTTTCTACCAGCTCTTAATCTGTGACTCTCTGTTCCTAAATAGTAGAGGAATTATTTAATAGAATGTTGCTCATGAAAGGCAACAAAACATTTGTGAAATGGGGCCTTACATTGAATTTGGCTCTCCAGGTTGATTTACACAAACTGTGGACTTTTGCGTCTCTCTCTGTCCCCAAGTGTGTCCTTTCTTTCTTTTCACTGACCTGACTTCTAAGCCCTTTGACCCTCCAGAATTCTGTGTCTGTGTATCTAAGATCCCTTCCAGCTAAGGGGAGGCTGCCAGCTAGCCAGAGCTAATGGTTAAAATTTCATTGTGAGCATTTACACCTCCAAAACTGGCAAACAATGCAAATTAGGACTCGAGCTATCATTTTGATGATCATCTAAACTTAAGAAAGTGATGGAGAAAATATGAACCTTAAAAGTGTTTATGGGGAACTTATAATTAAATGTCTCCTAGCACCCTTGAGCTTCTTTCTTTAATTCTAAAAGTTTGGGCTACCAGAACTCAAGATGAAGAGGAAGGGGAGGAGAATGGGGAGAACGTTGGTTAGTTAGTTAGTTGGTTGATTGTCCTTCATAATTGAGGTTGACCATGCTATCAAATGATGGTATGACATGCACGTTAGGTTGATTCTAGTGAAAGGAGTGTTGTAGAAAGCCTTCCTTCTCATTGCCTTTTTGGTTAGGGACAGAGAGGACATAGAAATGGGAAAGAGGAGAAAGGAGGAAAATAGAGAGAAGATAGGATGGTGAACCCCGGATGCGGATATCATCTGGTTTGAAGTGAAGGGGCAGACAAATGGCTTCATCCACTTTCTGGGGATCTGCAGAGGTATCGATTAGCTGGGGGTTGATTGATTTGTTTGCCTGATTGAGGGGGCATCTGAGAGAGAAGAAGGAATCCAGCTCTGGCTAATGCAACAAATGAGGCCCGTTGATGTGGAAAATTCCTACCTTGGAATCACTGTTGGTGATTATTCCATTGTAGCTCATGGAGGAATTGGAGAGTTAATTATTTTTGATAAAAGCCTCATGTGTTCACATGTATTTCCTGGTGGGACGTCTATGTGTATGAGTGGGCACAGGCACGTGTATGAGAGGGTTGATCTCTGCCTTCAGAGTGTGGAGAGCTCGTGTGACTCTGTGTGCCTATGTGAGGGGGTCTGTGTGTGTGTGTGACTGTATGAGTCTATGTGTGTGAGTGTGTCTGTATGTGTGAGCATATGCACTGTGGTTCTATATGTTTGTTCTTTGAATTTCTGTCCATATGTGTATTCTAAAGTATTAGCTCTGGTCTGCTGAGGAGGTTGGTCTATTATTTAATCCTAGAGGAAAGAAAATCATCATAATTGGTTAAGGATTTCTTGGGGCACAATGGAAAGAAAACTGGGCAGGATCAGTGGAACAGAGTTGAAAGAAATCATAGGAGCCGAAGAAAATTGCCTTCCATGTTACAGATGGGGGAAGTGAGGCACAGACCAGACCACAACCAAGGGCCCCTCCTCCCTTCCTACCACTGAGCTGAGCTGGAAAAATCAGCAAACGCCTCAGGAAGAGGTGCCATTTGTTCTAAGATGGGAAGGGACAGGGGGAAGTAGAGAGTGAACCCTGGGGGAGTAGGTACTGCCAGTCTGAGGTCTGGGTAATGGGTGTCCCATGTGAGGAGCAGAAAGAACCATAGAGAAGTCAGGAGACAGTGTAAAATAAATGAAAAATATATTTGCCCTAGCTTGGTTCACAAGAAAAGGACAAGATTTTCCAAAATAGTCTTTGGAGTAAGGATGAAGATGGACTCTGCTTGGTAAACAGGAGGTGTTTAATAAATGTCAATCTTTACTATGGATAATAATAATCATATCTCACTTTTTATCACTTTAAGGCTTGCACCTTAAACACCTCTCCAGCACTAGGGGTTGTTATTATTCCCATTTTACAGATGAAGAAATTGAGGAGATTAAGGGACTTGCCCAAAGTCACACAATTAGGGAGTATAAGGAAAGATTCGAATTGGGGCCATCCTGATTTCAATTCTATCATATTCTGTTGAGTTGCATTGAATTCTCATTGACCCTAGGAAGGCATTACCTCCTTCTTGCTTAGGTCTCTCCTGTTGGGTGTGACATTTGTCTTTCCCATGTGGGCTCAGTTGGCCTATAGCACAAGGCTAGGAGCCTCCTAGCAAAGGTCAGTTTGACTCATCTTTGTCCAGTCCAAGACTCCAAAGTCCCAAGTGTGACAAGAGGAGGGACAGCTTCCTCCCTTTCCTTCCTCTTCCCTGTCCAAAGCCTGAGCATCTTGGGGCAAGGATAACTGCCCCAAGAGATTCAGGGGAGAGGAAACTGAGTCCCAGGGAAATGGCTTGCTCAAGGTCACCCAGGAAGCTTCCTAGATCTAAGGCCTAAGTTTCTCATCTCCTAAAATGAAAGGACTAGACTTGTGGATGTCTGGGTGCTATGGTGGATAGAAGACTGGATTCAGAATGAGCAAGATCTGAGTTCAAATCCTTCCTCACACACATGCTCGTATGTTGCTAGGCAAGTCCAATGTCTTTTCTGGGATTAATTTTCCTCATCTACAAAATGAGGGTTTAGACTTGATGGCTTCTAGAGACCCTTCCAACTCTAAGCCTATGCATGTTGAAGTCCTAGAATGAAATATAACTTGGCTCTTTTGTGTTTTATCTTCTCCCATCAGACTCTAAGCTCCTTGAAGGCAGGTAGTGTCTGGAAGTACAGTGTCTGGAAAACAACAGACAATAAATGTTTGCTGACTCATTCTTATTGATTGATCTTTTAAAAAAATTATTTATTTAAGGCAATGGGGTGGCGACCTGCCCAAAGTCACACAACTACACAATTATTAAGTGGCTGTGGCCAGATCTGAACTCAGGAGTACCTGAGCCTGAGCCTCCAGGGCCGGAGCTCCATCACTGCACCACTTAGCTGTCCCCATTACTGACTGACTCTTGCTTGAGAGGTAGTGGGTTACAAGTGTGGAGCAAAGCCTATATTTTCAGACAAGTTCAACATGGTGGTAAACAGTTGGTTTACTTTGTTTAACCTTATTTCTTTGTTCTAGAAAGGAGTTCTGGTGGAAAATCAATGCTTAATAAAGTTCATGTTTAAAAACATTTGCTCAACTGTTTCAAATTGGTGATGATCTTTGACCTTTGTTCTCGAAGAAGACGAAGACATCAGGAGGTGATGCTGTGACTTACAAATGAATTGGATTTGAGTGAGGGAGGGCTGTGCTAAGTCACTAGCCTCACTTTTCTCCTTTGGAGACATCTGAGTCCAGCGGTCCATGGATCAGAATGACTGGAGATGGTCCTGATGCAAAAACGATCAGGGTTAAGTGACTTACCCAAGATCATAGAGCTAGTAAGTGTCCAAACGCAGATTTGAACTCAGATCCTCCTGACTTCAGGACTCTTGCTCTACCCACTACACCATCTTGGAAAAAGGGCATTGAACTTACAATCATGAGCCTTAGTCAAGTTTGGTTGCTAGAATTCTCTTTTGCAGAGTGGAAGAGAAGAGGATAACAATGATGGTCTCAAAGACACAGCTGCTTTTAATTAGCCTTGGTGTTTTCTAGGCTAGAGACCTCAGGAAGCTTCCAACGTAGCCTAGCAAAAAGATTTTCCCAATATAATGCAAATGTAAAGGGAAAGAAACAAACTCCCATACAGCTATGGTGCTCAACTGCAAAGAAATCTTACCCAGCTTTCTTTTTCTCCCCCTTGTAGATATGATTCTAAGACTCTAGGAGGCTCTAGGTCTTGTCTCTAAGATTCTATGAAGCTAGGATTCTAGGATTCTGTGGTCCAGTTTCTAGTAATCTTCAAGTTTCAGGGTCATGGACCAGCCTAAAATGCCAGCATCGATTGGTTGTTCTTGGGCAGCCTCTGAGCTTGAGGGAGGTTGGGGACTTCTCTGATGCCTTTGTCTGCACTTGCTGTCTTCCCATCCCCACAGCTCAGCTGCACTGGTTTCCTTAAAGGCCATGTGATGGAGAACAAGTCCCTTCCCCTTAACTGAGGCTTAGCTTTCTCATCTATAAATGGAGAAGATTGTACTGCCTCCTCCCAGGGTTGCTGTGAGCATCCAAGGAAATAATGAATGAATGTGAAGCACCATATGAATCTATCCCAAGGCGTTGACTTGATGGTAAGGATGAAAGAGGAGCAGATGACCCACAGCATCTGCCTTTGAGGATGGGATCTAAGAATGAGAGTTGGAAGGGCCAGTAGACATCATCTGGCCTTGCTCCTTCCTCAGACTCGGAAAATGCTCAGAGAACATAGTGACTTACCCAGTATTACACAGGGCCAGCCCCTGGGGGCTCAGATCCTGGTCTGATCCCACCTGATTGATGCAGGTCCCCAGATGCTTCCAGATGACCTTTTGTGCACTCTGTAATTATCTTGTACATGCTGACTTATTGACATATTTTATTAGACTCCCCTTGAGGGGAGTAATTGTTTTTGTCTTTCCTTGGATCATCATAAGGATTAATAAATGTCGCCTGATTAATTGATCCTGTTCCCATGAAGAATAGAGGACTTATGGGTTAGAAGAGAGTGGGAGGATTCAGGGAAGGCTTCTTAGAAAAACTCCTTCCCTCACAGTCATAGTTAATAACAATTGGAGGTGGTAGGGTAGAGAAGGGAGGTAGGTGGAGGTTCTCTTCATCCAGTTTCAACAGGTGACCAACATCCCCTATTCAGTGAAGCTGAGTCAGGTTTGCCAACCTTTCTTAGGGTAGAATAGATTTGGGAATTTGTGGACACATATTTTAATCTTTATGCCTCATCTCCCCCATATGCAGCTATTAAATGTCAGAGGGTCCCATGAGATCACACCATGGGGTGCAGAGACTGGTATAATGATGCTAAGAATACTGAGCTGGGATGTTCTTTAAATCATAGCTCTTCCATTTTGAACTACAGCTCTTTCTGGACCTTAGTTTCTTCATTTTAAAAATGAGATAGTTGGACTATGTATTATCTAAAGTATCTTCCAGATCTAAATTTATTTTCCAAGAGCTCCCTGTCATTTAGAAATGTTCTGTACAGAGTCAGGAAGAAATGACTGGATTGGGAAGAAAGTTAGGCTGAAATGATGAACACTCAGGCCCCTTCCAAGGTTGAGTTTCTCAAGTCTATTGGAAAGCAGGCTCTTCAGATTCTAAGATTCCCAAATACCTAAGGAACTCTAAGATGCTTGGACCCCATGTTCTTCTTTGATAAGATTCCATGGAGCTGGGAATCTATGATTCCATGAATCTAGGATTTTAAGATTCTAACATTTTGTTGTTCCTGTTCTAAGATTTTAGGATTCTAGGACTGTGTATTAAGATTCTGGATTTACATGGCCTTTGTTTGATCCTTGTGTGATGGCAAGAATATTGGAATACATGTCGGTAGACTTGGATTCAAGTTCAGATTGGACTATCTATCAGCTGTGGGAGTTTGCACAAGCCTTTGGGACCACCATTTTAGTTTGGTTTTAAAATAATAGTAAGAGTAACAGTCTTGACTAGTTTGCTTACTTATGTGTTTGTTTCTTTTAGAGTAAATGCACTTTAAATATATATATTCTCCCTGTGTAACCCAAAACAGATTTCCAGGAATTCATGACAGCAGCAATGTGGGAATTGGATCTCATGATGGCCCGGGATCAAACCTGTCTCAGCTCAGTTTCCAAAGCAGCTGCTGCTGGGGGCTGGAGGGAGATGACTCCATCCCTGTCACTCAAAGCAGCTGTGATTGATGGGAGATTATTTTTCTGCATATGAGATAGAAAGAGGTGGGAGGAAGGAGGAGACAACAGGGAGAGACTGAAAGAAACCAGGAAAAAAAGGAGGTGAAAGAAAGGGGGAAGCTTTGGGGTGGGTGGCAGCTTTATTCATTGCCTAATTTGTTTTCCAAGGACCTAATGAGATGTCTGAAGAAATGAACCCATTGTGTTTTCAGGAAAAATCTACCAGTTGGGCCCACTCCCCTTTAATAGATGGAAAGGGAGTAATTGAAAAGGAAAAAAAAAACTGCACTGGCCCTGGACTGAAACAAATAGCTCCAACATAGCCTGGATTGTCAGATTTGAGAGGGACTTTAGAACAAAGAATGTCAGTGCTGGGAGAGGTTTTAGAACAGGGAAGGTCAGTCTAAAGAGGCCTCAGAGATTATCAAATCCAAGTTCTTGGTTCTGAAAATAAAGAGTGCATCCCAATGAAATAGTAACTTGACCTAGATAAAGCTCAGTTAGTAACCTAGATCCATCAGTCCCCTCCCTCCCAAATTCCAGGCTGTGGAGTCTTTGGGTAGGATTCCTAAGGGTTTGCTCTGTTTTCTTTCCCTCCTCATCTCCTGGAGCAGACATCAAAGCTGGAAGAGACTTGAAAAAGCAACCTCTCAGATCTGGGCTGACTTTCATGCTCTCTTGCTTTGTGACCTTGGACAAGTCAATTGAAATCACTGGAATTCAGTTTTCTTCTAGAGTATCCAACTAAGCAAACTCCAAGATACCTTCACTTTTAGCAATAATAACTAACATTTTCATCTTACTTTGAGGTTTGTTTGGGGGTTTTTTTGCAAGGGAATGGGGCTAAGTGACTTGCCTAAGGTACACAACCAGGTAAATATTATGTGATTGGAGTTGGAGTTGAATTCAGGACCTCCCGACTCCAGGGCCGCTGTTCTATCCACTGCATCACCTAGCTGCCCCCTCACTTTGAGGTTTGGAAAGCACTTTACAATTATTTCACTTGGTCTGGGAGGTAGGTACTATTGTTATTCCCATTTTACAAATGAGGAAACTGAGGTTCAAAGTGGTTAGGTGACTTGCTCAGGGTAACCTAGCTGAACAAGTGTGTGAGTTGGGTTTGAAATCAGGTCTTCATGACTCTGGGGTTAAGTGCTTTAACCACCAAAGCATCCAGCTTCTTTATGTGCCATTGTAGAATTCTTGTCTCTGTCCTCACACAAACAAATGCTCTATGGAGGGAGGGCTCAGAGTGTCTGGAGCCTTCTTCTGCTCCTTTTCGCAGTCTGGGACCACAAGGGCAGACTGCTGCTCCCTTTCCCTCTGCCATCCCTTCTGTCTCTCCATTACAGCCTACATTTTTTCCAACTTCTTCTTGGAAGACCTACTTCTTTTTTTTTTTTTAATTTAATTTATTTATTTACAGCAATGGGGTTAAGTGACATGCCCAAGACCACACAGCTAGGCCATTATTAAGTGTCTGAGGTTGAATTTGAACTCAGGTTCTCCTGACTCCAGTGCTCTATCCACTGCCCCTGAAGTGTTTTGAGATTCCAGTGGGTGATGGGCTTGCCAGACCTAAACCTCTTTCTCCTTTCCTTTTAAGGGAATCCATAGATCATGAGATCACAGAGCCAACTAGTCCAACCTTTCATTTTCTTGAGGAGTGAGAAAAGTTAAATGACTGAAAAGTTAAAAAGCTGAAATTTGAACCCAGATTCTCTGAATCCCAAACTAGCCTATTCTTCACCTTTTGTAGAAAGTGAGATCCTTTCCATTTGGAGATCTTTGACAGTATAACCCTAAAGACTTTGATCCTTCATCCTCACTTTCCTCTTCGGTAAAATGAGGGAGGTTAGTCTGGGCAGCCTCTGTGGTTCCTTTCAGCTCTAAACCTTTGGCCCTAGAATCTCGAATCTGTCCTCTGGGCTTTTTTTTTTTTTTATTTAGGTTTTTGCAAGGCAAACGGGGTTAAGTGGCTTGCCCAAGGCCACACAGCTAGGTAATTATTAAGTGTCTGAGGTTGGATTTGAACCCAGGTCCTCCTGACTCCAGGGCCGATGTGCCACCTAGCTGCCCCTCCTCTGGGCTTTCTGAGGCCACGTGGTTTAGTGAAAGAGCCCAGGATTAATAGGAAGATATGACTCTCATCTCTGGACCTGCGGTTCATGGCACTGCACTTCTCTGGACTTAGATTTTGTCCACTCTAAAATGGGGAGAGAGGAACCAGCTAGCTCAGGCCTTGATTGGGAGGCTAAGGAAGGAACTCAATCTCCAAAATAGACGCAGAAGGAAGAAGCAGAAAGATCCTGAGATTGAGAATACAGATCCAGATCTGGAGGTCACTAGTTTTGTGACCATGGACAAGTCAATTCTCTTTTCTAAACCTCAGTTTACTCATCTGGAAAAATGGTATTTTACCTATTCCCCCATTAAGTAGTGGAAGAAAGGGCTACTTAAACTTTAGAGTGATAGAAGGGGGTGGCTAGGTAGCGCAGTGGATAGAGCACCGGCCTGGAGTCAGGAGGACCTGAGTTCAAATCCGACCTCAGACACTTAATAATGACCTAGCTGTGTGGCCTTGGGCAATCTACTTAACCTTATTTGCCTTGCAAAAATAAAAAAAAAGAATTATGGAAATGTAAGCTTTTCTCCTGTAGTTTTACCTTTCTCCTACCCTCTTCAACCTCAAAATTTCCATTGGAAATAGACCAATAAAATAATTTACACCGAGGTGTTAGTGACTGACTCTGACAAGGTGTTAAATCTTTTAAGGAGATTTGCATTTTAAAGGAGGACAGCTTTCCTAAGGAAAGAAAAGATCACAAATCTACAGCTAAAATGGACCTTAGAGGCCAGTTAGTCCAGGACCCTCATTTTACCCAGATGGGAAACTGAGGCAGAATCATAAATTCAAAGCTGGAGCAAGTAGAGACCTCAGAAGTCAACTGCTCAAATCCTTTATTTTTACAGAGGAGGAAACTAAAACCTCTAAGAAAGCAAAGACTCTAATGGTTCAGTCTCAGGCACTAGCGAGGGAGATATTTGGGAGAGAAGGCTCTTTCCAGAACTCACAAAAATATTATTCAGAAAAATGGCTCCTACAAGAGCTGTTGGAAGAACAGAGGCTCAGAGGCTCAGAGGCTCATCCTCGGCAGCACAATATTGTCTCTGGGATGGGAAGACCAAACATCAGAGCAGACTAGAGGAGATGGGAGAGATGGAAGGATGTGTGTGGGAGGTGGGGGTAGAAGGGGAAGGAGCGAAAAGATGGGCAGTGTATGTCCCTCCTATTTTCCCTTATTTCCCCCACCCCCATGTCAATTTGAATAGGATCCTTTTTCATTAGGGGGATTGGCTTGAGGTGGGATCAGACGCTGCCAGGGAACAAATCTGCCTCATGTTTCATCAACATGGTATCATTCTGTTCTATGGACATTTCCTAAGTTCTAAGGGTGCCTGAGCATTGCAGATGAATTAGGGTTTGTCCTGTCTCTGAAGGAACATACTGGTTGGAAGGGAGGGATGCTATGCACACAAGCACCAAACATGGGAAAAACCTGAGATTTCTTCACTCTTGTGAGAACTCCCTCCACTACCATTCATATCAACTCCTTTTATAATTCTCCCTGCCTCACGTCTCTCCCAATTTCAGTCCAACCTCCACTCAGTCGCCACATCTCTCTCCTTTTCCTCCTCCTCCTTTCCTCCTCTTCTTCCTCATTCTCCTTCTCTTCCTCCTCCTCCTCCTCCTCCTTTCTCTTCTTCTCTTTCTCCTCTCCTCTTCCTCCCCTCTTCTTTCTCTTTCCTTCTTCCTTCCTCCTCCTCTTTCTCCTTCTTTCCCTCCTTTTCTTTCTCCCTTCTCTTTTTTCTTTTCCTCTTTCTCCTCTTTTTCTGTCTCCTCTTTTTTCTTCTCTTCTTCCTTTCTCCTGTTCTTCTCTCTCTCTCTTTCTCCTCCTCCTCTGAGTATCATCATTATCATCAACACCATCACCATCATCATCATCTACTGAATCTGTGTAGGGCGCACCAGATGAGAAACTCGATCTCCCACAGCAGTCCAGCATTGGCTCTAAAATGTAAATAGACAGTCGTCTGAGAGTACTTAATGACACCCGTTTGTGTTGCCCAGACAACAGGGAAGATCACAGATTTTAGAGCTGGAAACCATGAAGTACAACTTCTTCCTTATTGTAAAGATGAGGAAACTAAGGCACAAGAAAGGCTCGCAAGTAGCTATGGGGAAGAACTAGGACTTGAACCTGCCATCCTGACTCTGCTTAACTGCGTAATCTGTTGCCACATGTCGCCTCTCTAAGACTCTCATTTAAACCAGTAGAATCAATAGGATAGCAAATAGTTGGTATTAGGGAACGAGGGAGAAAAAAAGCCAAAGGGGGCTTGTCATGTGGGTGAAGTAGAAAGTATGATATCTGAGAGTCAGACAATGAGCATTTATTAAGCACCTACTATTTGCCAGCTCTGTACTCAGGCATCCTTTCTTTCAAGGAGCTCAGTTTAGTGGAACTTTTCCCCATCACAAAACACTAGGGAATGTTCAAAATGGGTGTCATCACTTGTCCCGTTGTTAGCAGAGGGGCTGGGTAGGAGGGCACCAACAAAAGATGGAGGATGGGCTTGATATCAAGGCTGGGAAGGGCTTGGGAGACTGGGAGGAAGGTATTTATAGAAGGGGAAAGAAAACACTGTGGATGGATTCTGGGTCAGGAGGACAACAGGAAATGAGCCACTGCATGGTGGGGGCATTTCTCAGGAGGGGATGGGCTGTTATTTTGATTTTCCCTTTTCAACAGCCCCTCCCCCTTCTGCAAGCTACTGTCCCCCTTTACCTCTAACTCAAAATTGTGGAGAGATTTTTGTCCTTTTGGGTTCTTGAAACGCCTTCCAAGAAAAACTATATTGTAGCGGATAGAACAATGAACACAGAGTGAGAAAACATCAAAATCTTGGCTTGGAAATGTATTAGCTGTATTGGTGGAAAGAGTCAGAGATTTGGGTTCAAATTCTGGCTCAATTACTTACTTCTTGTTAAAGAATTTAAGCTCCTTGAGGGCAGGGATTGTTTTCTTTTTGTTTTCATATCCCCACCACTCCTCTTTTCTTCCTCTTCCTCCTTCTTCTCTTTCATTCCTCCTCCTCCTCCTCTCTTTCTCCCACTTTTCTTTCTCCTCCCTTTCCTACTCTTCTTCCTCCTCTTTCTCACCTCATTTTCATCTTCCTCCTCCTCCTCTTTCTTCTCTTTCTTTTCATCATCATCATCATCATCAGAAAGCACAGTGTCTAGTGTATGGTAGGTGCTTAATAAATATTTGTTGAATTGGATTGAATATGACTCCAGATGAGTCTTTTAGCTTTTCTTGACCTCAGTTTTTTCACTTGCAAAATTTGAGAGTTGAATGAGATGGCCTCTGAGCTTCCTTCTCTGATACTAAGATCCTAGTGATTACTCAGCTGACTTTGAGTAACTCCCAGCATTAGTTTCCTCATCTTCAGAGGAGGAGGTTGGACAAGATGATTCCCTTTCAGTTCTAGTCTATGATAATCTGTGATTCAATATGGTACAAGGGAAAGAACCCAAGATTTGGAGCCCCAGGCTCTGAGTTTGAATCCTGGTTTTGCTATTTCTTATCTATGTGACCATGAGTGAGTTTCCTAGACTTCCATTTGCTTATCTCTCAGAACTAGTTGACATCTGAGGACCCAGACCTAAATGAATGACCCCATAACCATCGACAAATGACTTAACCTCCATGAGTTTTAGTTTCCTTATGTTAAAATGGGGGACAACATCTTGCTCTTTGCAGTCAGCGTCCCCTAGCTGGCATCTCCAGCTCTTTCAAACTTCCTTCCTTCTTCCCTTCCCAACACCCCTTCTCCATTGGGCCCTACCTGGGCTCCTCAGAGCCAAGCTCCAGGTCAGAGGCAGAAAATTGAATTATATCTCTGATACTAGTCAGCCCCAAAACATCAATTAATCTCCTTTAATATATGTTAGATGTTCATGGTTGGTCAGGGCTGTAAGTGTTGCCCCCTCCTCATGACATTAAGGGTGAAGCTTTACTGCCTTAACTGGAAGAGGCAGAGTGAGTGATGGGGAATTTCCAGCCAGTCAAGTTGTTGGGGCAGGGGCAGAGAGAGTGGAGGCGGGATATTTTGGGTAAGACCAATTCCATGCTTCTCCAAATATATTTCTCACACCTCATAAGCAGGTGATGACTCCACCTCACCATAAGGCCCATTCTGTGAACTTCCTCTGTGAAATGGCTGTGAAATGTGGAGACTGGACTAAGACTTAAGAGGTGCTCCCCAGCAGGGAAGCAGAAGACCTGAGTCCTTATTGAGGTTCTGTGATTGATAGATGGAGTGACCCTGGATCAGTCACCTGTCCTGTCTGTGCCACAGCTGCAGTGAGGGAGTTGGACCAGATGCTCAAGATCTAGGCTCCTATGATTGCTCTGTACCTCAATTTCCTCATGTGTAAAATGAGCTGTTTGGCCTACATGGGAGCTGAGGAGAGCTATGAGTCTTTACACACACACACACACACACACACACACACACACACACACACACACACACACTGGATGACCTAGAAAACAAAGGAAGGAAGGAAGGAAAGATGGAAGAAGAAAGGACAAAAGAGGAAAGGAAAAGAAGAAGAAAGGGTTCAATCCCTCCCTTTTACATAAGGAGAGGGAGTTAAGTCTCTTCCCCCAAAGACCTTCAGGCACTCAAGGGCCAATCTGGGGCTACCATTACAGAATGGCAGACTCTCTGAAATGGAAGGGACCTCAGAAACCATCATGTCAGAACAAAAAAAGTCCCTCTTCAAGACGTCTTCAAGATGTTGCCCAGCTTCCACTGGAAGCCCTCCCATGAGGAGAAAGCCATTCCTTCTCCTGGCAGCTCCTTCTACTTTGGCAAACCTTAAAACTACTCCTTGGAGGAAAAGTGGGCAGGATTTGGAGTCTTAGAACTTAGATCCATTCCAGCTTACACTGAATTCTTGAGTGCCCCTATATAATCACTTCCTCCCTCGTCAATGCTTTGACTGAATGGTTTTGAAGCTTCCTTCTAGAGATCTCTGATCTCACACTTGTCCCAACAAATCCAGAGTTCCTTCCGGCCATCTTCCCCTCTTCTTAAACAGGAGAGCAGAGATAAATGTTGTCATTTCTACCTTCATCTGTCTCTCCTCTGCACTTAGCCGTGGTGGCCCGCATCACTTCTTGGCTGGGCTCTTACAACAGCTTCCTCATTGGTCTCCCCACTCCAATGCATCTTCCATTTAGCTGCCAAAAGCACAGCTCCCTCCTCAATAGATTTCACTTGCCTTCAGGATCAAATAAAAAATTCTCTGTTTCTCACTTAAAGATCTTCATAGCTTGCCCCTTCCTACCTTTCTAGTTTTGGACTTTTCTCTCCTCCATGAACTCTATGGTCCCAACTATACTGGCCAAGTTTCTGTTCCTTGCACTACATTCTCCATTTCCTGTCTCCATGACTTTGCCCTGGCTGATCCCAATAAATGGATCCTATCCCTCCTCACCTCTGCTCCCCCAAATCCTTAGCTTCTTTTAAGGCTCAGTTTAATTGCTTTCTTTCTGCCCCAGTTGCTAGAACCTTCCTCTTTAAGGATGCTTTCTATCTATTCTGGCTATCACACACACACACACACACACACACACAGGTAATTCAGCTTTTTTCCCATATTAGGAGCAGAGACTGTTTCCCCTTTTCTTTTTGTTTCCAATGTTTAGTACAGGGATTGGTAGATGCTGTGTTCAGTCATTTTGATCATGCTGTGCTCTTCATGACTTCATTTGGGATTTTCTTGGCAAAAATGCTGGAGTGGTTTGCCATTTTCTTTTTTTAGCTCATTTGACAGATGAGGAAACTGAAGCAAACAAGGTGAAGTGACTTGCCCAGGGCCTCCCAATTAGTGCTACCATTCCTTCTCATCTCATTTGACAGATGAGAAAACTGAAGCAAGCAGGGTTAAAGGGCTTGCCCATCATTCCTTCTCAGTTCATTTGACAGATGGGGAAACTGAGGCAAACAAGGTTAAGGGACTTGCCCAGGGTCACACTGTGCTGTTCTGTAGGTTGAATTTGAACTCATAAAGGTGAGTCTTTCAGACTCTAGGTCCAGCACTCCCTTTGTACAAAAAAAGCATTTAATACATTTCTTTTGATTAAGAATGAGCCCTGGCTGGTCTTACCTGTAGTGTGTCTGGGTGCATTCAGATGCTATCTCCTTTCCTTCCTTTTATCTTCTCTTTATCATTCCTGGCTGACTTGGGGGTCATGCTGCTGGATCTCTGATCAGCTCTGGGCTGTCTGCATAGAGATCTGGTTACCACACCTTCCTTGTCATACTCTCCTGGGACTTGGACCATTCCATCCATCAACAATCCTATCTCTCTCCCCCTTCTCCCTCCCCTTTGCAATCTTCCCTTCTTCCCCCTCCCTCCCACTCCTCTCCCCTTTCCAAGCCTTTCCTCTTTTCCTTCCCCTCCACCTCCAAGAAAGTCTTTTTCTGCTGATGCCTTCAAGTACTTCTGCCCCCTCTTTCAGACTTTTTCACCCTCCACATTGGTCCACGCACTTCATCCTTTCCCAACTCTGTGCCTGCACTGGCAATCTCCCATGCCAGAAATGTACCCTGGTACAACAGGCTGATGAGAACTAATAACTATGAAGGAGACGGAAGCAGGTCTGAGGAGCCCTTAGAGCTTATCAAACACTAAAGATGCCAAGGACACCCCCTGCATCCTGGGCCATCGCCAAGCTTTCTGATTTTTGCCCTTCCACTGGACTTCCATGACTCTGGAAGGGGGAGTAAGTTTAAAGACTTGGTATAACTCTAATTCACTTAAATGCAATTCACACCCAAGCTAATCCATCACCCATCATATCATTGGTCCTCTTCTCATCTCAGCATTTTGGGTTCTTTCAAGATTCAATCCACCTGCCACCTTCAACAGAAATCCCCTTTTTTGTCCTTTTAGCTGCTACTATGCATCCTCCCCAACTATTTCTATTCTTTTTATATATTATGTATCTTAAGCATGTTGTCTCCCCAGATAAAACAGAAGTTCCTCGAGGGCAGGACTCATTTCACTTTTGTTTCCATCTATTGTCGCTGTCCCTTAGCATAGTACCTGGGGCATAGTAAGCATTTATTAAATGTGTTGATTGATTGTTTCTCCCTTCCCCTTTTGTGGAGGCAAGAATGTTGGATTTGGGGTCAGGAAACTTGGGTTGTAGGTCAAGCCCTGCCACTAATTAGGTGGGTGCCCTTGGCACAGCACCCCCTCACTCAAATTCAATCCATGTGCTTGTCATGACACTACCTCCCTGATGTCATGGTCTTCTTCGAGAATGAAGGACAAAACATTATGTGTGATCTTAGACGAGATACTTCCCCTCTCTGAGTTTCAATTTTTCTGCTCCATGAAGTAAGGAGGTTGGACTGGATCAGTCTTTCCCAAACTAGAAAGGAAACTTGATGGATTGAAATATGTATGAAAGGAAATAGTAAATGTTGGCTTAAAAATATAACAGTAAGAAATACTACGCACATCCCCATTCTACTTTCTGATGGGACAAATGGAAGGTTCAAAAAAAAACTGGATTTTGAATCAGAAGACATAGGTTCACATCTTCCCACTGATCCCTACTACTTACAGGACCCTGCACTTAATTCTCTGAGCCTCAGTTTATGCATCTGTAAAATGAGGAGGTTGAAAATGACCCAGTTTAGCCCCCCAAGAAGAGATATGAGAAGGGATGCTCCCAATTTCTTTTTAGAGGTGAAGAACTATATACAATTTCAGTTTTTTTATGTGTTGATTAATTTTGCTGAATTCTTTTTTTATTCTTTAATAGATATGTTTTGACAGAGGGAGTTAAGACTGGAAAATGTAGGTGATATAAAAACAAAAGAAATCATCAAAACATATGTTTTTTTAGATGAGGGAGTCACAAACCAGGCAAGGGGTTAGTTATCTAAACTCAAACCGTTAGTGACATGGTGAGGAGAAATAACTGGGTCTCCTGCCTTGAGACTCAATATTCTTGACTCTAACCCGTCTTATTCCCTGCACAAAAGGGGCTACATTCTGTGGTCTTCCAAGACTGGGAATCTGGAACAAAACAAGGGAAATGAAGCCAATTTTCACCCCTCCCCCAACTGTTGTGGATAAATTACAAGTCTTTCTGCCAGAGGAAAGATTTTCTATTTAGCATTTTAGAAGGGAAAAGATCACTACCATTGTCATCTTCTCATAGAATCAGAATACCAAGGTTTCTTGGAATACTAGGAATCTTGTGTTATACCATGTTTTCTTGGAAAGTAAGCTTTAGGAATGCTTTACAAGATGATTCCCCAAGGTCCCTTCTAGTACTATGGTTCCCTCAGGAGTGAAAAGCTGAACCAAAATGATACTTGTGTGAGTCTTTTGCATTTACACAGCTCCCTACCCTTCCTTTCCCTTGACACTGACCTCTATCTCATTCCCCGGACTTAGATTTTTTTTTTCAGAAATTTAGAGAGAATCATAGAATCCTGCATTATTAGAGATGGCAGGGGCTTGAGAGACTATCCAGTCTAAGACTCCTTTGGCTAAGTAAATTACAGTCCAGAAAGAGGAAAAGACTTGCTAAAGATCACACAACTTATTAGTAGTTAAGGTAGGATTGGAATCCAGGCCTCCTGATTTCCAGAATGGGAAAGACATTTCCTAACTTTAGGGAATTTACAGTACAATTTAATTCATTTTTTTTTTATTCATACCACTAGGACTAATGGATGGATTTTCTCAACTTTCTTTGGGAAACCTGGCAGGGCTAATTATCTATTGCTGATTATTCACAAGCCCCCACCAGTGTGCTCCCTCTTAATAGTTAATCAGTAGGAATCAATTAGCTTTTGGAAAAGGGATTTACTAAGAAGTTATAGCAAGAAAAGTTGTTACCAAATATTTGCCCCCAAATCTGGGATATAGTGTCTCACAAATATTTGTACAAGATACAAAGGGAGAGAAGGTACTAATAAAGGACAGTGGTAGTGGGATACATGTGGAGAGAACTTGTCTTGAAAAAATACTTCTGGGGGCAGCTAGGAGGCTCAGGGATAGAGCACCGGCCCTGGAGTCAGTAAGACCTGAGTTCAAATTCTGTCTCAGAAACTTAATGATTACCTAGCTGCGTGGCCTTGGGCAAGTCACTTAACCCCTTGGCTTTGCAATAAAACAAAAAAAAAATCAGTACTTCTGGACTCCTGGCCCTGGAAATCCTTTACCCCGAGTAGGGTCCTCATGAATTTTGCTACCTAAGGTGGAAAAATTGCTCTGATATGCAACTAAGTTGAATTGCTGCTAGCCTGGGCTGCTTTTCCATTGAATACTATTGAGACTGAGACTTTCTCCTGCCCCTTCTGCTCCAGTGTCAGGGAAGTGGAAGGTGCCCACGAGGGTTTGATTATTCCTCTAGACCTTGCAGTTCTCTCAAGGTCACTGCCAGAGCATGGTGATGTCTTGGTCATCTAAATAGGTGAGACAGAAGCAGACATATGCTCACAGTTGCCAGCAGCTGGGTGTGAGAGAGAGGGCAGGCATTTCCCTGCCTGGTTTGGGGAAAGAACTGTTTCTTCAAAGCTTCAAAGAAAAAGAGAGAACAGCGTACTCCATTGCCACCCAGCAACCCCCAAGTCATCAGTTCCTCTGGTTCAGTAGCAAACTGGAAGACTTTCTGACATCCCATAGTTTCGGACCCTGAATCATCGATCTGGTCAATGGGCCTGAACTCTGACAAGGAATGTCTACGTAAGCATCAAAGACTGGTCCTCCTAGCCCAGTCCATTCCTTCTATACTCCAATGGCTTTCTATCCCTCTAGGTTCAAATTCAAACATCTATTTGACTTTGATTGCCATTCACAGTTAGGTTCCAGCTCCCTTTCCAACCTTCTTCCCCATCACTTCCTTTTCCCAAACTACAATACAACCAAAGTGTTCTTCACATCTGTCAGTTTATTTCCCACCTCCAAGTTTTTGTCCTGGCTGCTCCCCATGCCAGAAATTCACTCCCTCTTTACCATGGTCTCTTAGAATCCTTTATTTTCTTCAAAACTCTGCTCATTTTCTACATGAAGTCTTTCCAGATTCTTCTGCCTGCCCACTCCCCACCAATTAACTTTGTCTTTATCTGGTATATAAATTTCTCTCTCTCTGTTGCTTCCTGTATAAAATGTAAGCTCATCAAGAGGAGAGTTGTTGCCTAATGTGTGACCTTGGGCAAGTCACTTAACCCCACTGCCTTGCAAAAACAAACAAACCAAAAAAAGAGTGGAATTGCTGGAATTTTTTTTGTCTGTATTCTCCATTCCTAACACAATGTGAAGGAGCAGATGGTTGCATCAATTCCTTCTTTGTTTGATTGATTGGAGAAGGGAGAATGGGTGAGAGAGAAATGGCTGGACCCTAACTGGTAGGTATGGAAGACCCAAGGGAGAAAAAGGATTCGAAGTGAACTCCTAGGTTGTGGTCATGGGATTCAGGCTAATTGCTGAAGTTTCTTTGAGTGGAAACAGTCTGTGATTCTCAGACTGGCGCCTGCAGCCTCTGCTTAGTCACACCTTGTTCACAGAACAGACTGAGAGCATTCCTCCACAGTGCAAGGGAAGGGACAGGCTGTGCTCCAGAATGCAGATGGGAAAGCTCCAGGCCTGCCGGGGGAATAAGGGGTGGCTGCTTGAAATGGTGCTTCAAGGAAGAAGAGGCTGGGGTGGGAGGGGGGATTTCATAGAAGGCTTCGAAACTGCCAAAGGCCAGAGGGAAAATTCAGAAACTGCCCAGGAGTGGGGGAGAACCAAAAAAAAGAGCTGCCCAAGGACACCAAGAAGGAGATGAGGAGAGGAAATCAAAGGACCCTAACTCTGTAGCTGGAAGGGTCCTTGGAGATCATCTAGTCCAAACTCTCATTTTATAGAGGAGGAAACTGAGTCCCAGAGACATTCATAGCACCCTGGCTCTGGAGCTAGGAGGTCATCTAGTCCAATTCCTCCCCATTTTATTTTTATTTCTCATTTATTTATTTATTTATCTATCTATCTATCTATCTATTTATTTATTTATCTATCTAGCCATCTATTTCTTTATTTATTTTTTGCAAGGCAATGGAATTAAGTGACTCACCCAAGGCCACACAGCTAGGTCATTATTAAGTGCCTGAGGCCAGCTTTGAACTCAGGTCCTCCTGACTTCCAGGGCTGGTGCTCTATCCACTAAACCACCTAGCCACCCCTCAATTCCCCCATTTTCTAGAGGAGGAAACTGAGTCCCAGAGAGATTCATAGCACCCTGGCTCTTGGAAGACTATCTAGTCTAATGCCCTTATTCTTAGATAAGGAAACTGAGCCTCAGAGAGATGCTAGGACCATCTATGTAGAACTAGAAGAGACTTCAGAGGCCAAGAAAATTCAGCCCTCATTTTACAAATGAGGAAATTGAGGCCCAGAGCAAAATGACTTGCCTATTAATTATATGATACTTATGTAAGTAATTATGGTTATCATTACATACATACTTACAAGCCTTTTGACTTGCCATCTCATTTGATTCTACCAATGTCACTGAGAGATAGGTATCTCTTTTAATAGATGGAGAAACTCAACTGACTTACTCAAGGTCACATACTAAGTGTCTGAGGATGGATTTGAATTTAGTTCTTCCTGACTCCAACCTAACCCTGGGCCAGCGAGACACCTGAAAGAGTGGGAGAACTAAGAATTGAACTCACATTTCCAATTCAAAACTAGGATTTGGTGCACTCTGTTCTCAGCTGTCACTGTTCTAAGTCCCTCCCACTGACATTCCCTATTCTAAACAACCCCCCACCCCAGCTCTGACATTGCCTGTCCTAAGACTCTTCCTAGCTCTGGCATTCTCTGTCCTAAGTTCCCCCAGCTCTGACATTTTCTATTCCAGGATCTCTTCCAGCTTACATCACACATTGTAAGACCCCTCCCAGTCCAGATGTTACATGTTCTAAGACCCTTCCAACTCCTCCATATACGATGCCATCAGGTGCCTCCTCCAACCAGGCTGATCCAAGTCTAAAGAAGGAGAGAAATCACCTGAAAGAAATCCAGAAGCATTTCCGAGTCCAGCAGGCAAGATTTGGACCTTTTTCAGAGTTTTGGATTACTTGAATCATAGCTTGCCTCCATTGGCAGAGAGAGCTGAGCACCAAGGATGCTTGTTTGTAAACAGCTCCAGACTTGATGAGCCACAAACAACACCACCACTGGAAACCCCAAGGACTTGGCTTTCATTGAACCAGACCCTTCCACCTCCATATCCTGCCCATTCCCACCCCTGTCCTTGTCTCGCACTCTGTTCTCCAAGTTTCCACCACCACAGCTCATGCTCTGGCATCCAATGATACAATTCAAATCAAAATCAGACCCAGAGAGAAGCCAATTTAAACCCAAAGAGACCAATTAAATGAATGTCTCCCAAAAAAAGCTATGATTAAAAATTTTGATGGAGGTCAAGTCACAATATATCCCTTAACCTCCAGAGTTTCAGTTGATCATGGCTTTGGGCACGTTTCCTGATTTCTGGGATGCTCCTTCCTGCTCAGAGAAGCAGCTGGGTTCTGGCAGCAAGAGCCCTGGTTCTGATGTGGGAAGACCTTGGGTTCTAGCCTCAAAACCTCCATGATACCTTCCCCAATCAGGCCAGTCGTTAATGCATTCTTTCCTCCAAATTACTTTATATTTCTTGGCAGAGAGAGAGTAAGCAAAGTGGATGGACAACTGGCCTCAGATCAAGAAAGATGTGGGTTCAAGTCCCAGCTCTCTGTGAGTCATTTAATTTCTCAGTGCCCTCGGAAACCCTCTGAGCTAGAGGTCAAGGGGTAGGTACCCACCTGTGTTGAAAAAGATGGTTTCCTAAACCAATAAAAGCAGTTGTGCTTCAGAAAAAAATAATTTCAGTTTATCTGCAAATATTATATTCTCTTAGAAGAATGTGAACTCAATGAAAGCAGGATAGCTTCATCGTCTTTTGTATCCTTGTCGTCCAGGGCAGCATAGAGCATCAATGATCGTTGAATTGCTCTGGATTGTAAGAAAAATACTTTGTAATTCCTAAGGCACTGTAAAGACAATGTTTGTAAAGATTATTCTCTATACCATTAATTCGATCCCACAGACATCCATTTGGCACCCATTGTATACAATGTGCTTTACTAGATATTGAGAGAAATACAGAAATAAAAAATAATCTAAGACCTGCACCCCAGGAGTTTCCACTTTACTGCTAGGAAATAAGTCAGATGAATGCATTTTTTTTTGGAAAAAATAGAATTCTTTATACCAATAAAATCACAAGTCTGGTGTCAAGAAAAAAATGTGCCGAGCATTTTTCGAGGCATTGGTAATGCAAAGAAAAGGGGAATGTCATAGATGTGGGGGAGGAGGTAAGAATAACTTAGGAGGACAGTTGGATACCATTCCGCCTTTGAGTCGGCCAGCCACAATGGACTTGTTCTCTAAGTAAAGCAGCTAGGTGAGTTCCAAACCAGCTAGGTGAGTTCCAAAGTAGTTTAACTCTGGAACTGAGGTAATTCCCCAGGGCGGTGTTAAGGTGACCAGGGTCTGGTTGGGTGAGTATGAAACATGGTCTAATCTGGGGCAGATAATGGTGGAGATTTTCTTTCTTTCTTTTTTTTTAATCTTTCCCCCCTCTCCCTTATTTATTTGTTTATTTATTTATTTAGAATTTTACAACTCCCCCCCCCATTTCACTCCCCCCCCCCCACAGAAGGCAGTCTGTTAGTCTTTACATTGTTTCCCTGGTATACATTGATCTCAGTTGAATGTGATGAGAGAGAAATAACATCCTTAAGGAAGAAAAATAAAGTATAAGAGATAGTAAAATTACATAATAAGATAATGCTGTTTTTTTTTAATTAAAGATAACAGTCTTTGGACTTTGTTTAAATGCCACAATTCTTTCTCTGGATACAGATGGTATTCTCCATTGCAGACAGTCCAAAATGTCCCTGCTTGTTGCACTGATGGAATGAGCAAGTCCTTCAAGGTTGATCATCATCCCCATGTTGCTGATAGGGACAATGTTCTTCTGGTTCTGCTCATCTCACCCAGAATCAGTTCATGCAAATCCTTCCAGGCTTCACTGAATTCCAACCCTTCCTGGTTTCTGGAACAATAGTGTTCCATGACGTACACATACCACAGTTTTTTAAGCCATTCCCCAATTGATGGACATTCACTCAATTTCCAATTCTTTGCCAGGTGGAGATTTTCTTTAAAAACTTTTTTAATGCTATTTTATTTTTCTCAATTCTGTATAAAGACAATTTTTATCATTCATTATTTACAAGATTTTAAGAACCAAATTTTTCTCCTTCCCTTTCTTCCTTCCCTTCTTCCTAAAATGGTATGCAATTTAATATAGGTTATATATGTGTAATCATGTAAACTATATTTACATATTAATCACATACATGAAAGAAGAAACAGACCAAAAAGCAAAAAAATCCACCAAAAAGATAAAGTGTAAAAAGAAAACTTCAGTTTGCATTCAGAGTTCATCAATTCTTTATCTGAATGTGGATAGCAATTTCTATCATGAATCCTTTTAATTGTCTTAGATCCACTGCTGAGAAGAGCTAAGTCATTCATGATTGATCATTGCACAATGTTTCTGTTACTATGTACATTGCTTTCTTGCATTTGCTCATTTTGCATTGTATCAATTCATACAAGTCTTTCCAAAGTTTTCTGAAATCTGCCTGTTCATTATTTCTTGAATGATTCTTCGTACTTTAGGGTTGTTGGGGTTTTTTGCAAGGCAATGGTGTTAAGTGGCTTGAAGTGTCTGAGGCTGGATTTGAACTCAGGAACTCCTGACTCCAGGGCCTGTGCTCTATCCACTGCGCCACCTAGCCACCCCTCATTATTTCTTAATACACAATGGTATTCCGTCACAAACATATACTTGTTCAGTCATTCCCCAACTGTTGGCCATTCCTTCAATTTCCAATATTTTATCACCATGAAAAAGGCAATTATTCATGGCTTTTTTTTTGCACAGAGTGCATGGGACACATGGGATAATGGGATGCAAAATTAATAATGGTATTGATGAATCAAAGGTAGGCACAGTTTGGTTACCCTTTGGGCATACTGGGAGAAAATATCTTTTAAAAAAAGCCATTCCAAGGGTAAGGTATCCTTTATTCATGGATGACTGTGGCGGATGGGGTTGTGAGAGCTCTAATTTTTCCTTGTCTCCTTCCACTTTGGTCTCATTAGTAAACTTCTCTTTGTCTAGAATAACAATTAACAGATGTTGTTAATGCTGACTCTTGAGCCCGGTTATGTGCTGAGGCTTTCCTAAATGGAGGCCGAACATCTGCCGTCATGGAGGAGAGGTAACACTATACAATGGGCATATGGGTAAACACAGCTAGGAGCCAGGTGGTCCAGGGCCCAAACTGGACTTAGAGTTGCTCTGGGGGAGGTGAAGGGAGTGACTCACATCTAGGAATGTCTCTGATTTCTCAATGCACTGGTTGCCACAGGAGAAGCAGGAGCCCACGGGCAGATTTTATAGGAAGTCTTGATGGATGATGGAGAAATCTTGTTAACAGTGAGAGCCAGGCAAGAATAGAATGGGTTGATTTGGGAGGTTGTAAGTTCTGGTGACTTGCACAAAGAAGACCACTTGGATATTGTAGGAAGAGATCTTTATTTTGAAACCAATTGAACTAGGTGGTTTCTGAGACCCTTGTCAACTCTGATCCTGAAGGAGAAGGATCATAGGATTATAGATTGAGAGATGGAAGGGAACTTAAAGGTCACTCATTTCAACACCCTTCTCATTTTACAGAGGAGGAAACTGAGGCACAGAGAGGTGAGTGACTCAGGATCACAGATTTAGAACTGGAAGCGTCCTCAGATGACATTAATTCCATCTTCCCCGTTTGACAGATAAGGAAACTGAGATATAGAAAACTCAAATGATTTGCTCAGGGTTACAAAGTTAGTAAATATCTAAAGTGGGATTTGAACCTGGGTTTTTATGACTTCCAGCATCAGTTCTGCCCTTCTTGACATAATCACATCCATCTTCCTTCATCTCTTCATGTATTTTCTTTGGACTCTAGAAGAAGCTGAACAGTTTCATTGTCCTTCGTCATTGTGTAAAATTGTTGCTTTTTCCCATGCTTCCATTTTTCCTGGGGATAATGGAAACAGGAGTTAGTCAATAAATATTTATTAAGCATCTACTGCTTCCCAGGCACTATTCTAAGAGCTGGAGTCTACCCAAGGAAAAGAGTTCATTTCCTCTTGGTAAGTATGGTGGTCCTTAGAGTTGGGAAGTTGGGGAGAAACAAGGCAGAGTGAGGCATTCATTCATTCATTCTCTTTTTCATTCATTCAGATTAATGAGGCTGGCATGGTTAGCCTAGAGAAGAGGAGACTTAGAGGAGTACAAGCTGTCTTTAAGGAGCTGAAAGACCATCAAGTGGAGGACGGATTAGTCTGGTTCTGTCTGACCCCAGTGGTCAGAACCAGGATCAATAGATAGAAGCTACAAAAAGAACAATTTAGGTTTGGTTCACAAAAATCTTCCTAATAACGAGCTGTTCCAGTGTGGAATAGGCATCCTGGGGAGGTGGTGGACTCCTCTTTGAACAGTCTAAATGACCACTTGTTGGGTCTGTTATAATCCAGAGGATATCACTTTTATCCTGTGTTTAACTACATGCTAGATAATCTGTGTTTATTAGGTACATACGACATGCAAGGGCACTAGATTTCTTGCTAGGAAGGATACAAAGATGAGTAAGAGATGGTCCCTGCCCTCGGGAAGCTTACAGTCTTCCAGTGGATATACTACAGACCTGCATAATATTAACATAGCAATAGCTGACATCTGCATAGTCCTTTTACATCATTCAACTAACCAGCATTTATTACTTATGAGCCTGGTCCAAGAATACACAAAGACTGAAAAACAACGGCTCGTGGGGAGGGGGGAAAGAAGAGTTCAAGACAGGGAGAGACTACTTCCCAATGTTGGAATCATGGAAGGTTCCATGGGGGAGATGGCATGGCAACCAGTCCTTCAAGGGTGAGGAGGATCTGAAAAGGTAGAGCCACATGGGGAATAGGGGAGACCACATGAGCAGGAGGGTTTTTTTTGGGGGAGAGAAGAAGACAGTGATTGTATTTTGGAAGACTGAAGGACTCCATCTGGAGCAAAAAGCTCATCTGAAGCAAAGGTATGGGGGCTGGAGAAGTAGCTTGGGGACAGATTGGGAAAGATCTCAGAGTCCCGACTGAGTCATTAAGGCTTTGTTCAGTAGGCAGCCTGGAGCCACCATAGGGTTTGGAGCAGGGGAAGGGTGCAATCTGAGCTGAGCATTAGGAAAATTAATCTGGCGATGAGTCCAGGATAGACTGGAGCAGGGAGATTCCAGGCAGAGAGGAACACCAGCCAGCAGCTAGGTAATTGCAGTCCTCCAAATCGTTAAATGAATGAGTGTAATCAGACCCAGCCAGCTCTTGGTGGCATTTTGAATCATCCTTCCATCTTGTCTCTTTCCTTTTTTCCTTTCCCCATTTCTTGTACCTCATGCTACTCTCCAGCTCCCCTCATCTCCTCTTTTCTTTCCTCCTCTTCTCTTTCCCCTCCCCTCTTCTCTTTTCTCCAAGAGCTCTTTGCTCCCTTCCTCCTACTCTCCCTTCCAAACTCTGTCTTACACCCACTAGTGAGTCTCCTTGGTCCCATTGTTCAGCCTCTCTAGAAGAAAGAGACCCCTGACCCCCACCCTAAAAGGAGAGCTGGGGAGAGCTCTTCCAAGCCCTCCTGATCTAGCCCTGTGGTTCCACCATCTAACTGAGGAGACCCAGCTCACCCTTCCAGCTTTGCTGAGCCAGGAGAGCCTCACCTTTCCAAACCAGATTTGGGGTTTTATGAGAATGGAATTGTAAAGCTCTGGGGTTGCTATGGAAACTTCTATCCCCAGATCACTCTGTTATTCTCCCACTCTATATGAAAAGTGCATGTGAGGGGGTGTACATAGTTGGGGGGGATTGTCAGAGGCTGCTACTCTGTCCTGGAACCGAAGGAGGAGAGGGGGGAAGGGAAGTCAAATGTTCTAAGAGCTGAGCATTGTAGGCACAGAAGAGTTGTAGGAAAAGAGAACACATATTTGGCACAAACAGTAGGGGCTTAATAAATGCTTTTTGTTTGCTGATTAGGGTCTGATGCTTTAATTAGTTTTGGAATTCAGAGCAAGTCCCTTGACCTCTTTGATTTCCCTGCCTAGAAAAAAAAAGGAATATTAATGGCACAACTGTAGGCGCTTAATAAATGCATTTTGTTTGCTAATTAGGGTCTGATGCTTTATTATATAGGGAAATTCAGGAGGAGCCAGTCACATCTTTGAGTAACCATTTCCCCGTCTGGGAAATGGGGATCATAGTGTTGGGCCTATGGCAGAAAGTATTTTGTAATCCTTAAAATGTCAAAGAAATGGAAAATGATTTGTGGTATGGAGAGATGGAGCTAGGGAGGAAATACTTATTAGCTGGGTGACCATGGTCCAGTCACTTCATTTGTCTGAAACTAGGTGGCACAGTGGATAGAGCACTGGCATTGGAGTCAACAGGACCTGAGTTCAAATTTGGTCTCAGTCCCTTGATACGTTACTAGTTGTGTGACCTTGGGCGAGTCATTTAACCCCACTGCCTTGCAAAAACAAAGTAAAGATCATAATGATGTCTATAGCAGATAGGTATATTGTATAGAAAGCTAGGAAGATTTGGGTCCAGACCTCACTTCTAATACATCCTGACCTGAGACCTAGGGCAAGTCACTTCCAGACCACTCTGACTGCAGTCTACCCGGTCTGCACTGGAATAGGGAGTTTCCTCATTAGCGGCTTCCTACTCTGGAGATGGCACGAGTATTATAAAAACAAAGATAATAGAAGCCACCAGAGACAATTGTCATAAAGGGTCAGGGATGGTAGAAGATGCTAAAACTATAAGGGACCTCAGACACCATCCATTTTACAAACGAGCTTCTCAAGGGTTGCACCCAAGTCATAAGAACTGAAGATAAGAGATCCAGAGTCAGAAGACACCTCAGATGTCACCAAGTCTGAACCTTCATTTTAGAAAATGGAAAAGATCTGAGGGAGTTAAAGAGACTTACCCAAGGTCACACAGCTAGTATGGGAAGAGGAATTGGGACTCCATTCCTTTGTGTGTGTAAAGCTTCTGACAATGTTAGCTACTCTTCAGGTGAGTTCTTGGTCTTGGGTAGGAATTGGGATGGAGATTGAGACTCAATATAATGGGATTGTGGAAAAGTCCCAGATGCTACATTGGCCTAGCTGGCAGAATCTCCCTTCTCCTAGTCAGGAAAGAGCTCACCCCTTGGCACCAGGCAATGTGACCTGTTGAGTGGAGCCCTCATTTCCCACCCTGAAACCTCTTGAAAATGCTAATAGCAGTGAAGGACCATAAGGGAAGCAGAACTATGAACATGATTATGAACATGGGCTTGACTCTGAAATGAAGAAGTGGGAGAGACCTCCCAGCTCTGGTCACTGGAGGACACATGTCCCTTCACTCAGTATTGGCAACAAACATCTCTGTCCAAGCCCTTATGGGTTCTTTAGGGACAAGAAGACAGACAAGTCATTTTAATTTCTCTGGCTATTTTTAAAAAAGCCTTGACATTTTCCAACCTAGGAAGATGGGTATTAAGCAGCTCCTAAAACCTGGAAAGCTTCCACCAAGGGAAGAAAGAAAAATGAAGAATTTAAAATAAGGGACCTGGATTTGAATTTGACAATGGAAGTTTAATTCCTGGGTCCCCTTGGGCATATGACACAATTTATCTGCTCCATTTAGCAGTTGGATGGCATGGTGGATAGAGTACTGGCCTTAGAGGCAGAAAGACCTGAGTTCAAATCCCCACTATAAAAAATAGTATTTATTATATAAACTTTCATGGAATCAAAATTTATTATTTTATATTATGAATCCTCTCTGGTTCTGCTGCACACAAGACAATGGTTTTGAATTTTGTAAAATGAACAAATAAATTAAAAAACAATTGTAAGCCCTTTCATCTCTCAGTCTCAGTTTCCTCAACTGTAAAATGGGAATAATAATAATAGTACGTGACCCACAGGATCAAATGATACGTTTCTAAAGCGCTTTGCAAATCTGAAACTGCTAGACAAATTCAATGATGATGATGAAAAAGGTGAGACAGAATTAAATCATCGGTGTGGTACCTCCCAGTCCTAAGGGGAAAACACATCAGAGAGGTCACTAACTACCTGTATGGGATTTGACTTTCTGAGGTCTAGAAAGGGTCAGACCTCAGCCTCCTTTGTAAAAGGAAGGAGTCATATTCGTTGTCTTCTACTTCTTTCTCCCCAGTCTTTCATTTTTTGTTAATCTTTCTTTTTGTCACCTCATCTCTCCCTTTCATCACCTCATTTCTTTCCCCTTTTGGCTTCTCTGTCTCTTGTTTCTTGGTCTCTGTGTCTATCCTGCTCTGTTTCCTTCTTTTTCAGGATCAATCAAATCTCTTCCCTTTCATCTCTATCTTGGTCTTCTCTCTCTCTTTCTTATCCCAACTGGGCAAGGAGGTCTGGAAGAGAGGCAGGGTGGGGTTTAGAAGGCCAGGCTTGGACACCTTCTCTGAGATCTCAATGCTCTCTGACAAGGTTAGAGTCCTCTTTACCTTTCCCATCTGGTCAGATTCAATTGCTTTGGATTAAAGGTCACTGTAGGACCCAGGAGTCAAAGGGCCAGGCTAACACAATCAGAAGGGAAAGGCACAGACCAAGACAGCTTCCAAGCTTGAAGGTGTGTGTCATATTGGCAAGATCATCTCATCAAGTGAGTAATCAATCAGACCAGTGATCCCATTGCCAGGTCGATTTGACTGCAGAGTCAAAGTAATTTCAGCTCTTATGTTTAGACAGCCAATTCAAAAAGCAGAGTTCCAAAAAGGATAATAATGGCAATAATAAGACACATTTCCCCCAGTTCTTTAAGCTTTGAAAAGCCCTTTTCTCATCACCTGAATCAGAGCTAGATAAGGCAAAGATTGATGTTCCCATTTTACAGATAAGATTATTAAGACTTAAAAGGTGAATCAATGACTCTGCTAACAAAAGTCATCATGGATTTAAAATAGGCAGAGGTCGGGTTGGCTAGGTGGCACAGTGGATAAAGCACCCGCCTTGGAGTCAGGAGTACCTGGGTTCAAATCCGGTCTCAGACACTTAATAATGACCTAGCTGTGTGGCCTTGGGCAAGCCACTTAACCCCATTAGCCTTGCAAAAATCTAAAAAAACAAAAATAAAAAAGAATAAAATAGTCAGAGGTTGTCTAATCCATGCCCCTCACATGGCTGTCAACCCCCATTTTACTGATGAGGAAACTGAGGCCTAGAGAGATTAAGTGACTGGAGAGGATGCTGGATTTGGACCTAGACTGAGCTCCTGTCCAATATTAACTACGATCCACCTATATTAAGTATGTGGTTTTAGGCAAATCCTTTATCATCCCTGGGTTTCAGTTCCCTCATCTGTAAAATAAAGAGTCTGAACTAAGTGACTTTGAAGTTTTCTTCCTGAATTGGATCTATGATCCTACAGACATCTGAAGTCATCTGGCTCATTTTGCAGATGAAGAAACTGAGGCCCAGGAAGAGGAGTGACTTGTCCAGGGTCATACAGGCAGAAAGTAGTAGAGTTTGGTTTAGGGAAAGGCAAGTTTGACCAGATCACCTCTCTTTTTTTATCCATCAAATAGGGATCCCACCACCGGCTGCCCCAAATTTGAGAAGAGATAATATTGGGAGATACTTAGAGCTCCTCCTAAGAACGGGCCTGATCTGGGCCCTGGATTACTTATTTAGAAGAGTAAGACACTCAGAACTCAGGGAGCTTAGGCTGGAGGCCAGTGACCATGCCCTATCATTTTAGATCAAAGTTATCCCCAAATAAATGATGATGAAGAGAACCTCCTGGGGGGGGCACTTAAAGAAAATATCAACGTTCGTAAAAGTTAAAGGCAGCCTTGGAATAAGAATGTAGAGAGTTTGTCTTTGCCATTAGCTCTCAGTATGAGCTGAGTTCAAATTTGACCTCAGTCTCTTACTGACTATGTGACCCTGGGCAAATCACTTCATCCTGTTTGCCTCAGTTTCCTCATCTGTAAAATGAGTCAAAGAAGGAAATGGCAAGCCACTCTGGTATCTATGCCCAGAAAACTCCATATGTCATCATGGACACAACTGAAAATGGCTGGTTGTGTGAGTCTGGGTGAATGCCTCTTTGGCCCTTAGTTTCCTGTATAATGGGGGCTTTGAGGGGAGAAGGTGCTAAAAGATCTTGAAAATATAAAGTCCTCTTTAGCATGAGCAGTTCATGATTTTGAACTCTCTTCTTTCTCTTCCCCTCTTCCTCCTTGTCTTCCTCTTCCTCTTCCTCTTCCTTCTTGTTCTCTCTCTCTCTCTCTCTCTCTCTCTCTCTCTCCCCCTTCTCTTTCCTCTCTCTTCCCCCCTCCAAAATGAGTAACTTTTAGAATACTGACAAATAATTACACCTTACACTTTCCCCAACTGCTTCCCCATCCATTAACTTTCCATAACAGCCATAATGAAGTGGAGAGAAAAATGGGATTGAGGTTTAAAAGGCTGCATTAACTTGTCTGAAGCCACATTCTGTCTGGTGATGAGTTGGACCAGAAAGCACATTTCTTGGCTTTTTTTTCTTTTCTTTCCCCAGTGTCAAATATTTCATTGTTAATAATAATATTTTAATAACAAATTTATTATAATGGATAACCAACCTTTATTTATCTGTTATCTGATTTGATCTCCACAACAACTCTGTAAGGAAGTTGTTATTATGGGGGGGGGGTTGGTTTTTGCAAGGCAAATGGAGTTAAGTGACTTGCCCAAGGCCACACAGCTAGGTAATCATATTAAGTGTCTGAGGCCTGATTTGAACTCAGGTACTCCTGACTCCAGGGCCAGTGCCACCTAGCCACTCCGGAAATTGCTATTATTAATCTCCATTTTATATATGAGGAAACTGAAGCTGATAGAGATTAAATGACTTGCCCAGACTCAAATAGTTTCTAAGTGACTGTGGCAAGATTGAAACTCATATCTTCCAGTCTCCAAATCCCACACTCAAACACCTACCTAAAGACAACAAAGAACAAAATTTTCCCCATAAGTCAGTTAAATTAGAAAGAATATATAGTGCCAACTAGACCCAGACATATTGTTAGGCACTGGTGGCATAAAGATAAAAGTAAAATAATCCCTGACCTCAAGGAGTTTCTATCTTATTAAAAATCCACAACATATAAGACCCGTGGGGAGGCAAAGAGGACAAAAAGATGATGAACTCTCTGAGAATGAGAAACCTCAAGAGCTATAGCTGCAATTTTATTCTCTCCTCTCCTCCTCTTTTCCTTCACTTTCTTATCTCCACCCCGCCCCCATCCTCAGTCTGGCGATAAGCTTCTCCAAGTTCTGGGAGGCTCCTCTTCAAATAACAGAATCCCAACAGTCCCCACGTGTTGGGGGAGAACAGAACCAGAACCCAAACCCTGCTAGCACAGCCCAGAGAAACCAGGGTCATCTCAATGCCACAGTGACTTATCAGAGAAAAACATTCAATAAGCAATTATTCAGCACCTACTGTTTTCCAGGTACTGTGTTGGGTATTTGGGAGATAAAGACAAAGGATGAAAGAATCTCTCTTCGCAACGACAAAAAGGTTAGGGTTGTGGAAATATAGAATAAATATCAAAAGAAAGAAATTGTTGAATTGTGTCTAACCCTTCTAGACGCCCATTTGGGATTTTCTTGCCAAAGATAATAGAGTGGGTTTGTCATTTCCTTCTGTAGATCATTTTACAGATGAGGAAAATGAGGCAAACAGAATTAATGACTTACTCAGGGTCACACAGCTAGTATCTGAGGCTGGATTTATATTTGGCTCTTTTTGACTCCTGACCCAGTCCTCTTTCCACTGAGCCACCTAGAAGCCCAGGAAAAAAAAATCTTAAGAGATCATCTAATCACACTGCTTACAATGAGAGAGTTATCCTTTGTAACCTGAACATTAATGTACCCTGAAATCGTTTTAGCTTTTTAAGCACTCATATCACACAGTTGGCTCATATTTAATCTGTGGCCAATTCTATTCCCCAGTTCTCTTTCACATGAACCGTTGCCATGCCAATCTTCACCAGTGTTCTCATGAAATTATCTCTATCCAATTTCTCTCATTAAACTCTGGAATCCTTGGAAGTGGAGAATGGGAAAGTTGATATATCAAATTGTCATCAACCCTTAAGAGGCTTGGAAGAATACAATGCTGGATTAGATAATCTCAGCAATGAAAATTATTTGGGAGGTCATTTTGTCTAAACCCTAAATGACATATACGCTTTCCTCCGAAATTTGTAAAGTTCCCAGAAAAGACCATTTAAGTTCAGAATTGGAAGAAGCCTTAGAGATCATTGTCTTGTTGTACAGATTGCCTTATCTTACAGATATAGAGACCTGGAGAGACAGTGTTTTGTCTAAGATTGAATAGGTATGACTAGAACTGAAGTCAAATGTCTTGACTCACAGTCTAGAACTCCTTCTTTTAAAAAAATTATAATTCTGGACTTAAGAAATACCTCGAAAGAAAACCTTTCTATGTATAACGTAGAACGTAAGAAGTTTGTATATGAATCCCCACAAATCCCTCTTCCATGTTGCTTGTTTTTCGAAAGTATCTAATAAATTGAACTTGCTATTTTTCAAAACTATCCTGCTTGTCTGTGCTTCCTTCTGAACTCCTTTGGCTACTTTAAAATTTTCTTAGATCACAATAGTGTTTGATCCCATGCCTAATTCCACAGTTTGTTCAGCCATTCCCAAATTGATGAGTGCCCCCTTTAATTCTGGGTTCTCTTTCCACCATATCATCCTGTCTCTCCCTCTCAGTGATCGCAGCTTCTTCTTGAATATCTCCAGTGATGGGGAACTTACTTCTTCCTTAGGCATTCCATTCCATTGGTGGATACCTCCAGTTATTAAGAGCTCTGTTGCACTGAACCAAAATCTGTCTTCCCTTAACTTCTACCCCCATTTTCCTAGTTTTAGTTACCAACTTATATGAGGCTCCAGTGTCATGGGGGTAATAATAGGGGGAATTAGAACTAAGGAAGAAGAGAGAGGAAGTAAGATAGAAAGTGTAAAAGTGGGGAGAAAATAGAACCAAGATCTGTGAAACAGAGAAAGGCAAGAAGAACGGTCCTGATGACAATTCAGACTCTGCCTCAAGTATTAAGTTTACTTCTGGGGGGACCACCTTTAGGAAAGTCAGGGGAGCCTGGGCTTGAAGAAAGTGGGATGTTTTGTCTTGAGAAGAGGGAAGACAGCATCAAGGTTATATCACTATATGTGCCAGGCTGTCCCATGGGAAAAACATCAGAGTTTAAGAGATGAAAGACCATCTAGTCCAACATCTCCGTTTTACAGATGAGCAAACTGAGACCAGAGAAGGAAAGAGATTTGCTCAAGATCATACAGGTAATAAATGGCAAAATGGAGGATTTTGAAATTCTCTGACTGCAAAGCCACTGTACCAAAAAATAAATTTATTCTGTGTGTCACTCCAAACAATTTTTGGACTTAGTTTTTGTTTTTATATCACCTGCATTTCCTAATTTATCCCTTCTTTCCCTACCTTTCCATCTTTCAAGGAAGCATTCTTTATAATGGAGAATAGAAAAAGAGAGGAAGAAAACAGAACAACAAAATCTGAATACAAACCACCTGGATCCATGGGCCTCTCCCTTTGCTAAAAAAGGAAGAAAGGGTGCCCTCATGGCCCAAGTGGAAGCGTGGGCATTATTACTGTGTAGTAATAAGTAGGGAAACCTTGTTTTAGTCATATTAAAGTTATATGGATTTTAAAAAGAAACTCTACGTAATAGAAATGCACAGTTTTGCACACAAAACGAAAAAACAAGAGTAACTTTGCAGTAGAATTTTCTTTTCAAAGAGAGACTAGAGAGAGAGGGAAAGAGGAGAGAGAGAGAGAGAGAGAGAGAGAGAGAGAGAGAGAGAGAGAGAGAGAGAGAGAGAGAGAGAAGGGGCAGCAAGAAAAAAAAAGAGAAAAGAAGGAGGAGGAGGAAGAAAGAGAGGGAGAGAGATAGAGAGACAGACAAGAAACAGAGGCAGAGGTAGAGACAGGCAGAGACAGAAATGGAGGAGAATTAGCCCTGGAGAAGGACAGAATCCATGAAACATGAGTGAAGGTAAACCTTGGCCAGCTCCTTTGGTCTCAGCAACTGTCTTCTTTCCTAAGTTCTATTTCTGTCCCCATAAACCTTCCTTTTTGAGGTCCCAGGATTGACCTGCCTGCTGATCTATTGGGGACTGGGGAGGTGAGTAAATATTCATCTTCCTAGCCCCAGTCTGGACCTCAGGTCTTGTGTAATTCAAAGGGGAGAAAAGGCCAAGGAGGGAGCAAATGAAAAGGTGAGGCAGGGGACACAGGATGCTGGCATGGCTGTCTGGAGGTCTGGGTCTCTTGACTCTGTCAAATGGAGATAATAACTCTTTGCCTGACTGCCTCAAAGGGATGTTGTCAGGATCAAGTGAGATGATAGATGGGAACAAGCTTGGAAAAAGAGAAAGCTCTCTGCATTATTATCGTTGGGAGTTTTTAGAGCAATAATAAATCATGTTTTAGAGAGACATAAAGAGCCGGGTCAGCACAGACAGACAGAACCAACAGAAAGACACACAGACAAACAAATGAGGGTCAGCCTAGCAGAAAAAAGGTCAGACAGGCAGGCAACCCAGCAGAAAGACAAAAATACCCAAAGACAAATAAAGGTTAAATGACTTGCCTATAGTCATCAAGCTGGTCAGTTTTGTCCCTTCTTCTGGGGAAAAAAGAGAGGATTTGAACCAAAGTCTCCTCCCCCAAAGTCAGCATTTCCTAAGCAGCATTAGTGTGAAAAAATGATAAAAATGATATTTTCCCAAGCACTTTCATATCTTATAATAACGACGATGATGATGATGAATAATTGATTTTATAATAATAGCCATGGAATAATGATTACTATTAATATTCATAGAAATTCTCAATAGATGTTGCTAACCATCTATCAGTCTAACTATAACTATGTCTCCTTATGCCTCATCCTCCTAAATTTATTCTCTGGCTGATAATATCTCTTCCCCTCCATAATTTCTCAGGCCATTACCCCTGCCCTGGCTGTATGTACTTGCCTTCCTTCTCAGTTTTGACTCTATAATAAGTCAATCCAGCTCCCTTGTCCTTGTGGCCCCCCCTTTCCTGCTCCTAACCCTAGGTTACTCCCATCACCCACCTCTTCTCCTCATACTCAGATGCTGAAGAATACAGCGGGAAGGAGTCTCCTGATCATTCTGATACATTAAAAATTCATGTTCTTCGACTTCAACTGGGCCCACACTGCAGCAAGGCAGGTCTATTTATTCCTGCCTAATTGATTTTTCTATTTGACTCCTCATAGAAGTAATGCCACATTTTCTCTCCCCTCCTGAAGTTTCCCACATCTTGCTGGATTTTTGCAACTATAGACCAAAGTTGAGACCATTTAATTAAAAAAATCTCTTACCATCATCCTCTGGTCTTGTCTCCTTGACCCCAGTTTCTAATAACTGGGTGGCAGTTCTCGGTTCCAAGGCTAATCCCTTTAGTATGCCCTTGATCCCTTTCCCTGCTAATGAGATAACAAATAAAGTCTGTGGCCATCATCTTCTCTAGAAGACTGCATTCTCAATCACCTTCCTTCTCAAAATTTCAAGCCTTATTTATCTTCTGGTTCCTCCTTCCTTATTGCCTTCGAATCTCTCTGATTCTGAAATACCTCAACAAAACCATCATTACCCCTCTCCAAACTAATATCCTGATCTCTCCTCCCTTTGTTGACCAAACTTAGACTTAAAAAAATCATTTCTACTCATTGTTTCCATTTCCTCTTCTCAGTCCTTTTCAACTTGGCTTCAGATCTCACTCAACTGGAGAGTCTTTCTCCCCAATGATGTCTTAGCTGCCAAATTCAAAAGCCCTTGCCTCTTGATCTCTCTGCTGCACTTGCTACTTACTGTTGGTTGCCCTTTCTTCTTGGATTCTTGGGTTCTCATCACTGAGCTCTCCTGCTTCATTTCCACCTATTTGAAGGATTTGAAGGTTCTTTCTCAGCCTCCTTTGCCTTGATCCTCTTCTTTGGCACGATCCCTTACTTGAGTGTTGACCAAATATGTTTGTGCCAAAGATGTCTTTCTCCTCTCTATACCCTTTCTGTCCTCAATCTCTGTCTCTCTCTGTGTCTGTATCTGTGTCTGTCTCTCTCTCTCTCTCTCTCTCTCTCTCTCTCTCTCTCTCTCTCTCTCTCTTTCTCTTCCCTCCTCCCCATTTCTCTGACTCTATCTACCCTCTCTCTCTTTTTTTCCTCTCTTTTTTCTCCTTTGCCTCTCTGTCTCCACTTTATCTCTCTGTCTCTGTCTCCGTCTCCCTTCCTCTTCCTCTCTCTCCTCTTATTTCATTAGTTCCCAACTCTATGCAGAGAAGTCTGGTTGAAAGACTGAGGCCTGGATGGTTTACAAATCTAGCCTCAGAAAGAATGCTCCAAATCATTATTGATTAAAGAAATGCAAATTAAAACAACGATGAAGTACCACCTCACTCACACCTATCAGACTGACTAAGATGACAAAAAGGGAAAAAGATCAAGGATAGGGAGATTGTAGGAAGATTGGGATCTTAATGCACTGGTGGTGGAATTGTGAACTAATTCAACCATTCTGACGAGCAATATGGAGCTATGCCCAAAGAGCAACAAAACTGATCATACCTTTTTAATCCAGCAAAACCAATACTAGGCCTATATCCAAAAGAAATCATAAAAATGGAAATAGTCCCACATATTCAAAAATATTTATAGCAGCTCCTTTTGTAGTGGCAAGGAATTAGAAATTAAGGAGATGCCCATCCATTGGGGAAATGGCTGAAAAAGTTGTGGAATATGAATATTATGGAGCACTATTGTTCTATAAGAAACCATGAATGGTCTGACTTCAGAGAAGCATGGAAAGAATTACCTGAACTGATGCTGAGTGAAGGGAGCAGAACCAAGAGAACATTGCTCACATTAACCACAGCATGGTGAGTTGATCACCTGTGAGAGGTGCAGCTCTTCTCAGCTGGGAGGGCAACCCTCTGAGACCTGTTATGGACAATTCCCATCCAGAGGGAAAAAAAACAAAAGCAAAACCACAAAATCTGAATGGATACTATATTCACTTTTTAAAACCTTTTCTTATTTTTTTCCTTCCTATTACATGGTTTTCTTTCTTTTCTCTTAGTACTAATTTCTCATACACAAAATGACTGCTATTTTTAAAACGTTAAACACAAATAGACATAGACAACTTTTACTTGACTGTTCACTGTTGAGAGGAGAGTGGTGGGAAGGGAGGTGGGAGAAAAAGTGGTGGGAAGGGAGGTGTAACATAAATATGATGATGATGTTTGTCCTTCATTCTCAAAGAACAGCGTGAGAACAGGGAAGTGATGCCTCAACAAGCACATGAACTGGATTGGAGTGAGTGGGGGCTGTACTAAGTCCCCAGCCTCACTTTCTCCTCCGGAGCCATCTGGGTCCAGTGACCAGATACAAATCAGGTCGACTGGAGATGGCCTTGGATGTGAGGCAATCAGGGTGAAGTGACTTGTCCAAGGTCACACAGCTAGTAAGTGGCAAGTGGCTGAGGCTGGATTTGAACTCCAGTCTCCTGACTCCAAGACCATTGCTCTATTCACTGCACTGCCCTAACTTATAAATATGCAAGTGGATGAATGTTCATAACATGTAATTGGAAAAATACAATAAAATAATCAACCTGAAAAAAATCTAACCTTAGTCTTTCCAGTGTTTATTGGACATTTCACACTGAATATCCCAGAGATCTCAGATTCAACATATTTAAAACTTTTCCCAGGGGAAAAAAAACCAAACTCATCTTTCCTTTGAATTTCATTATTTATGTTGAAAACTCACATCCCTACAATATGTCAATGGATTGAATCTGTTTTCAATCCTTCTGATTTCACATCTCTTTCCCATCCCTTCTCCCTTTCCCTCCCACCTCACTCACACAGCTGCCCCCTTAGTTCAAACACTTAGCACAGTCTTCTCTTTGGTCTCTCTGTCTCAAGTCAGGAAGCATCTGTGTGACAAGGTGCCATACTAACCCCGTAGATACAAAGCTGGGAAAACGACCCCTGCTCCCAACAAGACATCACAGACAACGGACAAACAAAACCAATGTAAGAGAAATGGAAGACAAGCTCAGGGGGAAGATCAAGTGGATGTAGTGATTTGGGGTGGATGTTGCTTTTCTTTGTAACCCCAACATTTAGTCCCTAATAGATGCTTGTTGATTGATTGGCTATCATTCTGTTTTCCACAAACTGCCAAATGGATTTTCCTTCACTGATGCTCTATGTTCCTTTTCTGTTCAATAAACCCTAATGGCTCCCTGCTTCCCTCAGGGTAGCTACAAGCTCCTGTTTAGCTTTTAAAGTCTTTTACTATCTGGTCCAATCTATCTTTCAAACCTGGGTGCCTATGATACCTCTTTCACACTCTGTGATGCAGTCACATTGGCCTTCTTTGTCATCCTTATTTCTAATATGACCTGCCTCCTCTGTGCCTTTGGATTGACCACCCCACATTCCTGGAAGGCTCCTTCCTTCCTTCCTTCCTTCCTTCTTCCCATCTCATTGAGGGTCACTCAAGTGACACCTTCTGCAGAGAGCCTTTCCCCATCCCCTCAATTTTCTGCCTTCTCTCCCAAATAACCTGGCAATTAACTACCTTCCATGTATTCACCCTACATTTATTCTGCATGCATGTATAAGTGTACTCTTTTTTAAAACTTCCCTCTTATTTTATCCTTACATAGGTATATTCTTACCCCATTAGACTAGGAGATTGGAACTGTCCTTTTGGCCTTTCCGTATCCCCCTACTTCTTAGCACAATGCCGAGCACATAGTAGGCCTGTAATAATGATTTCTAGACTTATCTCCCCCTCCCCATTAAATTATAAAGTCCCTTTAGCATGAATTGATGCTGAGTGAGGAAAGTGGAACCAGAACATTCCACCCACTAACAGCAACACTGAGTTATGATCAGTTATAATAGACTTGTTCATTTCAGCAATACAATAATCAAGGACAATTCTAAAAGACTTGCGATGGAAAAAAACATCCATATCCAGAGCATCATCTGTGCTTAAATGCAGGCCATAATTTACTATCTTCAATTTTTAAAAGTTGCTTTATGTATTGTGTTTTTTTCTCTCTAATTTTTTTTCTCATTTCAGTTTGATTCTCCTTTTACAACCTGGTTAATATGGATTTATGTTTAACATGGTTATACATGTATAACCCATATTAGATTGCTTTCTGTCAGAGGAGGGGGGAGGGAAGGGAAAGAGGGAGAAAAATGTGAAACTCAAAACCTTGCAAAAAAAATGATTCTTGAAAACTATCATTAATGTAGTTAGAAAAATAAATAAATTAAAAACTATATATATATACATACATACATATACATACATATATACATATATATGTATATATATATATACATATACATACATATATACATATATATGTATATATATATATATATATATATATATATATATATATACACATAAAGATTGTAAAGTCCCTGGTTTGACTTTTGTCTTGGTATGCCCTTCAACTGGTAACATGGTAAGTACTCAATAAATGCTTGGTGGTTGATGAGAAACAATTTGCTATAGTGGAAAAGAGCTTTGGACTCTAAAGCAGACGATCTGGGTTCAGTTCTCACTTACCCACTAGCTTACTGAATGATCTTGGATAAGTCACTTCCTGACTCTAACATCAGTGGGGTTTTTTTTTTTTATCAATTAAGAATTATAATATGCTAAACCTGACCCAGGCCATTGGGTTACCTCAGTGTTGAGAGGTACCAAAGTGAGACACTCCTAGAAGATCTTAGAGAAAGCAGAAGTAGGTTGTGGTGGGAGCAATATCCTGAGCCCTCCCTCCCCAGGCATTTGCATCTGGTTGTTTAACATCAAAAAAAAAAAAAAAAATCCAAGATCTTGGCAACTGTTTCCAACATTTCCTGGGAAAAGAAACGGAAGCAGTGTGGGATTGTATATTCTTGGGCTCAAAGATCACTGCAGAAGGTGATTGAAGCTGTGAAATTAAAAGATGCTTTCTCCTTGGAAGAAATGTTGCGGCAAATCTGGACAGCATATTAAAAAGCAGACGTCACCTTGCTGACACAGAATGGTCAAAGCTACGACTTTTCCAGTAGGCCCGTATGGCTGTGAAAGTTGGGCCATAAGGAAAGCTCAGCATCAACTCTTAAATTGCAACACTGGAGAAGACTTTTGAGCGTTTCTTGGTTAGCAAGGAAGTCATATGGGTCACTACTTAATGAAATAAATTTAAACTACTCCCTGGGAAGGTCAAACACTGACACTGAGGCTTACATACTTTGGCCACATCATGAGAAGATGGAACTCGTTGGAAGACACCCTGATGTTGGGAAAGATTGAAGGCAAAAGGCAAAGGATGAGATGGATGGATAGTGTCATGGAAACAATAAACATGAAGCTGGACAGGCTTTGAGAGAGTGGAGGATAGAAGGGTTTGGCATACTATTGTCCATGGAGTTATGATTAGTAGGATATGACTGAACAACAATTTCCTTAAAAGGTATTGAAATCCTCCTAGAGACTTAATTAGCTCAGGAACTGGGGGTTCAAGTGTTGACTTCTTTGTCCATTGAGTGTCTCCAGTCTCCCAATGCTTGGCATTTGGATAAGGGAGTTTCATTCAGCTGAGTCAGCTTCAAGAGTCCTCAATGCCTATCCCTCTGCTGTGGTCAAGGAAATCTTTTGCTAACTGTCGAATGACCCCAGTGTCCCATTTTGTTCCAGGATCCAATCGAAACCAACAGAGGAATGACCTGAGGCAGACCCGGTCAAGAGTAGAGGCTTTCTTAGCAAAGAAAATGAGAAACCATTCAGATCCGAGAAAGAATATTCAGCAAGGATATAACACTGGTTCAAATGAGCCATATTTTGCTGACTCAATGTGGCCCATGGTGATCTGCCAGCCAAGTCTGAGAGAACAACGAGAGCACCTTCACCCTTGGGTGTTTTTATGTTCAGCCAACAGCAAAGCCCTTGATCCTAAGCCCAGTAAGTCTCTGGAAAGATTTGAATACCTTTTAAGGAAGAGAATTAGTAATTATGATAGGTAATCGCTTTGTCCCTTGGAGGGTTTCTTGGTTAATGATGTTGTTTTGTTTTATTTTGTTTTTCATAAGGAAAAAGACCTTGTATTTCTAAAAAACCATCCATAAAATTTCCACCTCAAAAGGGAGGTAATGTGATTTACCCAAAGTCACTGAGACAGTATGTAGCAGAGTCAGGTTAGCCTTCTGTCCACTGCAACATCCCTTCCTCCCAGGAACTCCACCATTCCAAGTCAGTGTTTCTCTATGGTCAAAAGTTTGTCACCATAAAATGACTATACTGATGCTTAGCTGGATTAGCTTTACCCTGTTGTGGATAGTTTGTTGCCTGATGAAATATTGCTGAAGACCCTTGGTCATAAAGATCTGACTTTAAAGGTCAAGGTCTCCCATTGATTACCAACCATCCTGATTTTACTATGTCAGGTCCCTGGGCTCACATGGGAGAGTCAGAATGGCAGCTTTGGGGGCAGCTAGAGGGCACAATGGATAAAGCACTGGCTTTGGAGTCAGGAGGACCTGAGTTCAAATCTGACCTCAGACACAATACTTGCTTAGTTATGTGACCCTGAGCAAGTCACTTAACCCCATTGCCCTGCAAAAATACAAAAAAAAAAAGAAGAAGAATGGTATCTTTGTCCAACACTCCCTCACTTTAATCATGGTCTTCTTCCACACTGAAGAACGACAACTACTACCACCACCACTACTACCACAATTACTACTGTTACTACCACTACCCACTACCACTACCACTACTACTACTAATCACTGGGAATACAAAGAAAGACAAAAGCACTGGCCCTGACCTTATGGGAAGACAATAATGATCGATCAGAACAACTTCTTGGGTATAGTGAAAGAATTAGGTAGTGTGATGGATAGGGCATTAGCCTTGGGTTCAAATTCTGCCTCAGCCTTATTAGTTACCATAACTTCAGTTTCTTCCTCTATGACTGAGGGAACTGGACTCTAAGGTCTTAGATCCCACCCCACCCCCAGCTTTAAATCTATTATCCTATGAACTGGGGTGGGAGTAGAAGGTCGGAAACTAGTCCAAGGTCACACATCTTAAGCAGCAAAAAATCCAACAGGCCCTCTGCTCCCCTCTTCATTACTTCTTTCTCTTGGATACGGACGGATGGAGAGGATGGAGAAGGGAGGAGGGTGTTCCAGGTGGAGAAAAGCTGCCATCTGTTTGTTTAACACATTTAATTCAAAATCCAACAGGCTAAATTATTAAATGTCTAATATGTGTCAGGAAAATGAACACAATAATGAAAACAATTCTCGATCTCAAGGAGTCTACGTTGGTTTTGGTGACAAAATAATATCCAATCAATCCCAGCAGCATTTATTGAGCACCTGTTGTATCAGACACTGTGTTAAGTGCTGGGGGCTCAGTGAAAAGACAAAAATGCAAGAACCCTTGCCTTCAGAATGCTTCCATTCCATCCAATCATCTTTGCTCAATGATGACACGGTCACACCAGGGTTGGTGGGCCCTTTTCTTGTTTAGAATCATTGGGTTGAGGGGTGGCTAGGTGGCACAGTGGATAAAGCACCAGCCCTGGAGTCAGGAGTACCTGGGTTCAAATCCAGTCTCAGATACTTAATAATTACCTAGCTGTGTGGCCTTGGGCAAGCCACTTAACCCCGTTTTGCCTTGCAAAAACATAAAAAAAAATCATAGGGTTGAGTTGCAGAGAAGAAAGGAATTTGAGAAGTCATTTAGTCAAATTGTCATTTGAAGAAGGTATGGCAGAAGGAGAGATAGTTCTGTCCCTGCCCCTGCCCTGCCAAGATCTGGGTTCAACCTCCCATGAGACAGAAAGATCTTGGTCTCATGGGGGGTCTGTGAGAAGAAGGAAGGGAAGAAGGAACGAAAGAAGGGAAAAGGGAAGCAAGGAAGGAAGGGAATGAGGGAAGGGTAGAGAGAAGAAGAGAAAGGAAGAAATACTGAATTTGAAGCCAAAGAGTTCTGGGTTTGGCAAATGCTTGGCATGACCTTGGACAAGTTATTGAGCTTTTTCTGAGTCTCAGTTGTCTCCCCTGTATGATGAGCACTGGGCTAGGTGACCTCTGCAGTCCTTTCCAACTCTCAATTCCCTGCTCTTTTGCAGCAAGCTTCTATTTCATCTTTGACAGGCACCAAAGCGACCCATTACCTCCTTTCTCTCTCGCCTGTTTCCCTGTGAGCCCTTTTACTTCTTCCCTATGTAACAAATACAAAAACACACTTTGAAATTTCTGAATAGAAGGAAATCTGGAAGCTGGATGCTTCTTACAAAAAAGACCAGATGAACAGAGAGTTTGCCAGCCGCGCCATCTGTCTCTCTCGCTCTCTAATCTTTTTCTGTTTGGAATCTTTCTGTGTTTCAGAAGCCATAATGTGGCGGTGGCCAAAAGCAATGCAACCAAAGTCAAAATTAATTAGAAAGTTATCCATAGTGCTGACATCTTTTTTTAAGGTAGTGGCTCATCCACCTAATCCTTAGCCCAGCCTCTTTCTCTTTATAAAGAAGTAGGGCCTGGCAAAGTAGACATGAGCCACATGTTGCTGGAGTTTGGTCCCAGGTACTGACATCCCAGGAACAAACTTCTTCTCTCTCACATCCTTTCCCTCCTCTTCATCATATTATTAACACTGCTACTATTATCATTATTGAGGTTTGTCCTTTGTTCTTTTTTTTTTAGATTTTTTTTGTTGTAAGGCAAACAGGGTTAAGTGGCTTGCCCAAGGCCACACAGCTAGGTCATTACTAAGTGTCTGAGGCCGGATTTGAACCCAGGTACTCCTGACTCCAGGGCCGGTGCTTTATCCACTGCGCAACCTAGCCACCTTGTCCTTTGTTCCTGAAGAAGACATCAGGGGAGGTGATGCCATGACAAGCACACGAATTGGATTTGAGAAAGGGGGAGTTGTGCTGAGTCACTTTCTCCTCCAGATCCATCTGGGTCCAGTGGCCAGATATGAATTGAGAAGACTGGAGATGACCCCGGCAATCAGGGTTAAGTGACTTGTCCAAGGTCACACACGTGTCACGTAACTAAGGCTGGGTTCAAATTCCCATCCTCCTGACTCCAAGGTCAGTGCACTATCCACTGCTCCACCCAGCTGCCTTTATTATTATAAGAAGAGGAAGAAAAGGAGAAGGAGGAAGAGGAGGAAAAGGAGGAGGAAAAGCAGAAGATGGAGGAGGAGAAACAAAAAATTTTCAGTGAGTCATAGCATGTTGATAAAAAGCTTTGAAGCAAAGATTATCCTGCACATTTGTTTTCACTCAACCGATAAGCATTCATTAAGTGCCCACCTCTACTCATCACTTGATCAGGAATTCCATCTTCCTTCCAGACCGCGCCAGCCTTACTTTTCACATCTCAGCAGGACCCTCAGCACACCCTTTCCCTCTGGAGAGCAATGATGGACTCCTTCCCAAATGTTCATTTAAGGAAGGTGTCCAGGCCATCTATCTCCTTAATTCTTACCTGGCTGCTCTCCTTGGTACTTTTTCATAAGGTCCTAGTTCCAGTAGCTTTCCTTTCCCTTCTCAGTTCCTTTTTTTTGTGTGTTGTCTTCCCTGCTAGATGGTAAGCTCCCTGAGGGCAGGAGCCGTCCATTTTTTCTGTTAGCACAGTAGATGTTTAACAGATATTGATCGACTAACTAAGTGCCAGTCACAATGGGGTGGCAAAGAAAGGCAAAACCCAAAAGCATCATAGTAAGGAGAGGCTGATAATAACAATCTGAGACCAGGGCCCTAGGAATTACAGATGCAAAAGTCACCAATGAAATGAGATAACAAATGCTAAATACTTTGCAATCCTTAAAACCTTCTCTCAGTGCTAGCTTTTGTAATTATAGAAAGGTTAGCTTTAAGGAGTCTGAACTTGCTAATTGATGCAGATTATGACAGGAAATGGTAGAAATTGTGGGAGATATTGCTGCCACCATTCAGGAAGCATTTATCGACCACTTACTATGAGATATAAAGACAAAAATGAAATTGTCCTCTTCAACCGGGGAAAGATTATATATAATAAGTATGACAGATCAAATGCCAAGCTGCCCTTCCTGCCACAATCAATCACATGAACTCTTGGGGACTTTGATCCAACTTTCAGACTGGGGTGAGGAAGAACCCATCTCCTCATTGACTACGGAGAAGGAAGGGACTCTATGGATCTTTACAAGTGAGTGACCTACCCTGTTGAATCATCTTTGCCTAATGATGAATTATGTCAGTACTACACAAGCCTATACTTGGAGGAGTAAGGGGAAAGGGCAATTTGATTGATGATGATGATGATGATGATGATGATGATGATGATGATGATGGCTCCCACCTGGCAGACAGAACAAGTGCTTGGTTAGGTTAGTTGAATTTGGGGCTTCTGCTTTGTATTTCCTAAGCATAGGTAACTGAGGACTGATTCTGAGATGGATAACCTTGCAGCAACCTTGTTCAAATCCTGGATCCTTTAGTCAGAGATCGCTGGAGGCAGGGAGGGTTCTGCCCCTGAAGAAGATGGCCACAGTCAAAGCCCTGTCCTGGTTTGTCTCAAGACATCTACCTTAAATTTGTGATGGCGAATACCATCCACATACAGAAAAGGTACTATGGAGTCTCAATGCAGACCAAAACTTACTATTTTCAATTTTTTCAATTTGTTTTATTCATTATATTTTTTCCCTTTCCTTTTTGATTTGATTCATCTTTTACAATATGATTAATATGGATGCATATTTAAGGTAGTTATTCATGTATAACCTATATTAGATTGCTTTCTGCCAGGAGATGGGGAGGAAAGGGAAGGAGAGAGAAAAATGTAAAACTCAAAGCCTTATAAAAATGATGGCTGAAAACTATCTTTGCATGTCATTAGAAAAAATAAAGAAAGAAAAGAAAAGAAAAAGACATCTACCTTGAGAAGAGCAAAGATTCTGCAGCGGAGATGAACTGCAGCGATGCCTCTTTCCAAGAGTCCTGCAGCTTGTTTTATTTTCCAATATTTAAGCCTCAGCCTCCTGGGAGAATAATATTACTTGCAATCTGTCTTAAGTCTTTGTTATTGCACTACTTAAAAATATTTCTATTTCCAATTATATAGAAAGATAGTTTCCACCATTCATTTCTGTCAAGTTTTCTCCCTCCCATTTTCCTCTCCTAAAATGGCAAGTAATCTGATATAGGTTAGCCATGCACAATTAATGACTCTTCGAAGAGCCTTTTGTAGTAAACATTTCCTTGCATATAGGAAATCAATACCTACCCCCATTCCTGAGTTATATTCTACATGGAGCCCCTTCTATCGCCCTCTTTGAAGCGGGCCTAGGGACGAACCAGACCTCAGTCATAATTAATTCTTTTGGGCTGAGTGTATATTGAGCTAAAGTGAATGAGAAAAGGGGTCCAAATCTTCTTATAAGAGAGCCAGGCTTCCCTGGGACTGGACCCAGTTATCACATGCACAGGTCCACAACTGAGAAAGGCCCCTTGGAGGGGACTAGGGTGCAGCATGCCCAGCCCACTGGGGCTCAGCAGCAGTTACAATTGTCAGATGAATATAGATAACAAATGAAGATAGTGAATACAAAGGAAATTGTGAAAGAAAGTAGGAAAAGCATTACAAGGGAGATGGTGTTTGAGTAGAATTTCAGAGGAAGTAAAAAATTCTAAGAAGCTGCAGAAAGGAACTGGGGTTCAAGCCCTGAATGGAGAGAGAGAGAGAGAGAGAGAGAGAGAGAGAGAGAGAGAGAGAGAGAGAGAAGCTCTCATTAGATTATCATCTCCTGGAGAACAGGAATTTTGGAATATGTTCATTTAGAGCTAGAGAAGCCTGATTTCCAATCCAAGTTCCACCATGGTTGTAAGTTCCTGGAAAAGTCATTTTACTTCTTAAGGCCTCAGTTTCCTCATCTGTTAAATAAGAATAAGATGGTTTGTGAGGTCCCTTTCATGTCTCAAATCTATGATCCTGACTGGGGAATGGAGTTGAGAACAGAAGCCTAGAAAGAGTTTTTTTACATTATAGTCAGTCAGTTAACAACAGTGAGACTAGAGTCCAGCCTGTTGTTCTCAGGGCTTTCTACTCTGACTTTATACATCATCTGAAGCATGAGGGTGGATAAGGGCCAACAGGTGAGGGCTGATCTGCAGAATGAGACAGGATTCTCCTGACGCTAGTGATTACGACCAAGAGATGGGTCCTCTGGGGATTCTTCACAATTTGAACAGAAACAAACAAAGCATTCTTTAAAATCATTTGGACTTCATTATAAAAGTGGCATTCAATTCCACACCTTTCCTGGTGAAGCAATGCCTGTGCATTCACACGCAATGCCCATGCACACACACACACACAATGCCAAGAGACTTTAGACATAGTCTGAGGAGGGCTTAATCTCACTCTTCTCCTGAGAACTCTCTCTGCTCCCCTTTAAGATACACTGTTATTCCAACAATAACCTTGCCAACTTCCCCAGATACATAGCTTGAGACCATTAAACCTAGAGAAAAAACGTCTCAATCCAGGCGTCACAAGATTGGATTCTATTTTTGGCAAATCCAGGGTAGTTGGCGAGCCTAACAAATGAGCCTTTCTCAGTTCAGAGGAAATGAAATGAACCACTATTTTAGGCAACACAAACAGACATGGAAGGTCCAGATCAAGGGAGGTAACAGCCCTGGTCTTCTCTGCCTGGGACAGGGCAGAATACCACATTTCTAGATATGACCCTTGAGAGGGGCACTGAGGGCTGCAGCACATCCTTGCTATCCTGACAGTGAACCAGGGTGATGGGAAACCATGAACTTGAGCCCATCTCACAGAAGAATGACGGAGGGAACTGGGATGGAGAGTCCAGAGAAGAGGAGACTGCTCTCTGCTCCTGGATAGACCTCCCTGGATTTTCATGATCCTGCCCACCCTTGGTTCTCCTGCCTGTCCTTTCTCCTTCTTGCTAGATCATCATCAAACTGAAGCCCCTCCCTGTGGGTCTTTCCCATTGCTTTTCTCTGTTCCCCATCGCCTTCTTTCTTCTATACTAGGGTTTCCCGACCCAGAATCCATGGATAGATTTCACGTTGTCTGCAAACTTGCATGGAGAAAAACATCATCTTGATTTTCATTCATCTTTAACCAAAATGTGGTGTTTCCTTCAATTATTTCAAAGGATCATTCTCTAAAGAGATGTGTTGGCTTTACTATGCTGTCTCAATACCCTCTGTCTCAATCTCTCTGCCTCTTTCCTTCTGTCTCCCTCTTTCTCCTTGTCTCTTTCTCCGACTCCGTTTCTGTCTCTCTGTCTCTCGGCTCCCATGAGTTTAATTATCCTGTCTGTATAAGTGGTTCCCAGAGTTATATACCCAGCCTCCGTCTCTCTCCTGAGAGAGACTATATCACCCACTGCTTACTGAATATTTTAAATTGGATGTTCATAGCCATCTCAAACAAAACATGCAAAATCAAGCTCATCACATTTTTGTCCTTCCCCACTCCCCCATTCCCATCCATCCTTCTTCTAAAGATCCCTATCATCAAGGACCCCACCATCTTTCCAGTCTCCCACATTTGTAACTTTATCATCCTTGACTCTATTTTTTCCCTCACTCTACATATCAAATCAGTTACTAAGTCCTGGCAACTTTGCCTCCACAGGCATCTCTTGCATAGGCCCCCTTCTCTCTTTTCACACTAGTTCAAGCCAACATCAACTGCCATCTTCTCTCTCTTTCAGTAACCTCCTGTTTGATCTCCCTACCTCATCTTTCCTCCCTCCAGCCCATTCTCTACACAATAAGCCAAAGCGTTTGTTCTAAAACAAAGGTGTCAGAAGTCCAAACTGCCCCAACAGCACTTGGGGGGAGGCAACAAAATTAAAAGGCAATTAGGAAATATTTAACAAAATAAAGAAAAATACAATGAAACATAGATGATGCTAATTTGTAGGTTTCTAAGTCTAAATGTGACTTTTTTTATTTGACACCACTTTTCTAAAGTACTATGTCACCTCTTACTCAATCAACTCCAGTAGCTCCTCATTCTCTCTGGTGTGAAACAGACTATTCTTCTGGGACTTGAAGTCCTTCATAAGCTGCCTTCTACTTCCCTATCCAGGATCCCTAAGTTTGGACAGGTTCATCATCGGTGGGCTGCAGGATGGTGGATTTTTCATTCACAGAAACTTTTGAAGACTATCTACTAAGTCACAGAGGGGCTGCTATGGTTTGTGCCAGTAAAAAGGAATGCTGACATCAATGAATTAACAACTTTTTGACATATTAAAATGAATTATAGATTATTAGTAACAGCTTCTGTTTCTATCTTGTGAGTTTGTAAATCAATATGTTGCCGGGGAGAGAGAGAGAGAGGGACAACTGTGGTTTGTCTAAGTGAGGAAATCACAAGGCTCTCTGACTCTGGGAGGTAAAAAAGGCTTTAAATGGCAGGTTGCACAAAAGTTTACAAGCTGCTACAGAGTTCTCAAATTAGGTCCTTTGGAGAAGCAGCTAGGTAGTGAGTTTCCCTATTACTGGGAGTTGAAGGGGGCCAGAGAGCCCTCATGAGGGAGAGTAGTCATGCGGGAATCAAGTCTGGGTACTTTACCAAGGTGAAGAAGGTGAGCATCTAAGACGGTGAGTTAAGCAAAGAAGAGACAGCTGGAGGAGAATAACAAAAAGGACAGTCAATTGAAAGAGAGTGAGTTTCTAAGGAGGTAATAGAGTTAGACAAAGATAAGACGGCTGGGAGAGGATAGTCCTTTAAAGAGGATGAGCTTCTAAGATGATAATAAGGTTAAACAAAGAGGATAGTCAAGTTAAGAAAGGGGAAAAGGAAAGGATGTAGTCACAAGGCAATGACTGGGTTTAGGTCACCAAAGATCCAGCCACATGACGATGGGGCCACATTGGTCCAGGACTATGAGCATTGGATCCAGCTTGGAGAAAAGGGAGAGGAAAGGAACTGGAGCGGCCTGTCAAGCTCTCAGCTTCGCGAGTCTTAAATATATGGAATGATTTTTGTCCAAAATATGAAGTAGGGCAAATAAAGTCTAGAGAAAAGAGAACAGCATTCCCAAAGAAGAAGGGAGAGGGGGGGAGAGAGTGAGGAAGGGAGAAGGAGAAAATGAGGATGAGTAAAGGAGAATAGGAGAGGGAGAGGAAGAAGGTAGCAGGGAAATGGGAAAGGGAAATGAGAAGGGAGGCTTATTACTCGCATCCAAATATAGAACTATGGCTAGAAATTCTGGAACCTGAGTACTTTGATCCTAAGTACACAAAATGTACTTAGATTGAGCAGCATAAAAAAACAGGCTCCAGTTGAATTTTTTTGTTGTTGTTTTTACAAGGCAGTGGGATTAAGTGATTTGCTCAAGGTCACACAGCTAGGTAATTATGTGTCTGACTCCAGGGCCAGTGCTCTATCCACTGCACCACCTAGCTGCCCCTCCAGTTGAATTTGAAAAGCAGGTTCACTTGTCTTTGTTGGGGAAGAGGGAGAAGAGTCAGAGAGAAGCCTCAGAATTTGCACCAAAAGGACCAGTGGATGAAGAGGCCCAAGGAAGCTGTGAGTCGGATGCTGGGTGGGCCATCAGGACAGAGAACATGACATAGGCACTGGGGATGGGGTGCCTGGATTCAGACCCCCATTTCGGATACATCTTAGCTGTGTATCCTGGAGCAAGGTACTTGATTTCTCTGATCTCGTTTTCTCATCTACAAAATGAGAGGCTGAACTCAACATACTCATTTCCTTTCCATTTCTAAATTTATGATGTGATGACAGGGTTAGGCCAGGAAATAACTCACCTAGAGGATGGAAGTTTATCATTTGGTAACTTCCTATTTTCACTATGGACAAACACTAATGACTCTTGGTCCTCATTAAGCTCAATTGTTCCTCCCTTCTGAATGAGAACAATGCTCTCAATATTTTAATGCCCTAGGATGATGCTTTCATAGTCCTGCCATACTTATATTTCTGCTCAGACCTTAATAATGCAAATCCGTTGAGAGTTAGAAGGGACTTACAGGCCAATCTCTCCATTTTAAAGAGAGAAAACTATAAGCTAGGATAGTGCAGTGCCTTGATCAACTTCCAGAGGTAGTAGGTGGTTTGAATCCAGCCAGGTCTGCCTTATTCTCCACATACTACTGCTGAATAGGGAGATTGGGACACGAGTTCTATACTCAGGGGTGTCCTGAGGTCAGCTCCTACTGACTTTAATTCTATTTATTTTTTAGGTTTTTGCAAGGCAACGGGGTTAAGTGACTTGCCCAAGGCCACACAGCTAGGTCATTATTAAGTGTCTGAGGTCGGATTTGAACTCAGGTCCTCCTGACTCCAGGGCCATTGCTCTATCCACTGCTCCACCTAGCCACCCCTAATTCTATTTTCGATGTAAACATTTATACCTCAGAATCAGCAAATGTTTCATATCAGAGTTTGATTTATCGTTTTGTTTATTATCTAATCTTTAAAAAATTATGGTTAAAATGTTAATACTTCAGATTAAACTTAAAAATGAGTGCCCCCCCCCAGAGACCCAGGTGTTAAATTTTGATCCAAGATGCCCTAGTTCTAGTCTTTATTCTTTCTCTGACTGACTGTGTGACTTTGGGAAGGTCACTCCTCATCTTAGGACTCATTTTCATCCTATCTAAAATGGGAAAGATTGGGATAGATGATAGTTTGGATAGTCTCCAATTCTGTGAGTGTGTATCTTCCTAGCCCATGCCTATCCCAATCTTTTCTTCCTCTTTACCTCCTTCTGTGCTGAGAGGATGACAAGAGTTATTACACAGGCAAATTATTTCTTCCTAGACATTTATGTAGCATTGCTATCATCTTTCCAACTTTCTCATTAGTGGTTTTAGGACTTTATTTTAAAGCCCTTTCATTATAAAGTAAAATATGTATGATCCTGTATGATCTCTAAATAGAAACAATAGGAAAAAAGATTTCATTGTGGTAAATTTCTTCTTAGCATCTTCCATTTCCACTTTTGTTGTCTTCCTTTTCATAAGAGGAGGGCTGGTAACTCAATCTGACCCATAGGACAATACCTAGTGTCTCTTAGATAGTGCCAGCTGCCCAGTCCAGGGAGTGCTTTTAGATGGCTAATCTATGAATCTGAACCAGAAGTGCACATTTCTTTGGAAGGACCAATGCATGAAGGAAAGGACTTCTTCCTCAACTCTGTCTCTTAAATTCTTTAATTCTCTTCCTTTCCTGATTCCCCCATCTTGAAATTATTTTGTATTTGTTTACCTATGTAAAGCTTGTGTCCATTCAGGAGAATGGAAGCTCCCTGAGGGCAGGGCCTATTTCATTTTTCCTTTTTAATCCTTAGCTTTAGAGTTGTGACTGGTCCTTAGTAAGGGGCAAATAAACATGTGTTGGATTGTGGTGCTTTTGTATTGAATTGAATTGAATCATAAATGAAAAGAAAGAAGAGAGGTTTTCTTTTGGGAAATGCTGGAGAGCACTTGCAAAGCACAGGACTCCAACATTTTATTTCAGTGTATTGTTAGGACTGGATTTTGAGACAACAGTCACTTCCCAATAAACCCTTGAACAACAATGCCTACCCTTTCCAAAATACAATTCCAGGAAAACTGTTAGTTAATTGAAATGGAGGGGGAGGGAGAGGTGAGAAGAGGCACCTTTCATTTTTATTGTATAATACTAACCTTGAATCCAGTCCTTGTAAAGTCCCCAGTGTATTCAACATAAATGTTCTGTCAGTGTTGTTTGGTTGGGAATCTGGGACGCCACAACCTGAAGAAGCCAAGGGCCACGAAGGAACATGCAGCATCTTCCCACCTTTGACCCTCCCAGATTGGAGTAAGGGACATCCTGGAGCAAATGGACGCTCTGTTACGAAGCTGTCCAACCATGCACCAAGGAAGGCTAAGAGGTGGATAGCCAATTGCTGAGTGGTGCCCAAGAAATGGCAGAACACCAGAATAGTTGTACCAAGTAGAGGGTCCGTGGGAGATGTGGATAAGACACCAGGGTGAGAAGGCATGAACTGACTGGGGTCTTTCCCCTGGACTTATACCTAAGACCACAGATCCGTCGGATGTTAGCAGGCTCTTACATAAAACAGGTGCTTCTTAATTTCTTTTCCTAAGTGTCTATTGATATTTTCTGTTTTCTTTACATCACCATAGTTACCCCAAGTATCTCTCCTCCTTCCCCTTCCAGAAAACCATCCTATAAAACAAATCAAGTCAGACAAAAATATTGAAAAGAAGCAAGGAAAGAAGGAAAAAGAGAATAAAAGGAAGGAGAGACATAATAAGGGAAGTAAAGGAAAGAAAGGAAAAGGAAGGGAGGGAGTTGATTGGTTGTCATCTGCCCTCTCCAGATCTCAGTTTTATCATCTGTAAAATTAGTAGCAAGGGATTAGATGACCTTTAAAGTCTCCTTTAGTGTTAAATCTATGCACAGTCTTATTCTGGGTCTCACCCTCACTTGTGTTTAGAATTTCTCAATTTCATCCCAGATCTGTTTTGTGATTCCGAATTCATTTTGACTCAGCCTTTTTTAAGAGCCCAAAGCCCTAGGGGAAGCTACTGCCCTTCCTCCAACTCCCCACCCCATCCTGAAACTCCTTCTACAAAGGGATGCTCTAGGGAGGGAGCACTTAATGACCGCATCAGTATTAATGGCTGTCCTTTTATTTGCCAAGAGGAAAGGCATCATTTTTGTAGTAATTAGTACATCCCCTCAACCCTCACCTAATGATATGCCAAACCCCACCTCCATAGAGGGAGGAAGACAAGGAGATTAGAGGTCAAAAGCCCACAGTGACTCAGAGCAGGAGCCCAGGTTCATTCTGTCTAGTAGCAGTAAAACCAGAGTCTCCCTGTGCAATGAGTGGATGAAAACAATTTGTTCCAATGGCCATAAAGGTTCCTGAAGTAGGGACTGGGGAGTGCTTAGAGCTTGGTCAGAAATGGAAGATGCCAAAACATCCACAACATCCCAGGTCACCACCAGTCGCCTTGTCTTGTGCCTTACCACGAGACTCTGATGACTCTGGAAGAGAGAGGAAGACTTTGTGCAACTCTGCCTCCCTTAAATCCAATCCGTGAATAGGTCAAGCTTGACTCCATGATATCATTGGTCTTTTTCAAAAGCAAAGGACAAATAACATCCATGAGGGCCTGAAAAGAAATGAGAGACAGTATGGCCCAATGGAAACAAGTTGAGGAAATAGAGAAGCGGGAAGGAAGGGGAAGAGGATGTGTGCAGAAGTAATGGGATATGATGGGAACTGCTTCCAACCTCAGATCTTTCTCTAATTGTGTGATGCTGGGTAAAGAGTTCAGATACTTAGCTTGTGATCCTAGGTAAGATGCTTAATCTCCTCTGCCTCAGTTTTCTCATCTGTAAAATGAGAGTGATGGATTTGATGACTTCCAGCATCTTTTCCAGCTCCAAATCTATGTTCCTATGCAGTTGAAATCTGAGACTTGGAGGCACCTATACATTATTCTTAGTGGTGCCCCCTTTGCAAGCAAATCAAAGGAATCTCTTCTCCCAATGGACTATCCATCAAATACTTAAAGATGGCTGCCTCACCCCCCCCCAGCACTCATCAATTGATCAATCTCCAAGTATTTATTAAGGGTGCCCTTTGTATTGGGCAAGCCCTGCCTTCAAGGTACATACAAAGGCAAGAAGCGAGATGCCAGTCCTAGACATTTCTAAACCATGCCACCTCTTCTTCACGGCATTTATTCCCATCATACTCTGGGACTTCCCCCACCCCCTGCATTCTGATAACTTTATCTTGCCAGAATTTAGGTTTCCACTTCATTTTCTGGCCATTTGCAGACCATAGTGGGCTTCCCTTCTTCTTTTCTAGCTTCTCTCTTTGCCTACAAGAATGTGCATGCCTTGGAATCAGAGACAGCTCTGCTTGCATTGGAGCAAGCCAGGGGACTCAGAACAATAGAGTGCTCAGGTTGGAGTTCCAATTTAGCCTCTGACCCACTATCAGTCACTTAAAAATCTGTTTGCCTCAGTTTCCTTATCTGTAAAATGAGGCTGAGAGTAGCACCTGCTTCCCAGAATTGTTGTGAGGATCAAATGAGCTAATAATTGTAAAGTCAACATAGTGGAAACACTATTATTGGATTTGTGTCCACCTGTGCTTGGTACAATCTTGAGAATACAGGAAGTAAATAATAAATGTTCTATCTATAGCAGCTATCTATCCGTGTACTAATCAGTCAGCTTTCATTAAGTACCAATCATGTCCCAGGAACTGGCAATGTCAAAACAAAAGAAAAACCGACCCGTCTTCAAGAAGCACACACCTTATTGGCGGCTACTACAGGTTATGTCAATCATCAATACAGTAAGCCCTAAAGTTGAGTTAGTCACCGGAGATAACAAAGAAAACAAAGGAAGTCATTCCTGTCTTCAGGGAGTTTCCATTCTTTTTCTCCAGGCTAATATCTTCAGTTCCTTCAGCCACTTTGTGACCGAGCTTCTGACTCATGATACAACGATCAATAATCATTTCTTATGTGTTCCAGATGCTGTACTAAGTGTTGGGGACACAAGAGGAGGCAGAAGACAATCCTTGCCCTCGAGGAGGTTATAATCTAAGGAGGAGCTTCCAGTCAAATTCCATATATTTTAAAGGGGCTCCTGAACCTATTCAACGGGGGGGGGGGGGGGGGGGCAGGGAGGAAGACTGAGAAAGGTGTAAGATGGCGGATGTTTGAGATGATGGATGTTGGCTGATGACTCACGGGCCCTGAATGGTTGAAGAATGAAGCTTGTTAAATATTTAACAGCTCTTTCAGTGTCTGTCATAAATTGAGCCAACTTCATTGCCTTCATTTTGTTCCTGGCTGCTTCTGCATCTGGGTGACATTCAGGTTGATGGCCTCTTGCCTCATCTGACTTCCTCTTGCCTCACCGCCCAGGAGTGTCCCTTCCAGACAGCTGTCCACTTGCCCCATTGGGCTCCTATCTCTCTGTACCCCCTTTTCCCCCCATTTTGAGAGCTCAAATGGAGAAGCAGTGACTTCCACTCAAACCCAGCTGCAGAGCCGGGAGAAGCAGCTACTTCTGGTCCTTCAGCTTGGCCATATCCTCCCAAAACAGACCCAGTGAACCAAGTGAGCCCTGTTCAAATACTGGACAGAACCAGTCAGAGACAGAATTTATCAGACGTTTAGCCTCGAACTGACTCATGGATTCATAGAAAATCAGGGCAGGAAGGACCTTGAAGATCATCAAATCCAGTATCTTTCATTTACTAATGAAGAAACTGAGACCCAGAAAGTGAAGTGGAGTCTGATAGTGTAGGGGAGACCATAATCTCATACATTTAGAGTCAGAAGGAACCAGGGAGATGAGTCCCAGAGATTCTTCATCTTTTCTATATCGTGACCCCCTTTAGAAGTCAGTCTCATGAAGCCTTAATGTTTTTAAATGAATAAAATTAGACATACAGAATTATAAATAAAAGAAAATTATATTGAGAGCATTATCCAATGTTTTTTTTAAAACAAGTTCTTGGACCTTGGGTTAAGAATCCTTGACCTAGTCCATCCCATGCCATATTACAGAGGAGGAAACTGAGGCTGAGGGGGGGGCAGTGCCTTGCCCAGAATCACCAGACTATTCAGTGAGTTTTTGACTCCAAATTCAGGGAACTTCCATGAGTTTTCTCCTATAGTTGCCTTTACTATGATTAAACTTTTCATGTACGTGCTAAAATTAGTCATTGTGACCCTGAGCAAGCCAATGACTTCTCTCAGTTTCTCATCTATAAAATGGGGGTTTAGACTAGATGGACTCTGAATCCCCTTCAGTTCTAACTCTCATTTCCTATGATCCTATGACATGGGTAGCTCTGCTGCCTATCCCCTGTATGGCCAAAACTACCCTGCCTCAGTTTCCTTATCCATAAAGAGGGCTAGATGACCTTTAAGGACCCTTCTCAGTCAGTTCTAAGTCTCTGAGTCTGGGAATCTTCTTGAGCATTGAAAAAAACATTTTTTTTAAAGTCTAGAACACAGCAATTTCTACTCTACCATGAACCCAACTCACCTAAGTAGACTGGGAAAATCTCCAGGATGTCTGGTCCCTGGGTAATTGGGATGGATTCATTACTTACACTTCTAAGGAGATTTGGAATGATAACATGGGGGAGGGATGGAAAGTGGAGACAGTAGATAAAATGGTCCCCCTTGGCCACTGTTGCCTTTCCTCCGACATTCAGGTTGCCCGCTGCCGATCTCCTCAGAACTTTGGAACACAAATCTTCATCACCCTCTGGACTTGTACTGCCTCCTCTCCCCCTACCCTGAGTCTCCCGATCTATAAAGCATTTGTAGCATAATCACCTTCGCATCCCCGGAGACAACTGTTGGAAGCAGCCTCACTCTCCGATTTCCCTCTGTTGTAATACTTTTCTTCCTTAATCGAATACTAATAGTGGTGGGTTATTGCTGTGCGGAGCCCTCCTGGCCAGTCAATGATGATTTTTTACGTGTGTTGGAAGAGAGACTCGTTTGTTCAACTCACTCCTTTAATTCCCAGTTCAGAGTTCTATAAACCACAACCAACTCTTTTGACTTTTTTTTTTATTATTTAAGGCAATTGGGGTTAAGTGACTTGTCCAAGGTCACACAGCTAGGCAATTAAGTGTCTGAGGTCAGATTTGAACTCAGGTCCTCCTGACTCCAGGGCTGGTACTCTATCTATTATGCTATCTAGCTGCCCCTTCCTTTGACTCTCTCCTTTATGTAGACAATCTCTCCACCCACCCAACTCTACTCCCACCCTAGGGACTGAATAGTTCACCTCATCTGAGTTGTATAACTGGAAATAAGATCCTTCCCAGGAGGGCAGCCCCTGATGAAGGGCTCCTCTGAGCTTACCTAGGCTGGTCCTCAGGTGACACAGAGCCCGATAGGCTCCCCTCCAAGGTTGATCCAGTTTGGTAAAGCCCCACCAGATGTTATGTTCTTCTGTAACATCTTTGAAAACTCTGGGATTGTCCCCACACAGTGAGGAGGCCACAGGAAGAGGACTTTAGTAGGGGAAGATACAATCAGAAGACCACAGGAGTTAGACCTGGAAAAGGTCTTAGAGAAAACTAGAAATCACAGGAGCTAGGTAGGAATCCCAGAGATTCTCCTTACTCTCTGAGTGATTTGGGCAAATCATTCCACCTCTCAGCCTCAGTTTCTGCATCTGTAACATGAGGGGGCTGGGCCAACAAAATTCCAAAAATCTCTTCTAGATCTTTATGAGTCCATGAATTCTAAACCCCTCATTTTGTGAGAAACTGAGGACCAGAGAGAGGGGAATGGCAAGCTAGATAAATCTTCTTTGTACACGAGTGGAATCCACTTCCTATTTCTCTGCCAGGCAAGTTCTCTGGCTTCCTTCAAAGTTGATCTTTGCTTCCTTCTTTGTCAAAAGACCTTTTCCAATTGCTCTGGTGGCGTTTGCTTTTCTTCTCGAGCTAATTTCGTATCCCTCGTAAGCTCTGTATGTCCCGTTTTATGTACCTGTTGTATCTTCTCGGTAGAAGGGGCCAAAAATATTCCTTATAGACCTAGCAGCGAGAACTGGACCCATGCAAAGTAAATGCTCATATATCTGAATCGAATTGAAATGAAGCTGGTCTTCTGACTCCGAATCTCCTTTCCCTGATACAAAACTGTCTTCTCAATCCAAGCAAATCTCCAGAGACCCATAAAAATGGAGGGGTAGGGGAAAGGAGAGAGGTAGAGATGAGACGCACGGGGAGAGAGACAAAGACAGACACAAGAATAGAGGATGGTCTGGGAGCCAGGGTGCCTGGGTTCTATTTTCAGCTCTATGAAAATGTCACTATTTCTTTATGAGGGAGTCAACAGTCCCATTCTGGAATCCCAATTCCTTTTCCAGGACTAAATATTTTTGCAAAATCCTCAGATAATCATTGCATTTGAACAACAAGTAATCATTCAGTGTCTTCTATGTGACTGGTGGATGCCCAGCATTCAAAGACAAATAATTAAACATTAAAAAGAGGCTTTTCGAATCTGAGATTTCTTCATCTTTCAGCTGTTATGAAACATCATGGTAGATACAGTGGAAATGAGAAAAACATGAGCAGGTTTCATTAGCTTTCCAGAGGCTGGAAAGATTAGGGGGAAGAGACAAACACAGAGGAAAAATCAGCCAGTGAAGAACAGGGACATCAAGGCTCTGATGTCTAAATATAAGGAAGTTGGGTCATGGAGCTCTGTGCTGCTAGGGAGGGGGGTATGGAGAGAAGGGAAGGGGAGAATAATCACTTGCTGAAAAATCACAAAATCTCCGAGCACTTCTGAAGCAGAAAAAAGAGAGGGAGACTGGGAGATGTTATCAAGAAAATAAAAATATGGATGTTCTAGTCTCCTCAAGAAGCCCCTCTAGCTCCCCATTGCCTCCAGGACTCGATATACACAGTTGTGTTTGCCATTTTGCACCCCCCCACACAACCTGCCTTCCCAAATTTCTTTCATATTGCTCTCCTTCAAACACTCTACAGTCCTGTCCCCCCTCAACTCAACTATGCCTTAAACTTTCCATTCCTGCTCCCCTAAAAGACACTGGCCTTTGCAAAGGTTACTTTCCAGTTTTAGAATGTCTACCTCCTCAATGGCACCTTTTGGAACCCCCAATTTTCTTCAGCACTTGACTTGAAAGCTCCTTCCTCCTTGTAGCCTCTTATATTGCCCACCCTCCTGGCAAGACCACCCAGCTGCCAGTGTCTCCCCCTGGAAATTCCCTTGCTTCTCTGCTCTTTTATAGCTTGCATCTTCTTGTAGTGACCCTCGGAGAAGCAAATGTCCAGTACCCTTGCCAAGAAGCCCCCAAAGAGGGTCTCAAAGAATCAGAAACAAAAAAAAATGACTAAACAATCTCCCATCCCCCTGCCTCGTCTTGCCTCACATTGTCTCTTGAGTCCAAGACTGAGACAGTAGCCATTAGACTTGGATTATGTTAACCGGGTCAAAGGATTTGCAACTAAAACGGACCTTATAAATCATCTTATAAATGAGGAAATGGAGGATGAAAGAGGGAAACTTTCCCATGGGCACACACAGCTAGACGACTGGGATTCAGTCAGCTATCTCCAGCTCTAGGGCTCTTCCCATTGCTATCTCATCTGTCTCCCAAAGGAACACCACCCACAAGCTCGGGGATGAGCCTCATCAGGAACACCTGAGATTCACGTGGCTTTTCAGGGTTTGAACTTTTATTCTGGGTCAGGAATTATCTCTTTGCCTTCATTTTCCAAATGGGGAAACTGAGGTCTAGAGGGGTTAAAAATCTTGCTCATAATTAGTAGAAGAGCCAGATCTTGAACCTAGGTTTCCCAATGGGCAGTCAAGCCGGCTTTCTTTACTCCCAGCCTCAGTTTGTTGCCTAAGATTCTAAGGGTGAGGATGAGTACAGGAAGAGAGGGAGAATCCAGGGAAGGAGTAACATCCCCTGGAAATAGCAGTGGATTGGGATCTGAGGTGGAATCTTAACCATCACTTCTTAACTATGTGATGTTGGGGCAGTCCATTCCTTTTTCTGGCCTCAGTTTCCTCTTCTGTAAAATGTGAGAGTTGGACCCGATGAACACTAAGATTCTTTCTAGCTCTTATTTTTTTTAAAGTTTTTTGGGGGGCGGCTAGGTGGGGAAGTGCATAAAGCAACAGCCCTGGAGTCAGGAGGACCTGAGTTCAAATGTGGCCTCAGACACTTAATAATGACCTAGCTGTGTGGCCTTGGGCAAGTCACTTAACCCCATTTGCCTTGCAAAAACCTAAAAAAAAAAGGTTTTTTTTGCAAGGTAGTGGGGCTAAGTGACTTACCGAGGGTCCCACAGCTAGGTACCTATTAAGTGTCTGAGGCCGCATTTGAACTCAGGGCCGGTGCTCTACCCACTGTGCCCCCTAGCCGCCCCCTTTCTAGCTCCTATGATGCTAGGGTTGAACGTTTCATTTCCTCCCCCGTACCTGCTCACTAGCTGCGTGCTCAGGAGAGGCCAAGGACAAAGGCACGGGTGTCTTTGCAAAGGGCCCTATGGGCGCCCCCCTCTGAACAGGGGGAGTTTGAGCGAGGACGGGAGCCACGGGTGGAGTGGGGCCCGGCTCGGCCGGCTCTTGAGGCCCTCCGTCCCCTCCAAGGGGAAGCCGGCTTCCTCCTCGAGGCTGCTGGGGACGGCCAGGCCAAGGTGACTGGGAGCCCCTTCCCAGCAGGCACGTTCTTTGCCCATGTGCTTTGATATCTGAGACTGGAGCGTTTGTGCCACAGAGGAAGAAGAGGCACAAGAAGATGAGGAAGGCTGCGGCTGGCAGCTTCTCCCGAGGAAAGCGGGAGACTTTTATTTTTCGGAGGGGGGCTTCTGCCCCGCGGTGGCAGCGGGGGGGCATAACCAGTGGCAACCAGGGGGCAGCCCCTGGTCTGGCCCCCGGGGGCTCTCCCGACGGTCCGGGGGCACAGGTGGCAGCCGCGACCTGCCCGGACGCTGGGCGCCCGCCTCCCACCCTCACCTGTGCGGGGCATGGGAGGGCAGCCTCTGCCCGTGGCAGTCACGGTGCCAGCCCTGAGGGGCGGGGAGCCGCCCGGGGCCCAGCCCAGCCCCCCTCGCCAACCTCAGACACACGCCTGTGCACGGGGAGCGGGCTGACTGCGGGGGGGCCCCGCGGCCGGGGCGGGGTCGGGGCGGGGCCCAGCGCCCCGCCCCGGCCGCTGATTGGCGGAGGCCAGTGCTAGGGGCGGGGTGCGGGGGGCCGAGGGAGGGCTATAGGGACTGCGGTGCCAGGAGCCGGGGCCGGCAGCCGGGCACAGCCAGGAGGACGGGCGGGAGCCCCGAGGCGGCGGCGCCCCCGACTGACCCCCGGGAGCCGGCTCAGGGACCCCCGTGACTTTGGGGGCCTCGCAGACCTCTGCAGCTCTGCCAGAGTGGGCAGCGCCCGCCGAGGGGCGAGGGGCCAAGCACCCCCCGGCCCGGCCCGCCATCGGCCGCGGCAGACCCCCAGCCCCCGCGCCCCCAGGGCCCGGCCGCCTCGGCTGTGCGGGGGGCGGGCAGCCCGGAGCGCACCCCATGGGGGGCAGGTCTCCCGCGCCTCCGCAGCCGGCGCCCCCCGCGGCGGGGACACCCCGGGGCCACTGACTCGGGGCGCCCCAGCCCGCCCGCCGCCGCCCCGAAGCCTCGCCGGCCAGGACCGACCCCTGAGGCCGCAGCGGGGGGTCGGGACTGCCCCCCGCACACCCAGGTAAGGCCGAGGGGGCCGGGGAGGGCCCCAGGCCCAGGCGTCCGAGCCCCCTCCCCTCCCCTCCCCTGCAGGTGAGGAGCCTGAGGGCCAGGACCACGCCACTGGCCCGGTCCGGGACCCTTGTCCTTGGCCTCTCCCGAGGACGCGAGTGGGGAGCATGGGAAGTTCTGGATCTCCGAGGCTTTCGGTCCTCCCCCCGACTGCGGCCGAGGGTGCAGAGAGGCAAGAGACGCGGGAGAAAGCCCGGGCTTGGGCACTGGGAGCAAAAGATGGGGAAAACTCCCTGCAGGAGAGCTTCACCTGCCCGGGCCGAGATGGTCCCGAATGCAAATGCTCCCTCTCTTGGCTTCATCTGTGTCGTGGCGGTTGTTTTTACATTTTTTTACTCCATTTATTGATTTTCATTTTTTGCCTTCTCAGATTAGAGATCATCCAGGAAAGGAGGGAGGTTCAGTTTCTTCCTCTGTACAAGGGGGTTACCTTCTAGTTCTGATCTCAAGATCCTTGGAGAAATCGGGATCCCTCTGTGCCTCAGTTTCCTCATCTGCAAAAAAGAGGGGGGTTGGACTGCACAACCCCTGAGGGTCCTTGTGGCTCTAGATATATATTCCCGTAATCCCGTGGCATCTGTGTGGGGGCTGCTGGATTAGCCGGGGCAGGGATTCCTCTTGGACCCTTTCTTTGAATCTGGCCCAGTTTGCCCTAAATAGATGGCGCCATCCATGGTCTCTGGCCCTTGCCTAACAAAAACTCTCCTTCACATCACCCTTTAAGGTCTGCAAAACTCTTTCCTCACAACAGCTATGTGAGTTATGGGTGTTTGGGGGAGGGGGGAGAGGGTTGTTATCCCTATTCAACAGATGGGGAAACTGAGGGCCAGAAAAGGGGAGTGACTTTCCCAAGGCGGAAGAGTTGATAAGTGTCATTGTTGGGATTTACATTTAGGTTTGACTAACTTAAAGTTCTGTGCTGTGGCCCACACCGCCTCTCCCACGCTGTCACTGCGACTATGGAAGCAGCAGCAGGAGAAAAGACTCGTTCCAGTTGGAGTGGAACCTGAGGTTTCAAACAGAAAGGGAGATGGGTGGTTCACAGGTTCATGGAATCACAGATTTAGAGCAAGAAGGCACCCCAGAGGCCCACTAGATCAACCCCTCCTCTTATAGATAAGGAAACTGAGGCACAGAGGTTTATAATGATTTGCCCAAGGATCATATCTGTTAGTGAACAACTGAGTTGGAGCTTGGGCTTGAATCTTACAAACTCCCCCAAAAGGGTTGGGATCTTCCCCAAAGTTACACAGGACTTGAGGTACCGTGGAGAACATGGAAAGGGACTGAATTTGAAGTCAGATGCCCCAGTTTTGAAACCCAGGTCCACCATTAGGTGTTAGAAATTTACCCCTTTCTGGGCTCCAATTTCCTCCCTTGTAAAATAAAGAGGCCAGGTTAGACAGTTTTATAGTTTTGTGATGCTAAACCCCTTTCTCTGGGCCTCAGTTTCCTCATCTGTCAGTTAATAGTCTTTAAGTTACCTTCCATCTCCCAATCGGTGATCCCATAATAATCCTATAATAAGGGTGTGATCAAGAGGACTTCATCTAAGGTAAACAGATTAGGAGGAAGAGACAGGAGGCATAGTTCAAAACAGGGCCAGCCAAGGCAGTGCCCACGAGCCAGCCTTTCAGACATCTGACTCAAGGAGGTCACAGTGCCCCCTTTAGAAAAATATCTTCTCTTATGAAACAGCAGAGCACCAGGTACCGTCCTGTGTGTTTTGGAAGATGAGAGCCAGTGAAGCTCCATGGGGCTGAGCAACACAGCCCAGGGAAGGACCCAAAGAAATGATAATAGAATAACAGGAATATGAAAACAACAGTGTCTCCTTCAGGGACATTGGATGGCAAAAGTCAACCATCAGCTCTCTATAGGACATACTCATCCAAGGTAGGGTATGTCCAGAAAGGCTGCTTTCCAGGGCCCTGGGGCCATTTTCACCCACGGATGATATTAAACTAACAGAAAAGGTCCATAGTTCCAAGAATAATCCTTAAGACATTCTATTTGATTCTGGAGACAGAGAGCATAGGATTCTAGCTCTAGAGATGAAAGACCTTCTGAGGTCAATTTTCTCACTTTACAGATAAGAAAACAGACCCAGAGAGATTGAGTCTTTTCCCATATAACACAGGTAAGTAAGCCTCTTAGAGACTTGAACTCAGGACTTCCCAGCCCCCTAGTATCCCTACCATGGTTGCACATGAACCCTGATTTTTCTCCTGGCTGATCACTTACAAGGCCAGTCCCAAATCTATGATTTTATGTAGCTTAATATCCTCATGCACTGGAACCCAGGAGGAAGGCACCACAGTTCATCCCAGGACTTAGTATTGGAAGGGCCTTTTGGAATTCCCTAGCCCTCATTTGACAGATGAGGAAACTGAGGTCCACAGAAGGGACCCAGGAACTAGGCTTATAGGCGTTTGGATGGTCAACTCCTCTAGAATATAGGAGCTGTTCCATTCCTAAAGCCTAAAAGTGGACACAAGGGAGGGACTTGCTGAGAGCTGTTGTTGCCCTACTGAGAGCTAATTGTAGTGCATTCCCAGAAGCTGCTTTGATATGAAGGGGGGAAGGATGAGGGATGTGGGTTACTCTCCAGTTACTCAGGAGAGACAGAGACAGAGACAGAGACAGAGACAGAGACAGAGACAGAGACAGAGAGAGACAGAGAAACAGAGAGACAGAGAGAGAGATAGAGACAGAGACAGAGAGACAGAGAGAAGGAGAAGAAAGGAGAGAAGAGGAGAGACAGAGAGAGAGAGAGAGAGAGAGAGAGAGAGAGAGAGAGAGAGAGAGAGAGAGAGAGAGTTATTCTGTTCATAGGATGCTAAGATTCCTTTCATCTAGTCTGGGCCTGTTTCTAAACGCCTCTAACAATTGTGTGGGTGGGTAGGTATTTGTGTATGTGAGTATGGGGACAGTCTGGCTCTGTCATTCCCATAGGAAAACTTGGAGAAGCCCATGCCCCAGACCACCCCACCTCCTTTTCTATTGGACAGCCTCTCGAAGAGGTAAAGGAGTTGAGAGTCTGGCATTAGGTTCAAATTCTGACTTTGCTCAATCCTTCTAAAGAGCATGAGAGCCCTGACGTTTTAATGCTAATCCAGTTCATAGCCTTCAGGGAAGGGGTCTCTTCAGAGAGGTATAGGAGGGAGAAGTGGGAATTTCCCAAATAGTTTCTGCTTCAATTTCTTCTCTCTGCTTCTCTCTCCCCCTCTATTCCTTTCTTCTTTCCTTTCCTCTCTTCTTCCTGCTTCTCTATCTTTTTTCATTGATCTTACTCCTCTCTTCTCTTTTCTTTTTCCATCCTGTCTTTCTCTCATCTCACTCTCCCCATCTGTCTCTTCTGTTTCTCTTTTCTCTGTCTTTGTCTCTGTCTCTCTGTCACTATCTCTTTCTGTCTTTGTGTGTGTCTCTCTGTGTCTCTCTGTCTCTCTTTGTCTGTCTGTCTCTATCTCTGTCTGTCTCTGTCTCTCTGTCTATCTCTCTCTCCTCTCTCTCTCCTCTCTCTCTGTCTCTCTGTCTCTGTCTCTGTCTCTGTCTCTGTCTCTCTCTCTCTCTCTCTCTCTGTCTCTGTCTCTGTCTCTGTCTCTCTCTGTCTCTCTCTCTCTCTTCCCTCTCTCTCTCCTCTCTCTCTGTCTCTGTCTGTCTGTCTGTCTGTCTCTCTCCTTCCCTCTCCTCTCTCTCTCTGTCTCTCTCTGTCTCTCTGTCTCTCTCTATCTATCTCTCCATCTCTCTCTCTCCTCTCTCTCTCCTCTCTCTCTTTCTCTCTCTCTCTCTCTCTCTCTGGTCCTCTTATTTTTGACTGGAAGAGACCTTAAATGGTCAGAAATAAAAAGGACCCTAAAAAAGGAATGTTTTCACCCTTCCTCCTCTCTTTGTCTTTTCCTTGACCCCTCATTTCTTTCTCTCTCATTTCTCCCTCTCCCATCTGCTTCTCTTCTTTTCTTTGTCTCTCTTGAATCTTTCTCCATTTTCCCTTCTCCCCCTCTCCCTCTCCTTTTCTCCCCCCTTTTTGCTTATCTCCAGTTCTCTCCATCTTCTGGCTTTCTCTCATCTTACTCCCTCCTTCTATTTCTCTGTCTCATTTTGTCTGTCTCACTCCTCTCTCCCCTTTCATTCTCTTCTTTCCTCTCTACTGTCTTTCTTCCCTATTTCTTCTCTATTTCTCTCATCTCTGACATTCTTTTTTCTCTCTCTCACTACAAATGCTTGTTAACTGATTGACATCTCTCTTCTCACATCTTCCTCCTTTGTATTTGCCATTGCTCTCCTTTCATTCTCTCTCCTTTCTTATTCTCTCCCTCTCATCCTCTGATTTTATCTATTTTTCTTCCATTTTTATTCGTTTTTCCTTTTCTAGTTCTTTCTCACCTCTTTTCTTTTACTTTTTTTAATCTCTCCCTCTTCTATTTAATTTCTTTCCCCTTCTATTTATCTTTTCTCTCCTTTCCCTACCAGACCTCCCTGATTCCCTCTTTTAAAATCTTGTCTATTGTGCTTGCATAATTTTTGATCCTTGCTAAGCATTAAGGGATGGGCATTGTGGGGTTTGGGATCTGGTGGGTTGGTTTCAGGGATCTGAGGATCATTCCCCAGGGAAATATCCACCTTTAATTGTCTCAGGTCTTCATTTCTCTCCATTTGCCCACAGCCCCCTAGTCCCACAGTCAAGGTTGAAACATTGACCAGTCTTTGTTGTTCCTAAGAGTAGATGGCCTAAATGACAGAGACTCCAAGAGGTATCTGAATAAAGGCACCTTGCCATTTGAGATGGGGCAGGTACATAGTCTGGGCAGGAGTTAAATATCAGGAACCTGCCAATCCCTGCTGGAGATAAAAAGGCAAAAATGAGACAGTTGTTGCCCTCAAGAAGTCTATTTTCTCTTGAAGATATACGAGATATTTGCTGATAACTAAATAGAGAATCGTACAAAATAAAACCGGATTTCTTTGGGAGGGATGGTCAAGAAAGAGCTAATAATTGGGAAAGGACAAAAGACCTCGAATGGGATACTCAAGGAAGCAACTGCACTGAACCTGGAAGGCAAAGTTAGAGCAAAGGCTTGAGATGGGAAATGTAGTGTGAACCGCTAATTATGGTAGGAAGAGTATTAGCTATGTCATAGGATGTGGGTTTATAGGCTTATAGGGTCTTGGTACAGGGAATGAAATGCCTCTGGTCCTATCCCCTTATTTGACAGTGTAGGAGACTGGGGTCAAGAGGGAGGAAGTGATTCAGCCAGTGTCATCCAGCTAGAAAAGCAGAAAAGACAAGATTCAAACCCTGCCCTTTGGCCCCTAATTCCAGAGTATCAGGGTGGGGTGGAAATAGAATGTCTCCTTTTAGGGAGACAGTGGGCAAGACTTGGGTCACTGGAGAAAGCAGACTGTGACTTCTGTGCTCCCTCCACCCTAAGGGAAAGTGAGCATCAGTCCCAGACGTGCTGGACAGAACCAGCCCATAGGGCTAGCCAGACTGCTGCCCAGAGGGTCAGGTTGCCAAGGAGTCCATTGACTTGTTTGTTGGTCTGGTCTGGTTGGACCAGAGGGAGCTCAGGGGGATGGGCAGACTGGCAAGGATTCTATTTCAATGCTTTGAATTTCCACTCTGACTTCCAGCCCTGCCTCCCATGCCCCCTCCTCCAGGAAGCCTGTTCCGATTGCCTCTAAGAAAGGTTCTTCGGTGCTGCAGGCTTGAGTCATCTATAAATCCCCTAGTGTCCAGCAGAGTGCTCTGCCCCTCTTCCACAAGTCTGTCGGATGACCACAGTCACCCTACCTGCAGAGCTCAAAGACACCTCAAAAGCCAGGAGTCCAACCTCTTTATTTTATAAATGAGGAAACTGAGGTCTACAAAGGGTAAATGATTTGCTCATCTGAACTCAGATCTTTCTGAGTCTTCTTTTCACTGAAACCCAATGAATGAATCATTGACATAGCAAACATTTATTGAAGACCTACAAAATGAATAAAAATACAAGTCTTGTTAGCATGTAAGACTTGCAAAAGCTCTTACCAAAGATGATCTCACTTGATCCTGTCAACAACTCTGTGAAATAGGAGCTCTTATTATTCCATTTTAGTGATGACAAAACTGAGACTGAGAGGGGTGAAGTCATTCCCCCAGGGTCACCCAGGTAATAAGCATTGAGGCAGGATGGTTCTCTGATCATAGTTCCAGGCTCTTTTCCCCTATACCACAAATGACTGATGAATGAATGAATGAAAGATTCCAGGCTTTCTATAAGGTTCAAATGAAAAAAATGTAAGGAAATCCCTTTGCAGGCCTTCAAGGACTATAGAAATGCCAGCTATTATTATAATTCTATTCTAATATTCTAGTGGGAGAGAAAGGATGAGCCAGATTTATCTCTAATAAGGAGACAAGGAGGGAATTCACCAGTTTCTATCTACATGTATGTGACTATACTGGTAGCAGTGGTAGCAGAGATGTTTCTGACTTGGGGGGGGGGGGTGAAGATAATCAAGGCAGACTTCCTGAAAGAACCTGAAATTTGAACTTTGAGGAGGGCTGGAAAAGGGAGCTGGAGAAGCAACAAGGCAGAACATTTCAGGATGGGGAAATGGTAGGAGTTCAAGTTTTGTGCAATAATCCCAGATCTATTAGTTTAATCATGGGGATAAGACTTGCTCTTAGAGGGAATCAGAAGCCTCTGGAAGGTCTATTTTCTATTTCTGACTCTCAACTTGTGGGTGATGCTGATGATGGGGATGGGGATGACTGTAGCTTCCATTTATATAATGCTCTAAGATTTGTGAAATATTTTATATGCATTATCTCATTTGGTCCTCACAATAAACCTGGAAAATAGATATTATCATGATCCCCATTTTATAGATGAGGAAACTGAGGTAGACTGATTCTCAGACTGGTTACTGTCTGAGACTGGATTTGAACTCAGATTTTTTTGACTTGCTCAAGGTCACAGTATTGGCATTGGCTAGATTTGAATCCAGGTCTTTCTGATTTGCCCAAGGTCACAGTACTGGTACTTGTCTGGGGCTGGATTTGAACTCAGGGCTTTCTGACTTCGAGTCCTGCACTCTGTCTCCATTATGGTGCCCCCAGCTGCCTAATTTGTTTTCAAAGGCCTCTAGAAAAGATATTTTTTTTTCCCCCAGCAAGGTTCATTTTTGCCCTTTCCAATGGGGAAATTTCTTTGTCCTCTGTATCCTTATTAATAGCCTCACTAGCCAAAGGATGAATGTGGCTCTTCCTGTTCCCTTATTTTCTGTGGCGTCTTGTAGGAGGACAAAGCGAAGAAGCCCAGTCCTGAGAAAAAGGCTTAGGGGAGAGGAGGGCAGAGCCTAGGGCTCTTCAGGCAGAGGAAGGAAAAGAACCCAAGGATGATGCTGACACCCAAGCTGTCCAGATACCAAGCCTTCCACCTAAAACTAGACCTTCATTGGGACAGAGAACTAGTTCTTGCTCATCAGACTCCCCCCCCCCATAAGGTCCAGAGATGGCGGTCACCCAGAAAAACTCCATATATCTCTCTTTCTGACCAATAAGCTCAACCTTGGTCTTTGTCTGTGCCCCAACCCGATCCCCTCTCACCATGTCTTAGGATCATATAACCAAAAATGTCAGAACTACAGGAAACCATGGAATATGGAACGTCAGAGTTTGGAGGGCCCTCAGAACATGGAATGTTAGAGCTGGGGGGGGGGGTCCTTAGAACAGAGAATGTCAGAGTTAGAGAAGAGGGATTAGAACTGGGAATGCCAGAGCTGAGAGGGGCCTTAGAACAGGAAATGTCAGAGCTGGGGAAGAGGGATTAGAACTGGGAATATAATGTCAGACCTGGGAAGGTTCCTAGAACAGGGAATCTCAGAGCTGGGAGGGAATTTACAACATAGAATATTCAAGCTGTAAAGTAGGAAATCCCCAAAGGGATCAGAATGAGCCTGAGGCATCAGTCAGTCCAATTTCTTACCTGAACAGGAGTCTCTTAACAACCTTCTCAATAAGCAATCATTGAAAATTTCATCTGGAAGAGGCCTCCAAGAACATGTCTCATGTCTCCATTCCAGGTCTCTTAATTGGTGCTTTTCACACTCTTTTCTTCCCTCCCTCTCCACCAGCCCCAAGCGATGATGAAGACGACGTCCAGTGGGAACTGTGCGCTCACCGTGCCAGCCAAGAATTCCTACCGCATGGTGGTCTTAGGGGCCTCAAGGGTGGGCAAGAGCTCGATCGTCTCTCGGTTCCTCAATGGCCGATTTGAAGATCAGTACACCCCCACCATCGAGGACTTTCATCGCAAGGTCTACAACATCCGAGGGGATATGTATCAGTTGGACATCTTGGACACTTCCGGCAACCACCCCTTCCCAGCCATGAGGAGGCTGTCCATCCTCACAGGTGAGAACCTGGAAAGGAGGAGGCAAAGGGTAGCGAAGGGGAATTGGGGCACTAAGATAAGTTATTTTCCCCTCTTAGTCTCAGTTTCCTCTTCTGTAACAGGAAGGAATGATTTCTAAGGCTCTTTCCAGTTCTTTCATTCTATGATGGCCTCCATCTAATCTTGGTGCTTCAGTTTTATTAAAAATATGAAACACAAGAGACATCAGAGATCATCTTGTCCAATTCCATTTTTTTCAGATGGGGAAACTGAGGTGGGGGGCAATGGGAGGAGGGAGTCATTTGCCTAAAGTTATTCTGTTGATAATTAGAAGAGCCAAGATTCAAACTCTAATCCTGTGACTGTGATCTTGACTTTTACCTGGGGTGATCAGGGAATATTCCATGGACTTGAGCTGCTCATCTAAGACCAAGAGGGATCTGGACGAGGGAAGGCAGTGAGAGGCAGCCTGAGCAGAAGGAGAGAGACAGAAAAACATAAGGCATGTCAGTGAGCAAGCATTTATTAGGCACTTAGTATATTCCAGATTTTGCTGAGACTTGGAAAGAGGCAAAAATCACATGAAAAATATCTTTGAATCCTAAATTCTCCAGCCAGGTTGGAACAAATTCCTTTTAATCACTCAGTCAATGGGGATATTACACTGTGTTTCCACTATTCCTGGTAATGCAAAGATCAAAGCCAAACAGTCCCTGCCTTCAAAGAGCTTACAGTCTACTAAGCACTGTCTCTAATGATTTAGCTCAAAATCTATCCATAACTACTCATCTTGGGTAACTCTGATCAATCAATCATCAGTCAGAAAGTATTTATTCATTATGTGCTTATTATAAGAACAAAAAACCAAACAGTAGGGGTGGCTAGGTGGCACGGTGGATAGAGCACCGGCCCTGGAGTCAGGAGGACCTGAGTTCAAATCCAGCCTCAGACACTTAATATTATCTAGCTGTGTGGCCTTGGGCAAGCCACTTAACCCCCTTTGCCTTGCAAAAACTAAAAAAAACAAAAACAAAAACCAGTCCCTGCCGTCAGGGAGCTTAGAGTCTACTAAGCACTGTTTCCAATGATTTGGCTGAAAATTCAACCATACCAGTTCATCTTGGCGGAACTCTAGTCAATCAATCAAAAAGTGTTTATTAATTATGAGCCAATTATGTGCTTGCCCCTGGAGATATGAGAACAAAAGCCAAACAGTCCCTGCCCTCAAGGAGCTTATATTCTAACTGCTCTAGCTCCTTCATATCCACTGCTTCATTTGACCTTAGCGGTAGGAAAGGCAGAACAGAAATAACATTCTTATTGCCACAGCCCAGAGCAGGCAAAAGACTTGATCAAGGTCACACAGCTAGGAAGCTGTGGATGGATCTCAGGTCTAGGATCCTTTAAGCTGTGCTCCAGATAATAGAGGGTCCTAAGGAAGGTGAAGCAGGACAAACCTATAGCCTCAAATGGATGGAAAAACAGCTCAGAGCACCATTTCCAAGGTGAATCAGCACTGGTGTTTCTGTATGCAGGGCTGAACACAGTGACTGATGGGTACTCACTGGAGCCCAAAATCTGCAGAATATGCCCCATTAATATTGCATGACATTGGGGGTAGAGGTGAGCCAGGCTTTCTCTGACATCACGTCCTATCTGGGGCTCAGACCTAAATACATCCATTTGAATAAATGAAACAAACATTTCTATTGAGTGCATCCAATGTGAGGGAAAGGGGAAAGAGAGCCAACATCCTTCCCTGTAATTCTCTGGGGCTCAGTGAAAGGTCTAGAAACTGAAGGTTGGAATCGCGGCTTGGCCACTAGTAGTTACTGCTCTTGGATAAGTCACTGCCGCTTCTCCCAGCCTCAATTTCCTCCTCTGGGAAAATGCAAGAAGCCTGGAGTCCAATCTCTCTCCAATTCTGAATCCTGGCAGCTAAGAGCTCAAAGGAATGTCATCCCAGAGTTGAACCATTATGGGACCGAGAAGTTCCTACTGGGAAGGAGAATACTGGGCTATTTGGGGCGTCTCAACAAAAGGAAACAGGGTGATCCTTAGCACATAGGCAAAGGGATAACCTGGAGGGGGTGGGGAGAGGGAGGAAGAAAGGAAAGAGAGAGAAATGCCCCCCAGTCCCCAAGAGATGGTGACTCCAAGTGCTCAGTTTGATACCCAGGCTTTTCCCCCTCTTAGTTTGAGCCAGGGTTGAGTAGGGACTCAGGGAAGAAGGAAATAGGCTGACTAGTCCTGTTGCTATCAAAAAGAGACCCACTGAGGCCCTTGGATGGACAATAAGTGCCCCCCCCATTATCGCCCCCATTGCTCCTGGTCTGTCTGCTCAGACAGCCTCTTGCATTAGACAACCTTTCAAATACAGTCTTCCCTCTTCCACGCCTATTCCCAATTCCTTTCCCAATCCATATAGGACCAGATCTTGAGACCCTTCACTACCCTGACTTTCCTTATGACCCCTTTTAAATGACCTTCCTCGTGGCAGCCAGGTGTCACCATGAAGCCAGATCTGGAGCCAAGAAGACCCAAGTTCAAAGCTAGCTTCAGACAGACACTGACCCTGGGCAACTCAGATAATGTGCTTCAATTTCCTCAACTGTAAAATGAGAATAATAATATTTTTAAAGTACTATCACCATGCTCTATGTTCTAACCCTGCCTACTAGCACATAGTAGGTGCTTAATAAATATTTCTTTCTTTCTTCCTAAATTCTGGCATCTGATACTCAACACCAAACCCCAGATATAGTCTGACTAGGGCAGAGAACGGGAAGACTCAACCTCCCTAGCCCTTGGGCATTTTGTTTCTTGTAATGTGACTGGTATCTTCTACTGTTTGGTCCACTAAAGCTCCCAAATCTTTTTTGGGTCGGAATTATGCCTTTTCATGCTTCTAATAGCTTGTTCTTGGGAAACTGATTTTTTGGGAACCAAAGAAATATTTTACATTAATCCCTATTATATTTCAACTCAATGTTCAGATCTGGCAAGGTCTGGCAAGGCCCTCCTGCCAGCAGGGCACTTTCTTTGTTCAGATCATCGATAACAATGTTAAATTGTTTGGGGGCCAAGAACAGATCCTTGGGGCATTTTACTGGAGACCTCCTTCCAAGATGGCAGACAACAGCAAACAAGGATTCTTTGAGACTAGCCTTTCAATTAATTCTAAATCCAGCTAATTGTACTAAAGGTTCTCAAATTTTGTGGTCTCAGGACCCCTTTATACTCTTAAAAATTATTGAGGACCCTCCAATGATTAAAATTGAAGACCCACCTCAAAGAGTTCTAGTTAAGGTGGTTTCTATCTACTAACATTTACCATATTAGAAATTAAAACATTTGTGCTGTTGGTTGTTGTGCCATTTCAGTCATGTTTGACTCTTTGTGACCCTGTTTGGGGTTTTCTTGGCAAAGACATTGAAGTGGTTTGCCAGTTCCTTCTCTAGTATGTATCTGAGATTAGATTTGAACTCAGGAGGATGAGTCTTCTTCACTCCAGGCCTGGCTCTCTAGCCACTGTGTCACTTAGCTGACCCTAATGAAAACATCTCAGTATTACCATGAAAATAGTTTTGGCCTTGCAGACCTCTTGAAAGGTTCTCAAGGACTCCCCAGAGGTCCCTTGGGGGCCCATACTCTGAGAACTACTGGTCTGGACCATGTGGAATTGTAGATTGACTACAGAGCTGGAAGGGATCTCATAGGCCATCTAGTCCAACCCTGTCATTTTACAGATGGGGAAACTGAGACCAAGGTAGCATGAGATAATAAAATCATAGAACTAGAGATAGCAGGGACCTCATCACTTATGGAGGAGGAAACTGAGGGTCTGAGTGGTTGCCCAAACCAAGAAGAAGCAAATGGCAAAGCAGGAGTCTGAATCCAGGTTTCCCAACTCCAAATTCAACGCTCCTTCTTTCATCTCTTTTCCAAAGCCAAAGAGATATTTTGACAAATATTTTGCTTCAATTTAAGGAAAGTTATGGTGGTTCGTGTATATAACCACTTAGTAACCCTATCAGGAAAGAAAATGAGCATGAACTGCTCTTTGTGATTTATCTCCAATTCCCTTAAGGACAAACTGAGGAATAGAGAAGTCCATTGTAGAGATCTCCAAGTGGAGGCTAGCTGGGACATCATAGCATGGTGGAAGGAGCTAATGGATGTGGGTCCAGATCCCAAGTTCTGCCATTTTTTTACCTTCCACACAATGTTTGGCTTTTCTGAGCCCCTGGTGTTTCTGTAGTTTGCACAAGCAGCGTCCCAACCCTACCATGCCCTCCTTTCTGTGTTTGCCTCCCCAAATAGGATGAAATCCCCAAAATGATCAACTGTTTCACTCGGTCTTAGGGACTTCTTTGATTTTCCTCCATCAACCACTGGATCAAAGGATTTGTAGGGGACGGAGCAGTGCATGTGGAGTCTGAGGGGATTGGAAGCCAATCCAGTCTCACACTCTTGTTAGCTGTGTGTCCCTGGGTTAGATCTCACCCTCTCTAGGCCTCAGTTTCCTTATTTGTTATATGCAATGGCCTTGAAGGATCCCTTGGGCTCTGACTTTCTTTGGGTCCATGATTGTCTATTGGGGGGAGATAGTTTCAGAATAACTGGGGAGGACTGGGGAGCCAAAGTAGGTCTAAGGGTATTCTGTATTCAACACCACACCTAGTATCCATTGGTTCACAGGAAATGTGAAAAGAAATCAGTTCAATGGCATTGTTCTCACCAGCTGTGAGGCAGGGCCCCATTTTGGAAGAGAATGTGGTGAGAGGCAGTGGAATCCTTCGGGGTGTGGGATTATCACAATAGGACGTGGTCTGGCAGCCAGAGTGGAAAATATTGCCAGGTTGACATTGCCCATAGCTCCTCTGAGGAAAACACCATGGTAACTGCCGGAAAGCCGGGGAATTATTAGCAAAACATCTACATTTTATAGCACTTTCTTCTTGGGAGGAAGGGAGTGAACATTTTCCTGTCCCCATTTTGTGGATGAGAAAACTGAGACTCACCCACAAGATCAGAGACTAAGAGCAGGAAAGGATCAGAGGCCAGCAAGTCCATCCAGCTCCCTCATTTTACAGTAAACTCATTGTAAATGCAACCAAGGGGGAGGTGGGAAGTCAGATGGGCAGAAGAGGAAACTGAGTGTTCAGAATGTTGATCCTTTTATGTCACACTTCCTCGTTTTACAGATGAAGAAATAAAAGTCCTGAGGAGTAAAGAGACTTGCCCAGAGTCATACAGCTAATACGAGTCTGTGGTGGATTTGGACCCCAGGGGACAAAGTCAGGGTCTGAAATCAGGAAGATCTGAATTCAAGTCCCAGTTCAGACATTTATTAGCTCTATGAGCCTGGGTGTGTCTCTTAACCTCGGACTGCCTCAATTTTCTCAACTGTAAAAAGAGGGTAATAATAGTACATCCTTCCATTTGTTGTCATGGAGATCCAGTGAGATAATAATTGAAAAGTACATGACTCACTTAATAAATCTTTATATCCTTTCTTACCTCTTTTTCTCCCTCCCATCCCTCCTTCCCTTCCTTTCTCCCTTCTCTCCCTTCCTTTCTCCCTTCTTCTTTTCTTTCCTTCTTTCCTTTCTCTCCTCCCTCCCTTCCTTCCTCCCTCCCTTCCCCTTCCCTCCCGCCCTCCCTCCTTCCTTCCTCCCATTTGAGTGCCTTAACCACCATAAGCTGATTCACCTTGTCCCAGATCAATCATCCAATAAATGATGGAGACAGGGTCGCAATATCCTGCTGTCCACTTAAAGCAGCCTTCCTCTCTGATCTCTCCCACAGGAGATGTCTTCATCCTCGTCTTCAGTCTGGATAACCGAGAGTCCTTTGACGAAGTCAAACGTCTCCAGAAGCAGATCCTCGAAGTCAAATCCTGCCTAAAGAACAAGACCAAGGAGACAGCTGACCTGCCCATGGTGATCTGTGGCAACAAGAATGACCATGGGGAGCTCTACCGCCAGGTGCCCACCGACGAGGCTGAGCTCCTGGTCTCGGGGGATGAGAACTGCGCCTACTTCGAGGTGTCAGCCAAGAAGAACACCAACGTGGATGAGATGTTCTATGTGCTCTTCAGCATGGCCAAGCTCCCCCACGAGATGAGCCCGGCCTTGCACCGCAAGATCTCGGTCCAGTATGGAGACGCCTTCCATCAGAAATCCTTCTGTATGCGCCGGGTGAAGGAGATGGATGCCTACGGGATGATCTCCCCGTTTGCCCGCCGACCTAGCGTCAACAGCGACCTTAAATACATCAAGTCCAAAGTCTTGCGGGAGGGTCAAGCCCGAGAGAGGGAGAAATGCACCATTCAGTAAGAAGAGAGGTCTCATTAGGGCAGCCCACCCAAGCAGTGCCTTAAGGGGAGATGGCTCTGGAGGATGCCCTAAGCCATGGCGAGGGGAAGTGAGGGTATTGGGCAGCCATACTGCCCTTTCTCCCCTTGCAATGGGAGCCCGACTGCCCTGACCACAAAGGCTCTGTAAATATTTCTGGGTCTTCTCTGTTGCCTCCATCTTCCCCTCTGATTCTCCCTTTCTCTTACTGGGATAACTGACTCCCTTCACTCGGCAGGAGAATGTCTCCCTTCCAAGGAGAAAACAGATGAGAGCTCTCATTTGGGGTGAATGTGAATGGAAGCTTTCATCTTCTAAAGGAGGATACCTCTAGAATTCAGACAATTCATAAGGGACAGGAAGCAGAATCTCCAGGCTTTTCTCCAGAACTCAATCCAGCTGAGCCTCTGAACTGGTCTTATGGGTCACTGTCTCTTTTGAGGGCATTGGGTCTGGGAGTGTTTCAGCTGTCAAGTCCTCTGCTTTGGGATGGGGTGCTCTGAGCCAGGAGGGAGGTAATCCCTATCTCAACAATTGGGAGACCCCCCCCTCCCCAGGAATTTATGACCTTATTTTCTGCTGTAGATTTTTTTCTTTCTTGCTGATTCCCTCTTCCTTCCACCCCTAACCAAAGTAGCAGTGTTTGTGTGTTTGATATGAAGTGTGTTTGATGTACCAAGAACATATATCTTCTGAAGCTCCTTGTTTTATCATTTGTCCTTATTCTTTTGGCTATTGTCCCTTGAACGCGGACAGAAATGGACACCAAACCATTGAACCATCCTAAGAAGGCCTGTCCCCATCCTTAGCCAGTCCATCTGCCACCTGTTCCCTTGGGAACAGGGAGCGCCTTTCCCAACAGCTCACACTTACCACCTGCCTTCTCCAGACATCAGGTCTCTATCCCATCTATCCCCTTTCTGGGGTCCTTGTGAAAGCAGAGACTTTTGATGGCCCAGGTCCAGCTCCATCTCCAACTTCTCCTCCCACTGACAGTGACCTTGGGCAGTCTTCATCTGCTCTCACAGGCTCATTTTAATCCATCTTATCAGTAAAAGGGGTTCCTTTCCTTTTCATCCACAGATTTGGGGAGATTCCTGAATGGAATTCTGATCTTAAACTGGGCTGGACATTTTTACTCTCTGGACCTCAGTTTCCTCATCTATAAAATGATGGGATTAGATCGGATGGCCTCTGAGATCCTTTCCAGCCAGGATTTTTTAAAAAAAAATGGCAACTGCCCATCCTGTAATAATTTAATGTTTGTAAAGTATTTTCCTTATAACTACCCAGAAAAGGGGAAGAAGGCTGGGAAGTAAACACTACAATCCCTATTTTGCAGATGAGAAAGCCGAGGCTCAGAGTGGACCACTGATTTGCCTGGGGTCATATGACAACCCTAGGGACTCTTTCCAAGAAGCTGCATCTTGTCACAAGGGATGGGAATTAGTGCTTTATAATTGGATTTAACTCTGTTCTAGAAACACTTGAAGCTCCACAGATCATGGATTTAGAGGATTATGAAGTGCAAGAGACCTTAGGAATCCTCTAGGCCAATCCTTTTATTTTACAGATGGTGAAAGATGGGAGACAGGCTGACAGAACATTTCTTGTTTCTCCAGAATTTTAAGGTTTAGAAAACACTTTTCTGATGATGTCACAGTAAGGCTGTGCAAGAATTTTTTTTAGTCTTCATCCTGTAGATGAGAAAACTGAGACCCAAGGTAGTAAGGTGATTTTCTCCATGATTACAGAGCTGGAATGTGTCAGAGTTGAGATTTGAAGCCAGGTGGTCTGACTCCTGCAAAGAAAATAATCAAGATTTCAGCTCAGGTCCTGACTCCATGGTTCAGAGGAAAGGGGTTGGGTTTGTATTCAGAGAACTTGGTTTCAAATTCTAGCTATGTGAACTTGGATGAGTGATTTAACCTCTCTGACCCTCAGTTTCCCCAAATGTAAAATGAGGGCATTGGACTAGATGACCTTTAAATCTATAGCTCAAATGCAGTGTTCTTTTCATTTCCCCTATCTTTTCTGGCTAAGGCCAGGAGGGCTTGGGGGATGGGGAGTGGGGGGGTAGAAGTGGGAGGGAATGACTGGCCCAAGATCATATGACTAGTGAATGGCAAAGACAGAGCATTCATCTCATGTCTCCAGTCAACTCTGCCCTCTCTTCCCACTTGCCTACCTAGGAGCTCTCTAACCCAGGGAGGGAGAAGAGGAGTGAGAGGTAAGTGTCATTATTCCCATTTTATAGTTGAGAAAACTGGACTTCAGAGAAACCAAGAGACCTAACCGAGATCATAGACCAATAAATTGTAAAGCGGAGACTCGAACCCAGGTCTTCTGGCCACAAGTCTTCAGGGTCTTTCCCAAACACCATCTCAAGAGCCTGCATCTTATCATAGGAGGACTATAGACTTAGAGCTGGAAGAGACCTCTGAGGTCAAGTCCATTTTACAGATGAGAAAACTGAGCCCCCAAGGAAGTTAAGGGTTCTACCCTAGGTTACATAGATAAAAGCACCAGGCATAGGATTTGCTCATCTCCTCTGTTTCCAGAGCACTCGGGTTCATGGCATTGCACACAAGAAAGGACTTTAGTGAGTAGATTGTATAGTCACCCCATTTTACATATGAGGAAACTGAGGTACAGAGCATTTAAGTGACTTGATCAAAGAAGTAAGTGGTGGAATGAGATCTTCTGACTTCAGATTGAAAGTCCTTTTATCCACAAGACTTTCCCATGTGAAAATAGTGAATTTTCTTCATATTAGAGGCACAGGCATATCTATGTGTATATCTATATATATTCGATGTCTACACAAATTCAAATGGAGAGGTCCAGGCACATATCAGTCTCATCCCCTGGGCATCTACTTGATTTGGGCAAGTAAGTTCTCTGCTACATAAATGCTCTCTCCTTTGTGGTGTAACAAGGACCCACCTCATCTGGCCAATCCTCAGCCCTTTTGGTCGAGGGAAACAGGATGGGAATGAGTTCATTCCCAACCTCCTTCCTCTCCCAGTCCTATAGGGCAGGGGCTTATGGTCCATCCAGTGACCGACTATGGCTGATTTTAGAAGTCATCAGCCGAGAGTTGGGAGGGGGTCCTGGGATCTTGTAGTCTGATCCTCGTTATCCAAAGGAGGTAAGACCCAGAGGAGGTGGGAGTCCAGGGTCACACTGGAGACAAACTGAGTCAGTATTTGGCTCCCCGTCCAGAGAGCTGTTCCCACTACCACCAGAGAGCAGAGCCAACATCTGGCTAAAGTCTGGATGTCCATCTTTTGGAGACTTTGCATCTTGGCTGTAACAAAAAGAAATACCAACCTGCCCGGGGTATAGAATTTCCATGCAGTTATAACAAACATAATAACAGCTGTTTCTCTAACAATGTCAGCCAGACAAATCTATTTCCTCAGAAAAATTTTGTGAGATGAGTAGTGTGAGCGTTATTTGCCCATTTTACAGAGGAGAAAATAGAGTCTCACAGAGCTGAGGGGTTTTGCCCCTCCCCTCATAAAGAGTCAAAAGGAACTGGATTTGAACTCCTGGACCCTGCCAGCAGGTCTGGGGCTCTGTTCACTACCCTATTTTTGGGGGGTGCATAGGAAAAAGTACCTGTACCCCTGCCCACTGCCTACTTTGTCCCAAGGAGACCACCTCGGGCTTCTCAGCGGCCTCCCCTTCCGCCCCACTCCAACGTGCCCAGTGTAAATACGCACCAGGATCATTGAAGCTGACTTATTTATAAAGTGCTCCCTCACTTTGTATTCCCTCTCATCCCTAGGCAAGACTTCTCATTTCACTCTCAAACACAATACAGGTCAGGGAAGCTGAGAAGATATGGCTAATGATAAAAACAACACAATTAAGGATATTAATGTTGTTAAGTAATATTATTAGGAATGTTCTTAATGGAATATAATTTCTCCATTATTAAGGATGTTCTTAATTGTTTTTAATGCTATTAGTATTAAGAATGTTATTAATATTTATGACTCTTGTTAATATTCTTAATACTAAAGACCTTTCCCAGGTCAGGTCTTCATCACCAAGAACCTGGGAATGGGGCCATCCAGAACCAGAAGGGGACTCAAAGGACCTCTAGCTCCATCCTGTCATTTTACAAATGGGGAAACTGAGGCTAGGGAAATGAGATGTTAGAAGGCTGCTCCTCTGACCCAAGTACCTGTGCTCTTTCTGCTGACCCACACTCCCCTCTCTATTCATAACCTCCCCATGTCCTACTGATGTTGCTCCTTTCTATAGGTTTCCCATCTTGTCTATCAGTGCTTAAGCAGATAGGACATTGGGACCTCCCTATGCTGGCCATGGCCAGAGGGGACACTCAGCTAGTTCTTTGCTATGAGGGTGAAATGATGTGGTGTGATATGACATGACCTGTGTGTACCGCCATCTTAGACTGTCAGCCCCTTGAGGGCAGGGAACCAGTTTGCTTATGTGCTCTGTATAGTGTCTAGCCCTATTGTGAAGGGCTCAATAAATATTGAATCACAAGATCGTCTTGTCCATCTTTGAAACAGGAAGTAGTATGGGTTTGGGTTAGAGTCCAGATGTATTGTTGGGGGAAGGAGCAGAATGGAATGCCTCCCACAATTAAGAATAGAGATGCTTGGTGGCTGAGAAAAACCACAAGTACACACAAAAATCTATTTTCATAGATAATGGATAGAGTGCTAGCTTGAACTCCACAAGTCCCAAGTTCAAATCCCATCTCAGACACTTACCAGCTATGTAGCCTGGGATGTCACCTCAGTTTTCTCCTCTGTAAAATAAGGATCATGATAGCACCTACATCCCTGGGTTGCTGTGAAGATCAAATGAGACAATACTTGAAAATTTTACAAGACTCAAAATGCTACATGGGGAATTATTAAATTAAGTCTTGAGAGACTAGTGACTTAATTTCTCCAGACCCGTTCCATTCTCTAGAATAGAAAGAGAGCAGCATTAACTTTCTCTACCCAACTGGAAGAGGTGTTTTTAGGTTAAAATAACTCATGTGTGAGTTTTCTTTTAAAATGTTAACAAGAGGGGCAGCTAAGGTGGCACAGTGGATAGAGCGCCGGCTCTGGAGTCAGGAGGACCTGAGTTCAAATCCGATCTCAGATACTTTAATAATTACCTAGATGTGTAGCCTTGGGCAAGTCACTTAACCCCATTGCCTTGAAAAAATGAAATAAAATGCTAAAAAAAAAAAGAGGAGCAGTCAAGTGGTACAGTAAGTAGAGCACCGGCCCTAGAGTCGGGAGGATCTGAGTTCAAATCGGGCCTCAGACATTTAATAATTGCCTAGCTGTGTGACCTTGGGCAAGTCACTTAACCCCATTGCCTTGAAAAAGGCAAGAACAAATAAAATGTTAGAAAGGATGTTTATGAGATCACAGCTCAAAGATTTAGAACTAGAAGCAACCATCCAGTCATTTTACAGATGAGGAAACTGAGGTTCAGGGAGGTTCAATGACCCAGGGCCATGCAACTACCAACAGAGCTAAGATTTAACCCAAAGGAAATATTTTGCTATTATTACTGTGTCACTTAAGTATATATCATATACAAAATGTTGCTCTTAAGAAGCAATATCAGACCCTCTCGGGATCTCCCTACCTCTGTTTCCTTTGATAGCCTTAGAATATGGATGGCCAGGACTCAGGCTGCTGGATCTCCACAAACAGACAACATGATGTGTGGGGTGGGGGAAGCTGGGTCTCTGAGTAAAGTCCCCAGGGGTCCAATTACTCATTCTAGCTCTGCTTCTTGTTTGCTGAGTGACCTCAGACCAATTACCTAACCTCTCTGGACTCCACTTCCCTCATTAATGGAGTACTGGGATTGTTGCAATAGTCACTTCCATCTTAAAAAAAAAAGTGTCAATGGGTTTATTAGGATCTGGAGTGAGAAAGAACCTCAGAGATCAGCTACTTTCAGTTTGTTTTGGACCCTTCACACAGGCTGGTGAAATCTATGGACTCTTATAGTGTATAATAGTTTTAAGTAAATAAAATCAAATCCATAGGATTACAAAAGAAACCAAGTTATAATAAAGGGTCTTGGACCCTTCACACAGCTGGTGAAGTCCATGGACTCTTGCTCAGAATAATTGTTTTAAGTAAATAAAACAAAATACATAGGATTGCAAAGGAAACCAAGTCAAATATTTTTAAAGTATTGAAAATTATATTAAAATATTTTTCAAAGGTCACAGACCCCAGATGAAGACCCCTGTCTGGTCTAAACTCTTCATGTTATTCCTCTGAAAGCAAATCCCAGGGTCTTTCTGTGACTACAGCACGACCTCCGGAAGGAAAACCAACAGGGGCCATATTGATGACGAGGAGAAGAATCATAAGAGAAAGAATCTCAGGATGGTGACAAGGACAGAATGAGACAAGGAGGAAAAGATCCTATTGCTATGAATGTCAATGACCCAGGCACTTTTTAGGATGAGCAATCCGGAATGGTTGGGGCCTGGTCCTCTCTCATGTAACATCATTTTCACAAGGGAAGGATTGCATTGAATGTTACTCAGAGTTTGAAGAGAGGAGAACAGAGCCCAGTTAATCATTATGTCCTAGGACCTTTCCATCCCAGAAGGACCAATCAAGGGCTTTGCCCTCCACCCACCAGCCGCATCTTTGAAAACAACAAGGTCACCTCCACTATGCAGGGACATCCTTGATGAGGACAGTGGAATATAACTGGTCCCAGGAAGAAAGATCCGACATTAAGCTAAGCAAAGAGAAGCTGAAATAGAAGTAGCGTTTTCACTGAGACACAGTCACAGAGAGGAGGGAGAGAGGGAGGGAAATTTCCATATGATGAGGAGAATGCACAAACAAGGAGACTGGAAGGGGATACAAAGAGGATGTTTTTATTGTTTTTATTCTGCATGAGCTAATTTATATATATATATATATAAATATTCTAAATAACTTTGCTTGAAAGTGTTTATCATAAAAATAATTTTAAAATCAAATAAAATAAAAGGAAAAAGAAGGTGTTAGACAAGGTGATTTCTGAAGTCCCTCCTAGATCTGTCATTCCCAGTTCTAAGGTTCCTCCAAGCTTTAACATTCCATAGTCTAGGTTCCCTCCCAGCTCTAACATTCCCTATTCTAGGGTCCCTCCCAACTCTGACATTCCATATTCTAGGTCCCTCACAGTTCTGACATTCCATATCTAATATTCCATCACCTCTCAGAGATCCAAGGACAAGCTGCCAGGTAGGCACAGATCTTTTCCCTCTTTCCCCCACTAACTTTAGACTCTTCTTTCCTTTTGTTGATTCCCACAGAATGGGAAAGGACTTTCTTATGCAACATTTATTTTAACAGAATCTTATTACAGAAGAAATACTGAAACTCTGTTGGGTTCATAATTATTGTTTTTGTCCTCATAAAAGAACTCAAAGCTCATGTTTCTAATCTCCCAGTTGGCCTGGCTGAACCTAAATTGAAAGGAACCTGAGTCATAGGGTCACAGATTTATAGCCAGAAGGGGACTTAAAGACCAAGGAATACCACCCCTCATTGTATCACCCCCTCTCAGGCCCTGAGAGTGGAAGGGATTTGCCCAAGTTTCCATAGAGCTGGAATTTGGATCTAGAATTCCTAGGTTTCTCCTAGTCCAAGTCTTACTCAAAGCTCCTGGTAGCATCTCCCAGTTACAGTATCAGCAGAAAGTGGATTGAAGCCTCCCATTATTCCTCAAGCAGCCCAATTCCTTTTTTAGACAGTTCAAATTCAATAAAGGCTTCCTTAGTTTGAACCCTAAATTGCCTCTTCTTAATTTGGTTTGGTGGAAAGATCATTAGTTCTGGAGTTCCAAGATCCATTTAATTCCTAGTGGAAGATGAAGTTAAATGGGAGAATGTCTGAGCTCTCTCTCTCTAGAAAAGAAAGGAATCTATTACTCTGCCGCTAGCCCCCCAACTGAAAGGGAGAGGTACCTGAGGATGCCAAGGAGATACTGAATATCAAAACTGAATCAGCTCCATACTGGTGAGATTTCAGGTGAAGAGCTTATCCTAGGGAAGGCAAGATATCACTGGGGTTAAAACCAAGCAAAGCAGCTGATGGGAAATGATCATTTCTCAAATCTCTTCCAACTTTCAATCTATGATCCCATGACCTTCTACCCACTGACCTTCCATTTGTGGCCAAGAAAAAACAACAGGCATTTTGTAATTTGTCATCCAAATGTTTGTAGATAGCTATCATTGTCCCCACTCCTAACACTGAGCCTTCTCTTCTCCGGTTCCTTCAACAGTCCTCACGTAGCCAAGTTTTTGGTTCTCTCCTTTTGGCCATCCATCCACCTTTCAGATTGTCTCTGAAGGATACTATTAATTAAAACAGAAGTCCAGTAAGATGGAGGATGAAGGAGTAAAGCAGCTAAGATGGTTTGGAGTCAGAAAGATCTGAATCCAAATCTAGCCTCAGACTCTTACTAGCTATGACCCTGGGCAAGTCAATTAACTTACCTCAGTTTCCTCATCTGTAAAATGAGAATAATAATAGTGATCAACCACTAAGGTCATCTTGTTTTGCCAAAGGGGAAACTGAGACCCAGAGAGGTAAATTAAGCAATATCTATGTTCACACAAATAGGATCTAGAATTTGAAAAACCTTCCGAAGCAAATTAATTCAACTTCCTCATTTTACCGATAAAGAAACTGAGGCCCAGGGAAGTGAAATGACTTCTCAAAAGTCATAGATTTGGAACTGGATGGAACCTCAGAGTCCACTAGGCCAGTTGTATCAAACACAAATAGAAAGAGCTTGCCGGCCACATAGTGACTTAGGAAACCGCAAATTAGTATTATTTATGTTGTATTTTTATTTATTTTGTTAAGCATTCCCCAATGGAATGAGTTTTACATCTTTGACAAGCCTAATCCCCCCACTTTAAAGAAACCAGAGAGATTGAGAGTCTTGTCTGAGGTCACAGAGAGCCCTAGTATCAGAAAATGAGGCGGTGATAATGCTAATATTGAGAAGTAATGTGGCACAGTGAATGGAGCTCATGGTATCCTTGACCTATCATAGATGGAAGAGACCTTAGGGGGCATCAGGTTCAACCTTCTTATTTTCCAGATGAGGAAAATGAATTCTGGAAGTCTTTTACCCAAGACCCCAAATAGTCATCATCGGCTGTGAGATTTGAATCCAGATCCTCAGACTCCAGAGCCTGTACTTGGAATGATGTCATGATGTTATCATCAATCAATCTGCCAACAAGAATCTATTAAGCATTCACTGTGTATCACAATAACTAGCACTTTTTTGTTTGCTTTTTTGTTTGTGTAAGGCGATGGGGTTAAGTGACTTGCCCAAGGTCACACAGGTGAGGCCGGATTTGAATCAAGTCCTCCGGACTCCAGGGTCAGGATTCTATCCACTGTGCCACCTAGCTGCCCTGTCCATGTTACATCTGAGGAAACTGAGGAAGGCAGAGGTCAAGTGACTTGCTTAGGGTCACCAATAAATATCTGAGGCTGGATCTGAACTCGGGTCTTCCTGATTGCTGCCCCAACTACAAGCATTTTTCTTTAAAGCACTACTTTCCTTCAGGCATAATGCTAGAATTATCAGAATACAAATATGAACCTATTCCTGCCTGCCCTCAGGGAGTTTACACTCCATAACAATAACTAAGCACTTGATGGCATTTCACGGTTTGCAAAGGACTTATTCTTTTGACCCTCACAACAACTCTCTGAGGTAAATCCCATTATTATCCCTATTTTACATGTGGGGAAGCTGAGGCAAACAGAGTTTAAGTGACTTGCCCAGGATCATATAACTTGTAAGTATATGGAAAAGATTTGGGTCTTTCTGGCTTACAATCTAATACTCTAGCTGCTTCAGGACCTAACACTTATGTAGATGTTCCAAAAAAGGCTCAGTGTAACTTCAAATCTTAATAGGATAATGAAATTTGGGGGACACCTGCATATATAGGTTTAAACAAAATAGATATTATTAGTCAGTATGAAAGAGAACTTGAACCCAGCCTCAGTCTCCCCATTCAGTCTATTTTCTTCACTTTTGAGTCACTCTTGGAAAATGAGAACTGAACTTTCCTTGGCTGCACTGATAGAATCAACAAATTTTGAAAGGAAGCGTTTGATGTCAGCCTTCTATCCCACTGCCCCTCCTGAGGCAAGGATGAACGTGGGGCAGAGAGGAGCCAGGTGTTTAGGCTATTAGCACTCTGCTCTCAAATGAGCTCACCAGCAGGGCCTGGAGGCAGGGGGACCATTGAGTCCATCAAAGAAGCCAATTGGCTAAAGCCCCCTCCTGATGAGAAGGGCTCCTTGTAGGCAGAAGCCTATACGTGGGTATTATCCTCTGGTTTCCATAGTAACCATCTCCTCTCTTCTCAAGGCTGACAATGGAAACCTTGTCACCAGGCAAGCAGTTGGCGGCATCTGAGATGCACAGCTTTCAGTGTACTGAGCTGCAATCCACCTGATGTCAGAGACAAGAACCTAGCCATGACAGCTGTCGGTGGCTCTTGGGGGGGGGGGGTGGAGATGGGGGGCCCTGCCATCACTGGCTGGAGGGGAGGATGACGACTTCAGAGCTCATGACGGGGTCCCCGCTTTGCATTTTACAAAACTACCCAAAAGACAGGTGGGGAAAAGCATCCCAACTGGAGGATGAGTTAATGGCTGCTCAGAAAGGAAACAGAGGCCCAGAGAGACTGAGGGACTTGTGTGAGCTCACATCGAGCCTTAGCATCAGAAAATGATGGGATGATAATATCAATATTGAAAAGTAATGTGGCCAAGTGAATGGAGTCCCAGGTATCATTAGCCCAGAGCTGGAAGAGACATGAGGGGCCATCACCCGGACTTCCTTGGGGCTGTATAGCTTGGAAATGACAGAGTCAAGACTTGAACTCAAGTCTTCTGATCCCAAGTCTAGAACTTCCCCTTTGTCATATCAAACAACCTCTTGCCATTGATAACGGGAATGTGGACATCTCTCTCCCTTAGCCAACCCCAGGGATGCTGCCAAATTCATTTTCCCCTTTCCTGGAAAACACACCTTTCTCAACTCCACAACCTGTCATTGAATGATCGTGTCACAGTCCTGTAAAGTAGTTTGAGTAATATTAACTCTGTTTTAGATATGAGGCTTGGAGACGTTAGTCCTCCCCCACTGACAAAGTCAGGAAATATAAGAACCAGGATCCAAGAATTCTCTTTCACCACCTACCCCACGCTCCTCTACAGAGCCATCTCCAATCCTTTTTATTTTATAGATAGGGAAACTGAGACCCATCTTCAAAAGACTTCTATCTTACACTTCTGTATTTGCAAAGTGCCTTTTCTCATTTAGTTATTTCATTTACTCCTCAAAGCGATCCTATGAGGTAAACATTATTATTATCTCCATTTTGAAGATGTGAAAATGAAGGCTTCAGAAAATTGAGTGGCTTGTCTAGAATCATAAAGCAATGTGAGAGGAAGGATTTGAAGCCAGGTCCTCCAGACTCCAGGGTCCATATTCTTTCCTCCAGCTCTAAAGACAGGTCTCAGAGAGACTGAGAGATGGCAGAATTGAGGGATTAAGCATATTGTCTCCTAAAGGAATTACTATTTTGGGGTTTTTTTAATGTTTTTTAAATTTAAATTTTAACTTTTTTAATTTTACAAGGCAATGGGGTTAAGTGACTTGTCTAAGGTCACACAGCTAAATAATTATTAAGTGTCTGAGGGTGGATTTGAACTCAGTTTTCCCTGACCCCAGGGCCGGTGCTCTATCCACCATGCCACCTAACTGCCTCCTAAAGGAATTCTTCTGAAAGGCCCCATTTCCACACATTTTTTCCTACTTATAGGATCCTAGAAGTATAAATTTAAAATTGAAAGGCATGTCCCCTTCATTTTACATGTATGAGGAAACTGAAGCCTAGAAATCTAGGTAACTTGCCCAAAGCCCCACAGCAAGTAAGCAGAAGAGTCAGAATTCAAACTCAGGTCCCATGACTCCAAGTTCATCATTTTTTTCCATCGCATCACAGTTTTAATGTGTTTATAAAAAATCAATCTCATTCACTTATCTCCTGGGCCTGTATGCAAGAAAACTGTCCAAATGAACTCCATAAATAGCCACAGAATATGCAAAGACGCAATTCAGAACTATGCCCACAGAACCACAATCCAATTCAAACCTCTCCCAGTGAGCTCAAAGCCAGGCTCAGGAAGGACAGGAAAATATCACATAAATCATGCAAATTCATCAATCACAAAATGATATATAGTCTATGAGATGAAAAGACCCCTTCAAAGGCATTAAGGCCAAGCTGTACCCAAACAGGAATTGCCCCTAAAGCGTTCCACAAAAATGTTCTTCCAAATCTCCTTGAATACTTCCAAGGATGAGGAACTCATTATCTCATAAGGCATTCCATTCCATTATTGGATTGCTCTAATTGTCAGAGGTCTTCTTCCCTACCTTGAGTTAAAGTTTGCCGCCTCGTAACCTTCAACAAGAGTTCCACATTTTATTGTCTGTGACCATTTTGATCCCCTAAAGGAAAGAAGGATAACTGAGAAATTAAGAATTAGCAATGGGGGCAACTAGGTGGCGCAGTGGATAGAGCACCGGCCCTGGAGTCAAGAGGACCTGAGTTCAAATCCAGCCTCAGACACTTAATAATCACCTAGCTATGTGGCCTTGGGCAAATCACTTAGCCCCATTACCTTGCCAAAAAAACCACACCCCCCCCAAAAATAACTTAAGAATTAGCGATCACTGATACTTGTACAGGGCAATTTTCAGCTGAGCAGTGTTGGTCATGAGAGGGTCTACCCAATGTAAGATTCAGGTATACTGTATTGATTCCTGTGACCCTATTGGTTTAATAGAGGGATATTCTTGTCAGAAAAGAAAAGGGGGGAGGCTAGGTGGCACAGTGGATAGAGCACCAGCCCTGGAGTACCTGGGTTCAAATCCGGTCTCAGACACTTAATAATTACCTAGCTGTGTGGCCTTGGGCGAGCCACTTAACCCCGTTTGCCTTGCAAAAACCTAAAAAAAAGGGGGGGGAATCATATAATCTAGACAGTGGGGGCTCCAGACAGAGAGGGGGTAGAGGTAGATTTCTTGGGCATCTCAATTCTAGATTCTACACTTTCTAGCTAAAGGGGAGGCAGGACCAATATCTGGATTTACTTTAGCAGGAAACCACCAAGATCTAGAGCTAAGGCTCCACCAGCTTCTACTGAGAGAAAGACAATGTTCTGGGTAGTGTGCCTCTTGCCAAGAGCATGAGAAGACCGTGGAACTTACAGATGGGCAAGAGACTCCAGCTCCAACATGGTGGAACAAGAGACTTGAACTTGGTGATCTTATTACATGAGTTATTTGCTACAGGTCCTATGGGAAGGGGATTGCCTATCTAGTAACTTTTCCTTTCTGAGGAAATTCAAGACACAGGATAGTGTTATGAAGCTGGATAATTTTAGTTCCCTCAGGAAAGGGGATTTCTTGGAGCAGAAGGAGAATTATGTTGGTAATTTATGAACTGTTCTGAATCTTTTTTGTATTTTGCAGCATTTTATATTAAAATAATAATAATAATAAAGTAAACAGATAAGGTGGCACAATGGATAGATCCTGGAGGCAGGAGGACTTGAGTTCAAATTTGTCTGTGTGCAAGCAAGTCAGCAAGTCACCTAACCTCAATTGTCTCCCAAAATAATAATAGCTAGTTAGCACTTTATAAATATCTCCTTTGGTCTTCACAATCCAGGTGCTATTATTTTAGTGACAAGGAGTTTGAGGTAGATAGAGGTTAAAATGCCTTGCCTAGGGTCATCCAGTTAGTAAATGTCTGAAGCAGGATTTGAACTCAGGTTTATTCAAATTCAACATTCCATCTGGAACCCTCCTCAACTGAGTTCTTTGGGGTGTTTTTGCATTTTTTGTGGGGTAGAATAAAGAATGTTTTATAATCTGAATATAGGTTATTACTTTGAGTGCTTCTATGGGTTCTGGTGATCTTTTCCCCCATTTCTGTGGAGACCCAGATGTATTCTACAAGATTAGCCCAGAGTTCAGTCTGGTTGGAGACATAATAATCCTAAAAGAGATATGATTATTTGGGGGAACCTTCTCCTTCAAAAGTGAACCTGGTCCAGGAAGGCTAGTGCTTGGGCCATGGGGCCATGAATTTCACTCACATGATCCTAGCTGTGCTTGGAGAGAATTAATTTCCAAACTATTTTGAGCCCTTAGCTCCAGGCTCCTCTCTCCTGCCCACTCCTCCACCTCCTCCCCTTCCAGTCATTTTTCAAAGAGCAATGTTGGATTGACGTGCATGTCACGCCTTCTCTCACTTACTCTCATTTCTCTATCAGAGCTGCTAATGAATAATTTGATCATCCAAAGGGAAAAAAGAGTGCTCAGATCATTAGCCCATGAGGAATTAGGAGAGAAGTGGATCAGAGAAATTGGAGATGGTGGAGATCTCAGAGGTTATTTAGACCGTCCCCTTCATTTTACAGGCCTGGTCAGTAAGACCGAGAGGGCCTAGGATCAGGGAATAGACTTTCCCAGATCACGCAAGTGTTCATTGAGAAAAGTGTGATTCAAAACAATGCCCTCTCACCACCAACCCTGCGTTCTTTCTACCACAACACCCTTTGCCAACTCTTGGTATTTAGCCCTATATACCAAAGCATACATCTTCATTTAGTTTTGACATCGGAGCAACAGGGAGACAAAGACGTCAGAGCATGGGAGAATCATTTTAGTAGGTATTTGGAAGAAGACTCTGGAAGATGACAGAGAATGGTTATAGGAAAGAGAATGTGATACCTTTAAACTGTCACGTGAACAATAGGGGCAAAGGCAAAAGGACAAGGACTTTCTGGGGTAAAATGCTGAAAATTAGCATTCCCCAAAACATAGAGAGATGTTCTTTCCTCAGCTTAAAAGAAGGAAGTGTCTAAAAAGGGGCAGCTGGCTAGCACAACTGATAGAATACTGGACTTGGAATCAGGAAGACAATTTCATGAGTTCAAATCTGGTCTCAGAAAGTTACTAGCTTTGTGACTCTGGGTAAGTCATTCAACCCTCATCTTAAAATGAGCTGGAGAAAGAAATGGCAAATCACTCCAGTATCTTTGATGAGAAAACTCTAAATGGGGTCATGAAATAGTACACAGAACTTAAAATGACTGAAGAACCAGTTCCAAAATGTCTATAGGCAACACATTATACTGGTCCCAAGAGATCCTTTCCGAAGATATCTGAAAAAAAAGCAAAGGCTTCATGCTCTTTAAAGTCAGAGACATGATTATTATTATGATGATGATGATTATTACTTAAAACAGCCCCCCAAAAGAATAACTAAGAAACATTAGTAAGAAGTTCTTTGGGTAGAGGAAAGAAGGTAATAGAAATGAAGCTAAGACAAACAAAAGACAATTTAAAAAAAAGATTAAAAAAAAAGAAACTATTAGTAACTTCTGACCTATATCCCTATTTTTCTTATCTCTATAACAAAATCTTGATGAGAATACTTTGCACACATAAAGGGCTTTCTTGATGAAAATATGAAAAGGCAACAGGTAGATTTTCACAAAGAATATTTTCTAGCAGATCTTGACAATTGCCCGATTAACTGAAAGTTAAAGAGAATGTGAAATCCCTCTGAGACCTTTGTATATTGACTTTAAAAATGCAAAATGGTTCCCCAGAGGTTCTCCTTCAACAAAGTGTGTCCCATGCCTAAAGCAACATCATAAAAGATTTCTTGAAAGATGCATCAAACTAACAAGCTGCCTTCTGGGGTGGGGGGAAGCAAGATTAGGGGAAAATTGTAAAATTCAAAATAAATAAAATCTTTCTTAAAAAAAAAAAAAAGGAAGAGGGGCAGCTAGGTGGCACAGTGGATAAAGCACCAGCCCTGGAGTCAGGAGGACCTGAGTTCAAATCTGGTCTCAGATAATTAATAATTACCTAGCTGTGTGGCCTTGGGCAAGCCACTTAACCCCACTAGTGGCCTTGCAAAAAATAAAAATAAAAATAAATAAAAAAAGAAAGATGCATCAACTAAGTTAAGTCAGCTATTATTTAGGTGTCTGCTATAGACAAGACATTGTGCTAAGCACAAAAAAAGAAGGGAGAGGGGTAAGAAACAGTTTCAGCTCTTAAAAGGCTCACAATTAATGGAGGAAATAGCTTGAGCAAATACATGGAGACAGGACATTGCAATGTCAAGTTTGGGGAACAACAAGAGACCCAGTTTAGCTGGAATGAATGTACAAATGGAAGCTGGAGGGATAAGCTGGATTCAGGCTGTGGTGAATATTTGAATCCCAGTTTTGATGCCCCTAAACAACATTTTTTGGTTGAAAACCAACCACACCCTATCCTTTTAGGATCAAGGGTCTCAAAAGAGCCTTAAATATTATGCCACCCAATCCCCTCATTTTGCAAGAGAGAGAATTCAGGTCCAAAAATGGGCTTTAACTTGATTATGAGTACATGGTGCTATCACTTCTCTGGGTCTCAAAGCCAGGTAAGGAAACCAAATCTTCCAACTCCAGTCCAGTCGGTGGTCCCACTAAAGTTGAGCTGAAGAGAGTCTCAGTAAAACTTCCAGCACCAAAACCACCCCCAGAGTTTCCAAAGATACGTCATTCTTTCACACCCTCTCCCCCCACACTCCCTTATTCTCTGTGCTAATTTCTACTTTCCTTGGACTAACACAGCTCCTTTTTCCAAGATATTCCAACCACGGACTGGAAGTTTCCAGCTTTTGTCCCAGAAATTATTCCACTAAACTCTCAGGGCTGTGCCACACACACACACACACACACACACACACACACACACACACACACACACACACAAAAACGTCTGGAAAACTCTGAAAAGACTGAAACAAGAATAAAAACTGCAGCTATCACCCAACCCCAGATTTAAGACCAGGTATAAATGGACTATTAATGCCCCAGCTGCTTCTCCACTGCTCCTCACTAGGACTTTAGAGTGCTATGTATTCAATAATGATAGAAACAACAATGTCTTTCATTTTTGAGGAAGAGCACAACATCAAGGTGGTGATGCCATGATAAGCACATGAATTGGATTTGAGTGATGGGAATGATGTGCTCAGTCCCCAGCCTCACTTTCTCCTCCAGAGCCTCTTGGATCCAGTGGATGACTGGAGATGGCCCTATATTGGGGCAATCAGGACTAAGTAACTTGCCCAAGGTCACACAGCTAATGGGTGAATGGATAAGTGAATAACAATCATACACAAGTATTGCTATGTGGTGAGGAGCTTGGATTGGCAAGTGACAAACTCAGCTTTCAGACCCCCTAACCCCCACTTGAAATATGTCAGCAAATAGAGCCAGAAGGAATTTGAGCACATAGAATGTTGGAAAGGGGAAGGCTTTAGAACAGAGAATGTCAGAACTGGGAGGAGTCTAGAACAGGGAATATCAGAGCTGGGAGGTAGCAATGGCCCAAGGCTAAGAACCAAGATTCTTGGTTCATATAGTCCAGTTTCAATCCCTGAGACTTACCCTAGGAGCATCAGTTTCTCTCTTTGACTAATTCCCCCCCATTAATAGTTACTCCAGGAACTCTCTCAAATAAATAGAAGAATATCATTTGTATTTAGGTTTCTCCAAATGTGAGTTACAGGAGTTTTTAGGTTCTGATCAAGCCCACAGGGTGGCACAGGGTGGTCCAGTATGGACCAATCTCTATTCTTCCCTTACAGTAATCTTAAGAGAGCACAAAAGACTCACCAAAGCTCATAATTAAATACAGAAATATCAAAATATTTCAATAGTCATGTCCTCCCTCAGAAGGGGCTGAACTTTGAGGAGAATGCAAGGTATCCCTTCGTTAATCTGGTGAATCCTTCTTTCCCACAGAGAACTACAAAATTTCCCTTCCCCATCCAAGACTAATAATACCATCCTGTGGTTGGGGTTGTCCCCTGGAAGGTCTACATTCTTTGATGGCTGCTGAACAAGCAATTCCTTTCCCATCCCTCTAGGACTGGCCATGAATCTCGCTGACCTTGCTTTCCAAGTAGGTAGGGCATTCTCCAGGATTGGGTAGTTTATCATGCTGATCATCTCTCTCCAAGTGTAAGGGGAGGGGAGAGATCCCTTATCAATCTAGAAAGTCTCAAACTTGAAACCTTTTGAACTTGAAATAACTCCTTAAGTAATAACAATAATAAAAGGCATCAATAAAGCATTTTAGCATCTGAAACCACTCTTGTTCACATTTTCTCATCTGATCCTCATAATAATGTAATACAATTAATGTAGTTAATATAGGTATTATTATGCTTATTTTACAGAGAGGCGGTGTGGTATGGTGGGAAGAGAGCTTGCATTGGAACCAAGAAGACCTGGGTACATATCCTAGTTCTGAATGATGTTGGCTGTGAGACTCTGGGCAAGTCATCTCTCAATGCCCCCAAGAAAATCTCTCAGATTATAAACTTCCAGGAAGGTGCTGCTTTGCATTAGGAAAGATACTCCTTCACCAGGAGTTCTCTAAACTGGTGAAATCTTAAGAGAGAAAAGTTTGCAATTGAGGCAATCGATGTCAGGACAAGTAAAAATCCCAGAGCTAGTAAGGGACAGAGCCAAGACTCCACCTGAGATGATCCCCCAAGTCTAGCACTTTTCCAAGGAACTCCAAAATACTCCTCTTCAAGGAGGGAACTTAGGGGACATGCAGAAGGCCTGCAGCAAGGATGAGCTCTGCCACAGACCAGACACCCTGGAGGCGTGGGGCACATGGGACAGCAGTTGGCATCTGAGAAGAAACCAAAAAAAGGATGATAGATACAAACTTACTCCAGGCTCAGAAATACTTAGGTATTGGTAGAGTGTTTTCTATTTCTTGGAAACTTTGTTCATTCAGGAAAGATCCCAGTTTTAAGTCCTGGCTATTGCCTATGTGACTTCAGAGAGTCCTTGCCTGAATCTCAGCTTCCCCATTTGTGAAATGAGGATAATAATCCCCACACCAAGGATCAATAATATATGAGAGCCCCTTGTAACCATGAAGTATTATTGGGGTACCAGCTATTTTGTGACATCCACTCCCCACCACCAGTCCACTCAATTATCCCTGCAATATAAGAGAAAAATATTTAGATCAATCACTAGTGGCCTTTCCCTTCTCCCTCCAATGAATGTGCATTTATTTCACCTATATTTAATTATCTAGAAATATGCTGTATTCATTAGTCTAATTTGTATCCATTAATTTTTTGCAAATGCTCTTTCATTCGTTTATTCAGTAGAACGTAAGCTACTTGAGGGTTAGGAACAGTCTCCCTTTTAAAATTTGCATTGCCAGCACCTTGGAGAGCACCCAACATAGCATAGTGGAAAGTCCTGACCTTGGAGCTCCCATACCAGAGTTCAAACTCCTTCATTTTTTTCCTACTCGTGGTATTTGAAGTCAATTAGTGCATTTGTAAAACCAGGAGGGTTGGTCTAGATGGCCTCTAAGCTCTGAGGTTCAAACTCTAAATCCATGGTCCTATGAAAAAATGTCTGTCGATTATTGATTTATGCTAGAGTGTTAAAGACTCCAGATCCTCAGAGGAAACACACAGATTCTGTCTGTATGGGGGACAGATGGAGAGGAGGAGGAGGAGGAGGAGGAGGAGGAGGAGGAGGAGGAAGAAGAGGAAGAGAAAAACAGAGACTGAGACAGCAAGAGGAAGGGATGGAGGAAGACGTATGATATGTATGGATGTATTAGTATGTATATGGATGAGTAAGATAGACAGAGTCAGGGGCAGCTAGGTGGCACAGTGGATAGAGTGTCAGCCCTGGAGTCAGGAGTATCTGAGTTCAAATTCGACCTCAGACACTTAATAATGACCTAGCTGTGTGGCCTTGGGCAAGCCACTTAACCCCACTGCCTTGGAAAAACCTAAAAACAAAAAAACAAAAAAAAAAAGATAGACAGAGTCAGAGGCACAGAAAGAGAGAAAGGAATAGAGACAGAGATTCAAGTTATAGACCTGGGAAGGACCTTAGAAATTTATTACAACTTTTTCATTGTAAAAAGTTAATTTTTAAATGTTTAAACCCAAATTTTATTGTCAATAATTTCTGAAAATGCCATACTCTCCCAATTAACCCCTTCATTTCATAGATGATAAAGCTAAGACCCAGAGGAAGGTGGCCCTTCTTGCTGGCAGCAAACTTGGGACCCAAGAGGAGTCTGGAAGCTCCAGAGGAGTGGGTGGCCAGTGGGTGCTGTTTTTCTTCTCAAGACTATGACAAAGGCAGCCTTCACAACGGCTGTGAAGTTCTTTTTCCAGGAGGTCACTATGTGGGAGAAATTCAAAGACTGGCCACCAGTCAAGGCCATGGCTTCTTGCCCAATCCAAACACTGGAAAGCTGGATGTTCTCATAGGAGCCTGGGCTATTCCTAATCAGCCCCTGGGGAGGTGGGGAGGGAGGTGCTTCTAGCATCTCACTGCTCACCCCATCCAGGGAAGCATCTGCTATCTGTCCCTGGCTTCATTGGAAGCCCCTGTATCCCCTGCTCCATCCACAGATGGGAAGGCAGAAGATGCAGGCTGCATCCAACAGCTAGAAGGGATGGACCCATCATCCACTCTGCAGAGTCAAACTTCCTTTAAAGAGTGTAAGAACATTAAAGACTACTTAATAGATCCCAATGTATCCACATTTAAGAAATGAGGTAGAAACCCTGCCACACTACATAAGACAGCAATGAGACCTCTGGATTGAATCTGGACTCAAAGAACCTGACTTGATGTTCTACCTCTGTCTGTCATTTATTGCCTGTGTGTCTTTGAACACTTCATTTAAACTTTCTGTACCTCAGTTTCCACATATGTAAAATTTAGACTATATGGTCTTTGAGGTCCCTTCCCGTTTTTTTTTAGTTTTTTTTTCTTGCAAGGCAATAGGGTTAAGTGACTTGCCCAAGGCCACACAGCTAGGTAATTATTAAGTGTCTGAGGCCAGATTTGAACTCAGGTGCTCCTGACTCCAGGGCCAGTGCTCTATCCACTGCGCCACCTAGCTGCCCCACCTTCCAGTTTTAAATCAATGATCCTATGAACTTTTAAAAATTGTTCTAAGTTTAGAAAGCAGTCATTTGATTTTTCTCAGCTGCCCCTGAAGATAGGTGCTATTATCCCCATTTTACAGATGACCTTAAGATAAGCTGAGACTAAGAGGTTGTGCAGTAGCATTCAGCTACTATGCATCAGACACAAGATTTGAACCCAGGCTTCAAATTTAGCACTTTCTACTTATAACATTTCTACTTTTAGTCTCAGAGCTAGGAGAACATGAAATCTAATTCTTCCCTAAATAAAGTGGGATGAAAAGAGGGAAGAAGCTTTTATTAAGCCAGGCAGTGGGCTAAGTTCTTTCTAAATATTATCTTATTTGTTCCTCACAATAACTCTGGGAAGTAGATGCTATTATTATTACCCCATGTTACACTTTTTTTTGGCAAGAGCAATGGGGTTGGAATTTAGGTCCTCCTGACTCTGGGGCCAGTGCTCTATCCACTTCACCACCTAGCTGCCCTGCCCCATGTTACATTTGAGGAAACTGAGGCAAGCAGAGGTTAAGTGACTTTCCTAGGGGCTGAGGCTGGATCTAAACTTAAAGCTTCCTGATTGCAATCCTAGGACTCTATTCACTGCTTCACCACCTCAAACTAGGAATTCTCTCTACATCTCTCCCCAGCATCCATCCTAATCCCAAACTCATTGGAAATAGTGTGCCCTACAGTTAATTCTATTCCATTTTTGAATAGGTCTACATGAAATACAAACAAAGATATTGCTAGAGATAGAGATAACATAGCTTTATCTTGTTTTTACATCACTGTCATTTTCTCTCTGCCTCCCTAGGTCATCCATCATAATCAAAAAGGAAAAGGAAGGGGAGAAAGCAATTTGACAAAACTCTGTCTCTCTATCTCTTTCTATATTTATCTACATTTTTCTATCTCTGTCTATCTCTTTCTGTCTGTATCATTTATATCTATCATCATCTATTTATATCTATCTCTATCTAGTTATATCTATATGTATCTATCATTATCTATCTCTATCTGTTTATAATCTCTATCTATCCATATCTATCTATATCAATTTATATTTATCTATATCTGTCTCTATCTCTCTCATTTTATCTGTCTTATCTATCCATATCTATTTATCATCTGTGTATTTATCATCTATCTATCCATCCATCTGTTCTATCTATCTATCTATCTATCCATCCATCCATCCATCCACCCATCTATCTATTATCTATGTATCTATGTATCTATGTATCTATCTATCTACCTATCTATCTACCTATCTAAGTATATGCTATGCTCTATCCTCAGGAGGGAGTTGCGTATCTCTTCTGCAGGGCCACTTTTGGTTATTAGAACTAGCCAGTGTCCACTTGGGTGGTTCTCACTGGGGAGGATTCTAAACCTGACCCTGTGCCCCAAGTTGGATGGCACCTTGTTCTGCCCTCTGGGTCCAAGCAGAGCAGGTCCTAAATTAGTTTATTGTTCTTATTGGATCAGATCTCAGCTCACCCAGAGGACAGTATGTCTCTATTGCTGCAGACACAGATAGAAGCAGCCTGGGCTTTAGAAAGTTAAGCTGGGGTGGCTAGGTGGCGTAGTGGATAAAGCACCGGCCTTAGAGTCAGGAGGACCTGGGTTCAAATCCGGCCTCAGACACTTAATACTGCTAGCTGTGTGGCCTTGGGCAAGCCACTTCACCCCATTTGCCTTGCAAAAACCTAAAAAAAAAAAAAAGTTAAGCTGCAGAGCCCAAGCTCTGACAAGTCCCACCAGACTGTAAAGGATTTGACAGACTGTGTCTCTCGTTGGAGGAGCAGCTGACCCCAGGCCAAAAGGCTCAACCACTGAAGGCTGAAGGGCAGGGGGTGTTGGGGGGGTTCCCCTAAAAATATAGGGATTTCAGAGCAATCTATCGAGATATGGAGAGCTTGCAATTTGAATTTGTTGGAGAGAACGTTTAAACTGAGGAAATGACAGCTCCTTCAAGTGTCTAAGGGGAGCAGAATGGTATATCAAGAACATTTATAAAGCTTCACAGCTTGCAAAGCTCTGTATCTTACCTCCCTGGGTCTTTACAACAACTCTAGGAGGTAATTACCCCCATTTTACAGATAAGGAAACTGAGGCTGAGTGTCAGATAACACACAAAAGCAAGCTTGAAGTGGTGGAGGGGGTAGGGGAGTATTTGATTAGGAGGGTCCGGTGCCAGGGGCAGGGCAGCTTGTGCAGAGGAGGTGTAAAGAGAATGTAGGGAAGTAGGCTGGAGAGGGGGATGAGCTGGTGGGGGGGGGTTGCTGCAGCCAGCTCCAAATGGGAGAAGATGGTTAAACTCTCCTTAGGAATATTTACACCCCCCCCCCAAATAAGCAAATGGTCCAAATCAGAGATTGTTTTATTGTCTTGTTAGCTGCTTAGACTTAAGAAAGTGGTGAAGAAAATGTTCATAATGCAAATGAAACCTGAAAGTTTGCTCCCCCGGGTCTGATCCTCCTTGTTCTGAGATCTGCTTCTGGCTCTGAAAACCCCCTTTCTAAGGCTTCTCCAAGTTCTAACCTGTCCTGTTCTGAGGTCCCTCCGGCTCTGACACCCTGTCCTAAGGTCCCTCCAGCTCTGACATCCCCGACACCCCAGTCCTAAGGTCCCTCCGGCTCTGACATCCCCAACACCCCAGTCCTAAGGTCCCTCCAGCTCTGACATCCCCAACACCCCAGTCCTAAGGTCCCTCTGGCTCTGATACCCCCCGTCCTAAGGTCCCTCCGGCTCTGACACCCCCGTCCTAAGGTCCCTCTGGCTCTGACACCCCCATCCTAAGGTCCTCCCAGCTCTGACACCCCGTCCTAAGGTCCCTCCGGCTCTGACATCCCTGTCCTAAGGTCCCTCCAGCTCTGACACCCTCATTCTAAGGTCCCTCCGGCTCTGACACCCCGTCCTAAGGTCCCTCCGGCTCTGACACCCCATCCTAAGGTCCCCCCGGCTCTGACATCCTCCACCAAGTACGCTCTTCCACAAGTCTGAGTAAGGACTGGAGGGAAGTCTCACCAGCTAGCCAGTGCAGCTCCCTCAGACACAAGCTGGCTAGACTCCCCTCACTTCTTTTATAATATAATTCCTAGATTTAATACAGCAGAGGAAAATGGTAGACAGCATTTACCTAGATTTCTAGCAAAGTTATTTGATAGACTGTCATAAATACTTGTGGGCAAGAGAGAGCGCTATGGAGGAGCTAGAGGTGTCAAAGCCCCAAACCAGCCAGCAAAAGGCCCCATACAGCCTGACTGAGATGAAAATTTCATTGAGGGCGGCTAGGTGATGCAGTGGATAGCACACCGGCCCTGGAGTCAGGAGGACCTGGGTTCAAATCCGACCTCAGACACTTAATAATGACCTGGCTGTGTGGCCTTGGGCAAGCCACTGAACCCCATTTGCCTTGCAAAAAATTCTAAAAAAAAATTTAATTGAGAAATGTCTAACAAAATAAATAAAAAATACAACACAACACAGGTAATGTAATTTGTGGTATTCTGAGTCAACATGGGACCTCTTTCTATTTGGGTTAAACATTCTGGGCTAAACCATAGTAGAGTTAGGTGGGGGTGACGGAATGGTCAGACCCCAAGTGCTCCCAAAGATGAATAAGTCAATGTCAATGGAGGAGGTCTGTAATGGAGGGTCCTAGGGATTGGTGGTTGCCCCCATGCAGTTTTACATTTTAATTGGTTGTTGTCCATTCTCAAAGAAGAACAAAAAGGCATCATTAAGTTAGGGTCACGGTATGGTGTTTCTGACGGTGGTTGACCAGACCAATACAAGCTCAGAGGACCCTACCACAGGTTGGCCACAAATAGTCCATATGAACATTTGGAGTTTCATTAGAAGTATGGGGATCCCCACTTACTGCAGTTGTCTGAGGCAGACAATTTTAGGACCCCTTTTCTAGTCCATTCCTCACATCAAATGATGAGCAGTGTGGCCCTTAAAAAAGACACCAAGGAGGCTGTTGAATCCCACTGCTGGCTTCAGTTCAATGAAAAGACGACCCTCTGGCCCGTGTACAGGGTTGTGACTACAGCTCCCAGAGTAGCTGCACCTTCTGCTTCATCACCATAGGACTCTGAGTGGGCAAAAAATGGTAAATGGTTTGGCTGCTGTCTTTTGATTTGTACACAAATTGGATTTAAGTGAGGCATTAGCCCCACTTTCTCTTCCAGAGTCATCAAAGTGCAGTGGCAAGACACAAGTCAGATTGACTGTGGACGGCCGGGATGCAGTGGATGACCTCAGCATCTTCAGTGTCTGACCAAGCTCTAAGTGCGCCATAGAGTCTGCCTCCACTATTCTCCTCTGCCCACTTTACCATAGGAAGTTTTCACATGTTTGGGGTAGAAAGCTCTCTTCCTCACTAATGGGTTTGTGAGCTCTCAGTTGTCCTCAACTGATTTAGCTCATCTGCCAGGATGGTTTTACCGGGGCCCGGTCACTGTGCATGCCACAGTAGAACACAGGTGAGAGTTGGGCGTCAGGTGGATCTCAAAGGTTGTTTGAGCCTCCCTCACACCTGAGGTGGCAGTCTTCCTGAGCATCCTGCACCCAAGTTTTACATGTTATTAATGATTTAGATGAAATGATTGCTGGGATGCTTTAACATCTATAGGCCCAAACCTGAGAGGGTTAACTGACCCCTCAGCTGATGGAATCAGGGCCCAATCCTAACATCCTAGGATGTTGGGTCTAGGGGGTAGAGTACTAAAGTCATTTGCCATTAGCAGGTTCCTGTTGTAAACTCCCTGTCTTCAGACACGGATTCTTGTCCAGAGCATTGGAGAAGGGAGTCTTATTTAGGTAGGAGATGCATCATCTGGTCTCTGAGGTCCCTTCCCATACTGATGTTCTATAATATCATGACCATGGCAGACCCTCTCTCCAATTCTTCATTGTCTTTTTTTCTGGGAGCAATTTCTCTCTACCTGGTGGTCCTCGTGTCCCAGCATCTGATCCCTCCAAGATTATTTAGGGGTACCATGAAATATTGGAAATTGTGCATACTTTGAGCAACCTTAGATAAAATCACTTCCCTCTCCTCTGCCTCAGTTTCACCATCTTGGGAGGGCCCCTTCAGCTCTAGATTTATGATCTTAGGAAGCTATAATAGAAACCAAGGGAATATGTAGGCAGTTGCTCCCTAAATTGTTGTGTATCAACTTAGTTTGGAGACCCTGCCCCTCTGGGCCCAGTAGAATGAGAGGTCAGGAAATTTGGGAAGGAGTCCAGAGAATGTTGTGTTGGCCGGGGTCATGTTCCCAAAGTCCCAAAGAACTCTATCCCACTCACATCTCTAAGCTGGAAAGAAAACAGCCAGCTGTGGGGTGAGGTTTCTCACCTCTTAGCAAGCTCCCACCCCTCCTCCTTGTCTGGGCCACCCTCAGGGCCCAGGTCTCAGCTCCCTGATCAGGCTGTAGCTCTCCCCAGGAAAGGGTCAGAGCCTGACATTCCCAGGATCAGACCTTGCTGCTCTCCCAGCAGGAACTGAGGGACCCCACTGTGGCCTGGCCTCACCCATGGTCCCTCGTCTAGTCATCACTGAGAGGCTCTCCCTTCACCTACAACTGTATGCCACATGGCCTGGTGGCAGAGGGCTTCTCCAGGTAGCTAGGGAGGAGAGAGCAAGGAAACCTGGGTTCGGGGCCCAGTGAACACCCCAGAGGGCCTTGGGTAAACTGAACTTGGTTGAGCCTGTTTCTCCCCCTATAAAATGAGAGAATTGGACTACTAGATGATCCCTAAGGCCCTTCAGATTTTAATTCCCATGTTCCAACATCCTACGGCTTGGAACTTCTGCCTGGCACAGTTGGAGGAGGAGAATGAACCACTCCCTGTATCTACACACATCCACAGCAGCTCCTTCAGAAGTTTTAGGACCCTGTCCCCTAGGAGAGTCCCTATGATGTAACTACAGAGTTCCAGATGGAAACTGAGGCCTGGGAAGAGGATGGACATGATGCGAAGACTCCCAGAGAATGAAGAGTGAATCAGGGACTAGAATCTTGAGTCTTAGGCAAGGCTCCTTCCAGAACTTTCAAAGGGTTTTAGCTGGAAGGGACATGATTGAACATCTAGTCCAATCTATCAAATTTACAGATGGGGAAATGGAGGAAAGGAGGAGGAAAGGAGCTCGACCCAGAGCCCAAAGTGAATGAATGGCAAAAGTGAGACCCAGAAATCCTGACTTCTGGTCCAAGGCTCTTCCCTGTAGAAATATAGATTAGGGATCTTAGAGGCCATTTCCTTCATCATCCTTCCCCATCCCTCCATTTTATAGATGAGAAAATTAAGCCTCAAAAAGAAATTAGAAGGGCAGCTAGGTGGTGCAGTGAATAAAGCACCAGCCCTGGAGTCAGGAGGATCTGAGTTTGAATCCAGCATTAATAATGGCCCAGCTGTGTGGCCTTGGGCAAGTCACTTAACCCCATTGCCTTAAATAAATAAAATTTAAAAAGAAAAAAGGGATTAGAAGATTCTGGTTCTTTTGCTGCTTAGGGCAGGGGGCAGAGCCAGGAGAACATTGTACACACCAACAGGAGTGTTGTGTTATGAAGAACGGAGCTCTGATCAAAGACAATTCTAAAATAAAATCTGACCTCATCCAGAAAAAGAATTAGAGTCAGAATGCAGATCAAAGCAGACTAGTTTCCCTTTTTAAAATTTGTTTTAAGTTTCATGGTTTTTTCCTCTCGTGATTTCCCCCCTTTTGTTCTGATTCTCCTTTTACAACATGACTAATATGGAAATCCGTTTAATATAGCTGTACATGGCTAACCTATATCAGATTACTTCCTGTCAAGGGAAGCAGGGAAGGAAGGGAGGAAGGGAGAAAAATATGGAACTCAAAATCCTACAAAACATGAATACTGAACACTACCTTTACTTGTAATTGAAAAAATAATAAAAATAAATAAAATAAATATAAATAAATAAATAAATAAAATAAAATAAATAAAACTTGTAATTGAAAAAATGGTTAACATTGGAAAGGACCTTAGGAGTTATCTATTCCTATTCTCTCATTCTACAGAAGGGGAAACTGAGGCCCAGAGAGTCACTCTCTCTACCCAAAGTTACAGAGAGAAGTAACATGTTAGGGTTTCAATTCAGGTCTGTAAGCTCCCAAGAAGAAGAGTAATAACAAAATTGTAAAGCTGGACCTGGAAAGATTCTCCAAGATCACCCAGTCCAATCCCTTCATCTTATTGATGGAGAAATGGAAGCCCAGAGAGGGCAAGTCATTTGGGGAAGGTCACGCAGCAAGATAGTGGCAAAGTTAAGATTCTCACTGAGGTCTCTGACTCCAGGCCACTGGTCTTTCAATTATATTATAATGAAGAGGAAGGAAAAATAAAAAGGAAAGAAAAGGAGAAGGAAACAGATAAGGGAGAGGAGAAAGAAAAAGGGAAGCAAAAGGAGTGGGGGAAGGATGAAAGAAGAGGGAAGAAGAGAAGCTGGAGGAAAGGGAGGAGGGGAAGCAGACGTGGAGGAGGGAGCAGGGAAAGAGAAATGGGGAAAAGAAAAGGTCACAAGAAGGGAAAGGGAGATGGGGAGAATAAGAGGAATAGGAAGAGGAGGAGAAAAGGGTTTGGGAAAGGGGAGGAGAAGAGAGGGGGAAACAGTGCAATGACAAGTGATGCCAATTCCAGACCCCAGGAGAGGAAGCAGGGTGGGTCAGGAGTTTCCTACTGAAACTGGGGCAGCCCAGTAGGAGCTCAGGTATCCAGTTTGGTCTAAGTCAATGCCAGGCTTGGGAAATCTGGGGGTGGAGAACTGAGGAGTGGGCTGTTTCTTGGAGGCAGGGAGCCAAACCTCACTCCAGTTCCAAGGGCTTCTGGGAGACTGTTTCTTTGGCAGAGTGACTATCGGAGCATCTCTTCTGTCCAGCGTCCGGGGCTCCCTAAACCTAGTCTTTCTGCTTGGCCGGCCCCCACTGGGAGGCAGAGAGCGGAGTCCAAGCAGGGACTCCTTCGGCCCAAACATCCAGTTTGCTCCCCTGTGACTTCCTCGAGCCAATAGCACAAAATGTCCTGCTCACTGAAGAGCCATGGAGGGGAGCAGGATAGCGAGCGTGTGGGGAGGCGGAGGGAGTGTGGAAGGCAAGATCAGAGATCACAGAATCCTACATCTACATCTGGAAGGCTCTTCAGACCCCAATGAATCCATTTTGCAGATAAGAAGACTGAGGCCTAGAGGGGTTCCACAAGTTGTCGTGGAACAAATGAGCAAAGCCAGGATTTGATTCCACAGTTTCTAACACAGCTTCCTTTCCAGAGATATGGGGATCTCCCCTCCCACTACTGATTACCCCTAAAGTCAATCTGGACTCAGATACAACCTCAGAATCCAAGATAGGAAGTCATGAGGAGCTGGGGTAAGAAGACCGTTTGAAAACAGAATTGAAGGGGGGCTGGGTGGCGCAGTGGATAAAGCACCAGCCTTGGAGTCAGGAGGACCTGGGTTCAAATCCAGTCTCAGACACTTAATGATTACCTAGCTGTGTGGCCTTGGGCAAGCCACTTAATCCTATTTGCCTTGCAAAAAACCTAAAAAAAAAAAACATAATTGAAACAGAACAATTTAAAGGCAAATTGCAGAACTTCCCAGGAGGATCATAGATTAAGAGCTGGGAAGGTCCATAGATGTCATATAGTCAACTGCCCCCCACCCATTTTACAGATTCATAGATGAGGAGATTATAACTATCAAAATGAACCACGATCAAGCGTGGGACAAAGATGGCAGGAGACAATAGAAAGGAAGAACGAATAGGGTTGGTCACGCCTCTCTCACCTTATAACATTTACAAAGAGCACTATGGATCGAGTGACGCTGTTATTTTTTACAGATGAAGACAATGAGGCTCCAGGTGGTCAAGATCCCATAGCTAGTGAGTGGTTCGACTGTTTCTTTCCACCCCATCATACCTTCTGAGTCCTGATCTGATCTACTCTCGGAGGCCACCAAGACTCCTCTTGCCAAAGGTTCTCCAGTCCCATGGGGGGATGAGGTAGAGAGCCAGGAAGAATACATGGTGGAATCAGTGAGTGAATGACTGTGCTAGTGGAGCTTCCACAAGCATACTGGGGGTCTCCGGAGTTTCATTCTAGCACCGGAGAGGATGGCCAGACCTGAACTCCACCACCTAAAATCAATGAACAATGGAAGCCAGAAACTGAAAGCCAGTCCAACTTGTTCCTTTTACAGAGGAAGAAACTGAGGCCCAGAGAGGGGAAGGTGCTAAACCAAAATCACATGGCTACGATTTCTAAGATTCTTCCCAGCTCTGACATTCAGTGTTCTAACGTCCTATTTTCTAAGGTCCTTTCCAGTTTTTATTCTTCGCTATGTCAAGGTACTATCCAACCCTGTCATTCTATGTTCTAAGGTTCCTACCAGCTTTGATACTCCACTTTCTAAAGTCTCTCCCACCTTTAACATTCTATATTCTAAGGTTCCCCCCAGCTTCCATATGTTATATTCTTTTTTGTTTGTTTGCTTTGCTTTGCAAGGCAAACAGGGTTAAAGTGGCTTGCCCAAGGCCACACAGCTAGGCAATTATTAAGTGTCTGAGACCGGATTTGAACCCAGGTCCTCCTGACTCCAGGGCCGGTGCTTTATCCACTACGCCACCTAGCCGCCCCGATATTCCACTTTCTAAAGTCTCTTCTACCTTTAACATTCTATGTTCTAAGATCCCTCCTAGCTCCAACATGTTATGTTCTAAGGTTCCTATCAGCTTTGATATTTCACTTTCTAAAGTCTCTTCCATCTTTGACATTCTATATTCTATATTAATTTTGTCCGAGCCCCTATGTTTATGTTCTAAGATTCCTTCTTTCTTTGATATCCCACTTTCTAAGGACTCTCTCACCTTTAACATTCTATCCTAAGGTTCCTCTTAGTGCTAACATTCTGTTCTAAGAACAATTCTAAGATCCTTCTCCTCTCTGATATTCTATGTGCTAAAGGAGCCTCTCAGCTCCAACATTCCATGTTCTAAGCTCCTTCTAGCTCTGACATTCTATATTCTAAGGGCCCCATCAGTTCTAACATTCAGTGTTCCAGAGTCTCATTCATTTCTGACATTCCATGTTTTAAGTTTCCTTCCTGCCTTGCTATTCCATGTTCTAAGATAACTCTCGGGAACATTCTATATTTTCAGGGACTTCCCTGCTCTGACATTCTGAATATTAAGCTCTAACATTCTATGTGCAAGGGACCCTCTTAGCTCCAACATTTGGTATTCTAAGGTTCCTTCTAGCTCTGGAATTCTATATTCTGAAAGACCTCCCAGGTCTGACATTCTGTGGCCTAAGGTATCTTCCACTTTTGGCATTCTGTGTTCTAGGTTTCCTTTCCACCCCACTATCCCAGGTTTCAAGATTCCTCTCAGCTCTCACTTTCTATATGTTTGGATCCTTCCATGTCTGATGTTCATTGTTCCAAGATCCTTTCCAGCTTTAATGTTCTATGATTCCTCACCAGTAAAAGAAGTTTGAGGCACACAGCTTCCAGTCCCAATACTAGGAAGCTGTGTCCCTAAAGTGAGAGGGCCAGCAATAAACCAGCAGCTGTCCAGAGCAGAGAGAGCCTGCAAGATTGGGGGGAGGGGAGGGACAGGAAGGGGCAGTATTTTTCCCAGGGATGCTTAGCCAAGAGGGACTTTCTCACATTCTTCAGCCACAGCTGGGGTCTGGGTTCCTGATGTGGCTTTCCCAGACCCCTCCTGGCCCCTGTCTGCTGGGGAGTAAACAGCAAGGATGGTTGCTCCCTCTATGAGAGAAAGACAAGGCAAGGGTTGGAAAGGGAGGGGTTTTATAGCTCTATCTTTGGGCTCCCCAGGCTGGGCTCACAGCTCCCCACTCAGGCCGGGCTATTTACCCTCTCCAGGCTCAGCTTCTTCATTTGTAAAATGAAAGGCAATGGGTGATAATCACAAATTCACAGCCACATAGACTAGAGGGACTTAAAGAGTTCCAGAAAGGATCTCAAAAGTTCATTTTGTCCAGTACCCTATGTTTAGGCACATAGTGGAAAGAGTCAGTCTTGAACTCAGAAGACCTGGATTCAAATTCTGGTTGTGTTGTTTGCCCATCTTCAGCAAGTTACTTAGATCTGTGCCTCACTTCCTTCATCTGCAAAAGAAATGAGGATGGGCAAGATCAGGGGTTCTTAACCTTTGTTTGTGTTCTGTAAGTCTATACACCCTTTCCATTAGTATATTTTACATGCACAAAATTAAATATATATGATTTTGAAGTAAACCAATTCTATTAAAGTATAATTACAGAATTTTTTTTTAGGTTTTTGCAAGGCAATGGGGTTAAGTGGCTTGCCCAAGGCCACACAGCTAAGTAATAATTAAGTGTCTGAGGCTGGATTTGAACTCAGGTACTCCTAACTTCAGAGTTGGTGCTCTATCCATTGTGCCACCTAGCCACCTCTAGTTACAGAAATTTTCAAAATGATTGTACATTTACAAACTATATTGGCTTGTTAACTCTCATGGAGAGGGAGGAGGGAAGGGAGAGTGGAAGAAAAATATGGAACTCAAAAACTTAGAAGAAGATGAATATTCAAAGTTATCTTTGCATGTGGGGGTGGCTAGGTGGTGTAGTGGATAGAGCACCGGCCCTGGAGTCAGGAGGACCTGAGTTCAAACCCAGCTTCAGACAATGACCTAGCTGTGTGGCCTTAGGCAAGCCCCTTAACCCCATTTGCCTTGCAAAAATCCTTAAAAAAAAAAGTTAGCTTTGCATGTAATTGGAAAAAATAAAGAGGGGAAAATATAGTTACAAATTTTTTAAGTTCATGCCATTCCCTTCCCCCCTCAGATTAAGAATCCATGAGAATATGTTCTCTGAAGCTTCATTCACTCTCAATCTGTGTGACTTTGAGTAAGTCAAAGGATCATGGACTTAGAGTTGAAATGGCTTCTTTTAGGTCAGCAAGTTCAATCCTTTCATTGTACAATTGAGGAAACTGAGGTCCCTCTGGTTTTGGTAACTAGACCTTTTTGAACCAAAGTTCTCTGAGTCCAAATCCAGAATTCTTTCCATAGTACCATATTGGCACAATCTTTCTAAGTCACCATTTCCTCATCCATAAATGTTATCTGAACTGCCTACCTCCCACAGTCATTTCAAGAATCGAACAATAAGGGGTGGCTAGGTGGTACAGTGAATAGAGCACCAGCCCTGGAGTCAGGAGGACCTGAGTTCAAATGGGCCTCAGACTCTTAATAATTACCTAGCTGTGTGCAAGCCACTTAACCCCATTTGCCTTGCAAAAAAAAAAAAAAGAAAGAAAAAAGAATTGAACAATAAAAAAGATGAAAATGCAAAATGACCCCAAGCTCTTAATGACTCCCTTATGGTTTCATAAGTTTAGAGAAAATTGACAGCAAAAGGGATAGAAATCACATAAGCCTTAGATTATCCACAAACATTCATTGAATTGTTGATACATTCTAGTGATATAGTTTTTGCCCAAAGATCATGGCTGGTCATGAGTTCTTTCATTGCAAATGAGCCCTAGTGAAAGGAAGTGATGTTGCTTAAGTTGGAGAGGGGATTGAAGAGGATGGATAGCTGCCTTCAAATACTTAGGGTGCTTGGATCCCAGATCCTGAATTTGGGGGTCATGTAGGCCAATCAACTCTTATGACAGGTGTGGAAACTGAGGCCCAGCTAAGTTAAGTGACTTGCCCAAGGCTGTAAAAGCAAAGCTAAGTTCTGAGTCCAGAGCCTCTGATTCTAAATCCAGAGTTCTCTCCATTGTCATGGTGGAGATAAACTACTCTGAATCTGATTGCCTCCAGGGAACAGAAGCAGAACCAGTGGGTGGAAGATCCAAAGCATCACATTGTCTTCACAATTTATGACTGATTAAAACTTTCTAAGAGAATGGGCTGCTCTTGGGGATCAAGGTTTTCTCTTCATAGGAGGTTTACAAGGAAAGGGGTGGGGGGGGGGGGGAACCAGGGGATTCCATTTTGAGCATGGAATGGCTCTGAAACCTAAATGACCTCTGACCCTTTTATCAGTTCTAAGATTCTATGGCACCCCCAGATCTTTTCATCTTTATTTCATCCCATTCTCCATCACTAACTCCACATATTCCAGCCAACATGGTCTCTTAGCCATTACTCACAGTTTTTAAATGCTTTCATTCCTAAATTTTTCTTAGTATTATCCTTTTTGCGGTCTTGTCATATCTCATCAATAGAATGAAACCTTCTTGAGGAGAGGGACAGTTTCATGGATCTCCTTGTGTCTTCAGTACCTAGTACTTCAAAGTAGGTATTTAACAAAGATTTTTTTTCTGTTCATATATGACCTTGGAGATCATTGACTCCAACCTTTCATTTTACAGATGAGGAAACTCAGAGAGCTTCAGTAATTTGCCTAAAGTCACACAGCTAGCAGGCACCGGAAGCACAGATGAACCTGTCTTGGAACTACTCTCTTGGATTGAATTGAATTAAATTGACTTAAATCTAGGTCATATGGAATTGTCAATAGTAGGCAATTAATAAAAGTTTATTGAATTGCTGAATTGAATTGACTCCTCCACATAGTTTAATAAATACTTTGATAATCTGTGATTTCAACACAAAAGTAGACTGGCAGAAAAACCAAGAATGCGGAGAGTTTAGTATCTAGAATCACAGATTTGGGAGTTACAAAGTAGTTCAGGGGCCATCTAATCCCATACATCCAAAACAGGAATCCCCCCCCATGTCATGTTAGCCAACCTCTTCTTGAAGATTCCCAAGGGGGAAGAGCTTACCACCTTCTGATCCACTATGGAACAGGGCTCATTGCTAAGAAAGGTTTTCTTGATACCAGGCTTAGTTTTGTCTCTTTGCAGTTCCTGCACACTGTTCCTGCCCCCCAAGACTGGTGCATATCTAACTCCTCTTCCATATGACAGCACTTGGCAGTTATTGTGTCCATCCCCAAATTTCTTCTTCATCCTAAGTAACCCTGATGCCTTCTACTGATGCTTAGCATCATAGTCTCAAAACCCTTCAGCATCCTGATTACCTTCCTCGGGATTCTTTGTATATGATCAATGTCCTTCCCAAAATGTAACCAAGTGACATCAAATCAATAAGCATTTGTCAAGTGCCTACTGTATACCAGGAACTCCCATAAGTGTTGGTAATATAAAAAAAAAGCAAACATAATTAAAAATACAAAGTGAACATGATTCTTTGGGTTAAAGTATAAAGCAAAAAAGTTCCCAGAAGCTTGTAAACCCAGAAATCTGACAACTGTATATGAGGAATCCTCCCTTCAAAAGAGAATCTAAAGGCACTGGGTAAAAGTCCAATGACATCAGAATGAATAAAACTGACTACACTTTAACAGGTAGGAAACGATTGACCGTAGATGCAGTGGTCTCAATGCAATCAGATTAACCATCAACTAACCTAAAGGCTAAAATCAATACCAAATTACAAAGAAAAATAAAGATGTTCTAAAAACAGACAAACATGTGACAACAACCCTAATAGAACTAACAAGTGGTTTACTATAAAACTGGGAAATGGACAAACAAAAAGATATTGATTCTTATCATTACCATTTCTTAGAAGAGATCTTAGAATCATAGATTTGGAGCTCTAAGGACCTTACAAGTCATCAAATCTAATCCCTTCATTTTTTTCCCTAGGAGGAATCTGAGGGCCACAGACTTGTAAAGAATCACACAGAAAATGAGTTTCTGAAGTAGGATTTTAATCCAGATCTTCTGAACTCAAAGTTCACCCTACCGTGATAATCATCACAAAAAAAGAGGTCAAAGTGCCCATAGACTATCCCAGCCAGCAGATTCTTGACCATGTTTTAAAAGTGAAAATATATGGCAGCCAAGAGCAATGATAATTTAGAGCAAAAACTCATTTGTACCAAACCACACCTCATGGAGAAGAAAAAACCAAGATGCTAATGTAATAGTATTCCCTTACAAAAAAGTGAAAAACAGCTGAGGAAAAAAAAACCCAGAAAACCAGAAAGCTGGACATAAACCTGAACCAAACCAGATCACTCTGAAGTCTGTTCATGAAAGAGAACAGAACAAAATGAGAAACAGAACAGCTCTGCTGGTGATTCTCTTGCAGTGCCTTCCCATGTCCATTTGAAGTCTAACTCTTCCAAATAAATGGGAAAGTAAGGTAAAGTCACTTATGAAGATAAAGTCTAGGAGAGAGGCTGAATCATTTCATGTCACATACACACAGAAAAATCCACACCAAAGGTGACATTCTCAAGGCTCTTGGGGATTCATTTTCAAGATTTAAAAAAAAAAAGACCACCAAGAATGAATTAAAAAAGATTAAAAACAACAAAAAATAAATAGTAAAACTAAAAAACTGAAAAACTGAAATGCTTATTTTCTCATCTCCATTAAACATTTTTTAGGAATATTCTAAGTACACATTAAAGGTATCCTGGATGAAAACAAAAGGAAGGAGCAAGTAGTCTTTCTCAGATGACTTTCTACAGTCAGCCAGATCTTCACAGAAACACAACTGAGAAAAATAAGAGAGGCAACGCAGCATGAATGTATTGGTTGTCTGCCCATAAAGGAATTTAACTGGGAATAAATAAAATGGAATCTCAAAGGCTCTCTTCCACAAAAAGGTGTGTTCTATTTATGTGTTAAAATCAATTGCTATTTGATGTCAAAGAAGATCATGGAGTTGACTTTGTTTATGATCTCCTGAGTATTAACATCAAATGAGAAAAATGTAAGTTCATGTAAGGTATTCACCATGGTCATGAAAGACTTCCTATACTGACCCAAAGGACAGAAGGACATAGACTAGTCTCCCTGTTGTTCCCCAGACAAGACCTGCCATCTTTTGACTCCTTCCTTCTTCTCCTTGTCCTTGTCCTCCTCCTCCTCTTCCTCCTCCTCCTCCTCCTCCTCCTCCTCCTCCTTCTCTTCCTTCCTTTCTTCCTCCTCTTCTTCTCCCGCTCCCCCCCAGGCAATCAGAGCTAAGTGACTTGCGCAGGGTCACGTAGCTAATTAGTGTCAAGTTTCTGAGGTCAGATCTGAACTTAGATCCTCCTGATTCTAGGATTCTGGATATTCCAGGATAGGAGCTCTATCCACTGTACCACCTTGCTGCCTCCCCCCCACCCATTACATCTGTCATTTCTCCAAGTTCACTCTATATATAGTTTGACCCTATACATGGTTGTTTGCTGTCATTCCCCCATTAGAATGTGACCTCCTTGAGGATACCAACTATCTTTTTGCCTTTCACTACAAGGTAGGTGTCTAATAAATGCTTACTGACTTGTCTCCCCTATTAGATTGTGAGGTCCTTGAGGAAAGAGCTCATGTTTTTGCTAGTCTTGTGACATTAACCCTATCCTTCTGAAGACCCCCAACACCTCCCACCTGGACCATGGCAGAATCTTGCTGGTGCCTCAAGTCTTTCCCTACTCCAATTCATCCTAAAGTGATTTTCCTAAAAACAAAGGCTTGATCATGTCTCATATCTCCCCTGCTCAATCAATTCTTGTGATTCCCTATTGCCTCTGGGATCTAATTCAAAATGTTCTTTTTGACATTCAAAGTCCTTCATCACTTAGCCCCCTCTTACCTATCCATTCTTCCTACACCTTACTCTCTCTCATATAGTCTTTGGTGCACTGTCACTGACCTCCTGGTCATTCCCTGAACAAAAACAACCAAAAATCCTGGGCACTTCTCTGGTTGTGTCTCAACCTGTCTCTGATACGATTCCTGACCTCTCTGGCTTCAAGTTCCAATGACAATCCCATCTTTTACTAGAAATCTTCCCCAAACCCTTTAGTGCCTTCCCTCTGTTAATTATTTTCTTTCTATCTTGTATATAGCTTGCTTTGCATTTATGTGCATACTGTCTTCCTCTTTAGATTGTAAGCTTCTTGAGGGCCTCCTTTTTTTGCCTCCTTTTATATTCCCAGCATTTAGCACAGTGTCTGTCCCATAGTAGGAACTTTAAGATGGTTATGGATTGACAACACTTAGGATGTTGATGGACTGACACCAGTTCCATATCAATCCCTGGCCAATGTTCCCTGATAAATTCTCTGACAAAGAAATGGTCTATGTTAGCTAACTGACTCGAGAAGTACTGGAGGGAAGGTCAGCTCAAGAATGGTCACCCAAGAGCCACCCAAACTCAAGGCTTTGGAAGGAGCTTGTCACAAAGATGGGTGACGCAATGTTGCCATCTTGCGGTAGCATCTAGAAATACTGACTTTGTCCCTAAATAGAGGAACACATAGCCAAGATGGAGGTCTTTCAGAGGGAAAAAATGGTGGGGAGACAAAGAGGGGAGAACCTTGCAGTCCCTGAAGCTGGAGAAGGGACCCTGAGAATTCTAAAGGGCAGAGTGAAGCCACAGTAGCAAAGGAGCATCCACCGTGGTTCTTACCCCAGGCATATATTTTGGCTCATGTGATCCAAATCAAGGAATGATGGAATAGAGAATGACAAAGCTGGGAGGAATCTGAACAGGAAAGTTGGATCCAGGGAGAATATTCGAAAGCAAAATGTTAAAATATAGAATGATCTTAAAGACCACTCAGTCCAAGTTCTCATTTTTTGATTAGGGAAAAATAAGTCTCAAGGTGATGATTATTTACTCAATGACCTTGATTAGTTATCCCCTATCCTGTAGGTCAGGGACCAGAATGTCCAATCCGCAGGCTGTATAAAACCCATGAAATCATTTGGTCTGATGCTGCCAAGGTTACCACAGAGAGTCTCAAAATTCAACAAATGGAAACTTTTAGGATTTGAATTTTTAAGTTAATAATTTGGTATGGCCCACAAATGATTTTATAAATATCCAATGACCTTTGGCAGAAAAAAAAAAGATTCCTGATATCAATAATAGTCAGCCACTGAAGGTTTAAGAAAGGATATGGAAAAAGGGAAATGTTTCTTTAGGACCAGGACTATGGTTTTTATTTCTTTCATGTGCCTCTACGATGCCCAGAACTGACCCTACCACCTCAGAGGTTGAGTATGCACCCCACTTTCTCCCCCGATCCCCATCTACTGAAATTCTCTTCTTTCAAGTTCAGAACTTAGCTGGGTTGATTTCCAACAACAGCCACAGGGTCCAAGATGGCCCTTGTAGTCTTTCTCACTTGCTAGAACCTGCCAACACTTGCAGATTGCTTTTGAAGGAGTAGTGCCACCTCTACATGTCAGTGGAAGATTAGTGCTGATGAATAATTAATCATCAGACTGGCTCTTTAAAGTTTATAGCTCTTTCCCTTCAACAGCCCTATAGGGGAGGTGGATATGATTCATCATCCCTATTTTACAGATGAGGATATTGAGGCTCATTAGAGTGAAGTCATTGCCTTCTGCTCCCCCAGCTGATGAGCACTGGAACAGGCTCTCCTAGCTCCTCAGACTATGAAGAGGTCACAGGCAAGTTCAAGGGACCATACTAATGTAAGCAGAAAAACAACCAACAGTACAGAGCAGCACAAGCCAACTGCTAATTACGGGGGCAGATCAATGAATCTGAGACTTTTCTGGCACCATGCCTGGGAGATAACTAGCATAGCAGCCTGAGGACTAGAAAACCTGTCTGGGTGGTACTTACTGACAGTCAGTGGAATGGAACGGAAAGAGCCCAGACTTGGAGAAACTCGGGTTCTTTTTCTGGATTCCAACTTACCTAAAAGCGATGTAATCCTAGGCAAGTGGCTCACCCTCTCTGAGCTTTGCTTGGCCTTGTCCCCTTTTGGAGCAATAGGATCCTATGTTTAGATCCCAAGGGACCTGAGAGGTCATCGAGTCCAATTCCCTCACTTTACAGATAAGGAAACCAAGGCCAGAATTGGGGGGGGAGGACTCAAATTCAAACAGTGTTGCATTACATTTTTTACCACCCAGGAAAGGTAAAGAAAATTTGATAGGAATGTAAACTATTACTTTCCAGATGTTCATGGCAGGAGGGGGAAAGAGCTGGAGCTAGAGGGTTCCTTCAAGCTGGCTAGCTCACTGACTTTCTGGGTCTATAGGGGCAGATATTCTCTGATGCCAGAGGCTCTTGAACAGAGTGCTCCAAACAGACTATTTTTGGACCCTAAGACTGACTGGATGCCCCCCCCAACTTCAAAAATCAAGCCCATGACAGATCAAAGAAAATCAAAGAGATTGGGTGTTTGATCAGCCCTGGGCAAATATCTCTTCCCACCCTTTGGTCAGACCAGGAATTATGGGGAAGATGAAAAATAGAAAGGTGCTTGTTTTGGATTTATATTTTATTTTTCTATGAGAGAAAGTCAAGGAAGGTAGGGCATGGAGGCAGGAGGAAACTGTGGCTCACACAGGGAAAGTGACTTGTCTCAGTTTACAAGAGTGGTAAGACAAGGTCCTAGGTCTCGCCTTGAAGCACTGACACTCTATCCTGGATTCCTACACCAATAGCAAGCTCTTATCTAGAACCACAGACACTGCCCTGGATTCCCACATCAATAACAAGTGCAATAGGACTACAAAGAAGGGAGAGGTCATGGCAAGGGGGAGCCATCAAGATGGGCCTTATGATGAGTTGAGACTTGAATAAGACCTTGAGGGATGAGCAAGAATCTGATATGCAGAGATAGGGCAGGATGGCATATTCTGCTTGTTTATGTGGTAGCAGGGTTTGGAGTCTTCTTTCTGGGAAGAGAGACATGTCTCTTCTTCCAACACCTTCCACGCAATTGTTGAAAAGGTTTTGTGGACCTGTGGATCCAGGGGGTCCGATTGATAAGAGTACTGGATCCAGGATCAGAAAGACTCCTCTTCCTGAATTCATATCCAACCCCAGACACTTACTATGTGACCCTAGATAAGTCTTAACCCTGTTGAGCTCATTTTCCATCATCTGTAAAATGAGCTGGAGAAGGGAATGGCAAGCCATTCCCGTGTCTTTGCCAAGAAAACTCCAAATTGGATCATGGACAGTTGGACACAAATGAAAAACAACTTAATAGCTGTTATAAATAGCTCATGAATACTTAGTCCAGAATGATTAAAATAGTCTTTTATTAAGACATCTTAGTAAAAGGAGCACTTCTCTCTAAAGTAAAGAGGGGCACCGAATTCTGGAAATGTTAGACCTTCTATGCACTTGGAAAGAGTTGTTCCTCTTCCTTCCAGCCAATCATTGGCTGGGGTCACAATTTAATTGATACATTCACCTCCATACTTTTTCCCCTCGCCTCCTTCATCAAGCTTGGGAGCACAGGGAGGGAACAATCATCTCCTTGAACTGGCACGAAGGAGAAGGATGCAGACCCTAGGTTAACTCAGAACTAGGTGGGGCAGACTTGATCTAATCTCAGGTTTTGATAGGTTGAGATTAAATCTTTTGTCTTACACTCACATACTTGCCCATAGGCACCAATACAGGCAGACCCCAGTCTTTGTAATGTAAACTAACAATTTCCTTTCACATTCTTGTGAAACTCAAATACACCCATATATTCCTCACAATAGCAAAAAGAGAACTCTGTGGATGTGAGTGGTCAGAACTTTTGGTCCTGCCCCAATTCTCTTTTTTCTGATGATTTCATGCATACATGTTGTTTCTTCTGATGAAACCATAAACTCCTTGATGGCAAGAACAATTTTTAAAATCTTTTATCTCTAACACCTAGCATAGTTCCAAGCAGATAAGGGAAAGTAGATAGATGATAGAAAGATAGATAGATGGATAGATGGATGGATGGATAGATGGATGGATGAATGACTGGATGAACAGACAGAGAGCAAAGCACTTGGTTCGTTATTTTTCATAGAAGAACAAAAAGAAATCAAGCATTATTATACCCATTTTACAGATGAGGAAATTGAGGCATAGAGAGAAGGAATTGATTTGCTCAGGTTCATTTGGCCTCTAAGGAAAGAACTGGGAATAAATCCCAGGTGCTGAGCACTCTCTATACATAGCTCTTTATTAAGTAACCAGTTTTCGGAAAGGTGCAAAGGAAGGCTAATGTAGAGCTCTTGCCCTCAGAGAGTTTTCATTCTATCAATAGAGAGAAAAGGGGGCCAAAAAAATAAAATCAAATTGCGTAGCAGTAACAACAAGTCTAATGTTGGTTCCGGACTATCCAGGTTCCAATATTGACTCTACCTGCTATATGACTCTTGCAAGTCACAACTATCTCTCCATCTTAACTTCCTCATCTATAAAAGTGAAGATTAATCATGTTTCAGCTTCACATCTCTTTCTTTGTGGAAAACAAATGAAATAACGTGTGGGAGGAAGCAGAGCAGTTTTCTTTGCTAGTGAGAGTAGGACAAAAGTTGCCTGCTCCCTAGAGCTGCGAGTTGGGGATTAGGGGAAGTGGGACAAAGATCTCTAGCTTCACCAGCCCAGCCAGATCATTTTCTAGTCTTCTTCATAGAGTGATTTGTATGGGGACCCGACTACAATGGTTGAATTTCCACCCAACTCCTTTAATGGTTTTGCTAAGTGGATATACTTGGATGATTTGCTGGCACTCAGGCTGTGAACCAAGAGCAGGATCCAAATGAAAAGGACTTTCTTACTATAAGCTTGGACTGAAGGAGTCTGAGCGACAGCAGGAGAATTCAGTTTTAAAAACAAGACAAAAAGCTTTTCTGGGAGCAAGCTGGCTGACTGCATATGGCTAGGGTCTGAAAGGATAAAGAGCAAAATAGCCCCAGGATCTGTGATCAAAAAGAATGATACATCCCTGCCGGTGAGGGGGAAGAGGCCACCCAGCTACTGCAAACCAGCAGATGGCAACAGAGAACAACAGAAGGATCTAGCAGAGACGCTATCAGGGTAGTGTGTTAGAATAGATCAGGAAAAAATGAATCAGAGGGGGGGAAATGGGGGGGACAGGGAATAATGTTGTAATAGGAATGCTGTTTAAAGAATATGAATTTTCCCAGCTACAGATGTGTTCTCTGGTTTCCTACTCGTGAGCTACCTTAAGAGTTCCACTGAGGAAAGTTCCCATGGTGAGAGAGAGATTCGGAAGGGAGGACCTTAAATCGTATGTAATCTGCAGAGATTTGTTGCTCAGAAATATCACTACCTAAGACAGTGTTTTACATCCATGGATAGCATCTTGCCTCAGGAGAAGGAGAATCAGAGCTCTTGACACCCAGAAAAAGAAAAAGAATGGACCTAATGAGATTTCATGGCAAATGAGAGTGGAAGGGATAGTGAGGAATCATCAAGGGGTCTGAAGGTCAAAGAGTAATGAGCTGCACAATCAGGGACATGGGAAGATTCTCACCATGACACAATATTTCTATGTTTTCTATCTTCTACAGAAATTGAAATCTTTAAGAGTAAATAAAGAACAACAGAAAAAGGGGAGGGAGGTGGTAAGAACTACAAAGCAATAAGAAAAACTGTTTAAAAGAGCTATCTCACAATAGGCCACCTAAGAAGCATGATTCCATGAGAAATGCAGAGACTAAAGAAGTAAATAAGTGTAAGAACTATGAAGCAAAGAATAAAAGACTAGAATAGACAAGAAGGGAAAGCAATCCTTTTCAGAAAAGGTTGTAGAAAAATTTAAAATCTAGGAAGGAGAAGAGGGATTATACTTGACTAAACTGAGGGGGGGAAAGGAAAGAATTAACTAAATAGATAAAAGAAAGAAAAGTGAATAATAAAGTAAGCAAAACTCATTTTTATTGAATTAATTTTGATTAAGCTCCCCTCCATAAATGTTTCTGGCCACGAATATTTCTTATCTTTTCTTCCACTGTTGGTATGACAACCTAAGGGAGAATATCTGCATGTGTGAATGGATCTTTTTTGTCACTTAATTTATTATATTTTTTTTTCTTACAGATCTTTTTGCTTTGAAATAATGTCTCCTCTGGTTGACTGGTAAAAGAAACACATTGGTAGGGGCTTAAAAGTTATGCATTTGTAAGGATGCTGACTTACCATGAACCTGCGGTAACTTTCAGGGTACCCACATATGCAGGGGGTGGTCAGAGGTGAAAAATGTTTAAATATATAAAAGTGTTTTGTGACTGTAGAAGTTTATATAAATTGATTTGTTTTCATCATTGTGATAGTTACATATGCAAGGGACAGATCAATGAATGGGAAATCCAAAAATTTGGAATCAAAGCCTGGCTCCTCCCACACAAGGCTGTGTGACTTTGGCCATGTTCTTTCCCCTTTCTAGAGTTGTTTCCTTGGCTACAAAATGAGGACATTAGAACAGATGATCCTTTCAGCTTCAAATGGAAGTATAAATCAATGCAGCTAAATGAGGTGCCAAGACTGGCTAGAGCAGGAAAGATTAATAGGAAACAATGCATTTCCTTGAGAGTGGTTGTGCATCCTATCATCCAAATGCCTCATTTTACAGATGAAGAAACTGAGGGTCAGAGAGTGCCATGGTTTTCTCAAAGTGACCATGAGAAAGTAATGGTTGCTGAAGATCTCAAACCTCCTGATCCCATCCAGGGGTCCAAGACCAATGGTTCTTAAGTCACTTCCTTTGTGTGTCCCACTTTAAACCATCTCCTGACTCAGGGCATTTCTTCTGGCTGGAATGCTCTCCCTCCTCATCTCTGCCTCCTGGCTTCCCTGGCTGCCTTCAAGTTTCTGTCAAATTCTCACCTTTTACAGAAAGCTTTTCCTTATGCCTCTTAGTTCTAGCACACCCCTCTGGGGGGGGGGGTAATTGGGATTATTTCCCATTTATTCTCTATATTTCTAGTTTATTTGTAGCTGTGACTTGGTGTCTCCAGAATCAGGTGGTGAGCTCCCTGAGACAAGGGACTGTCTTTGTCTCTCTTTGCATCTTGGGCTTTTAGTACAAAGCCTTACTCATAGTAGGTTCTTAATGTTTATTGACTGATTGATAGGCATTCTGAGAGAATACTGGAGGTTGAGGATGGTCAGAGACCCCTCCCTACCTGTAACAAATCCCTCCCCCCCTAAAAATAAAAGATTAGCATCAGTCTCACAGGATGGAGTCATCTTCAGAGCCCCCTCAAGTTACAGCATTTGAGTTCAAATTTTTCTCTCCTGCATTATGTGGGTTCTCTTAAGAAATCATTCCCTCATCTCCTATAAAATAAGAGGGCTGATCTAGATTCGTTTTTATTTTCTTTATGGACTGTTACCTTCTGATTTTGTATCATCAGTGCTTTGCACACAGTAGATTCTTACATGTTTATTGTTTAGTCTTCTAGGTTCCTTCATGATCCCATGAGTTGGATGGTGAGACATCTATAGGAAGTGGGGTAGAGCTATGTTGGGTGCTCTGAGCCTTGCTCGTCTGTCCTTTGTTCTCCATCAGGGAGGTGATGCCAGGGATGCGGGTGAATTGGATTTAAGGGAGGGGGGCTGTGCCAAATCACCAGCCTCACTTTCTCCTCTGGAGTCATCTGAGTCCGGTGGCCAGAGATGGATGAGGATGATGGAGAGGATCTGCTCATTGGCTGGTCCAAAGGAGATGCTTAATGAAGAGGCCTTGCTTCTTGCGACTATGGAACCCCATCTCCTTCCAAGACTGGAATGGGGGGAATCGTCGGGGAGCCGGGTGGGAATTGGGCTGACTGTTGGGCCTCTCAGGGACCCCGGGGAACAGGGTGAGTCTGCGGCCTCGGACAGAGTTGGGGAAGGGCCGCCTGAGGAACAGGAAGAGGAGCAAGGGGAGCAGGGAAAGCTTGGCCAAGTTTCAGAAAGAAGAAAAGGTGACAGATGGAAAATTGACACTGAACTGTGTGAGTGAACCAGAGAAAGGTTCTTTCTAAATTTACCCCGAAATTCTGTAGGCAGCTCTCCTCAGAGTGGGGCAGAGTTGCCTGCCTCCCTGCCACTCTCTCCCTGGGTCTGGGTCTGGCTGGCTCCTCCCTTTCTTTTTGCTTTCTATGTCTCTCTCCTTCCCCCTGCCATCTCTGCTACTCCTCTCTCCTCTTTTTCTTTGTCAGTCCTTTCTCTCCTTCCCCTCCAGCCTCTTCCTCTTCTCTTCCCTCTTTCCTTCCTTTCCCCTTTTCTCCTCTCCTTCTTGCATCTCGTCCTCTCTCACTTGCTCTTTCCCCTCTTCTCCCTCCCTTTGTTCCCTCCCTTTCCTGCCTCTCCCTCTTCTCTTCCTCGCTTCAGATTTCTCTCCCTCCCTGCCTCTCTTTTGCTCTCGCTCCTTTCCTCTTCCCTCTTTGTCTGCTTCTCTCACAAACCCTCTCTCCCCACCTTTTGCCTTTCCCTCTCTTCCCTCTTTCCCTTTTTCTTCCCTCCTTCCTTCTGTCTCCCTCCTTCCCCCGCATTTCTCTCCCCCCCTTTGCCTTCCCTCCACCATCTTTGTCCCTCTCCCCTTCCTCCCCCTTTCCCCCCTTCTCCTTCCCCTCCCTCCCTCCCTCCCCGCGGGACAGTCTGAGATACAAAGCAGACGCCCCGAGTGAAGCCTGGCTCTGGCCCTCCTCCCCAGCGCCGGGCGCAGACCTGGACTCTGGAGCCCAGAGAGAGATGACTCAGACCTCAGACCACAACACTTTCCTTTAATCCTCCCCAGCGCCCTTGTCTCTGATGTCATCAGCGGCGGCAGCTCAGCTCGCCCGAGCTCCGGCTCCTCTGTGCAAAGTTTGTTGGCGGCCCCGAGCCCACCCAGATGCACTCCCTGCTGCCTCCGGCCAGAGCTCCGGGCAGGTCTGGGGAGCCGCTGGACCCCTCACCTGGCCGGGCTGCTTTTGTCTCTGAGCCAGAGGGATTGTGTCCTCCGGGCTGACCCTCATCAAGAACAAATAACAAAGGACCCACAAACGAGACTATTAGAGAGCTGATCTCCCCTAAAATGGAGAGTGATCGGCAGGCAGAGGAGAGGGAGGGGAAGAAACTGGGAGAGAACTGGCCTGGGAGCCGGGAGCCCTGGGCTATCTGGGGGGAAGGAGATAAAGCCGAGGCACTTCTTGTGATGCTCTCCTGGCCACAGTTTACTTAGCTATAAAAAGAGGGGGAGTCCGGCTGTGTGACTTCTGGAAGCTTCGTCCAGCTCTGACCTTCTGGGAAGGCTGAGGGGGATGGGGACCAGCCAGTGAAGGATAAGAGAGACGGAGGAGATCTGGGGAGATGGAGAAGAAAGAATAGAGGAGAGGCCATGGGAAGAGAAAGGAAGAAAGACAGGGAGAGTGAGGGAAAGGAGAGGAGACTATAAAGGGAGGAAGGAAAAATCTGGAAAAAGGGAAAGTTTGATCTCAGTGGCCCTTCTGGCTCTCCCAGTTCCCCTGTTCCTGGTGCTCTGGCTCCTCTCTCTCTCTCTCCACCAGTCAAAACATAGATATGGGAATTTTTGTTGTCCAGAGCTTTCAGCCCTGTCTGACCCTTCGTGATCCCATTTGGGGTTTCCTTGACAAAGGTACTGGAGTGGTTGGCCATTTCTTTCCTAGCTCATTTTACAGATGAGGAAAATGAGGCAAAGAGGGGGAAGTGAGCTGCCTAAGGTCATACAGCTAGTAAGTGGGTGAGGTTGGATCTGAACTCAGGTCTTCCTGACTTCAGGCTCATTACTCACCCACTCAGATATCAATGATTAATAAAGGTTCTCTTATAGGACTATTTAGATCTGAAAGGACCATCAAAGGTCACTGAGTCCAATTCTCTGGTTTTACTAAGTGGGATTCAAACCCAGTTACCAAGTTCCCTCCTGAGGGGGAAACTGAGTCTTTTTAAGGCAATGGGGTTAAGTGGTTTGCCCAAGGCCACACAGCTAGGTCATTATTAAGTGTCTGAGGCCGGATTTGAACTCAGGTCCTCCTGGTTCCAGGGTCAGTGCCCTATCCACTGTGCCACCAAACTGCCCCCTACAAGGCAGTTCTGTGTTCAAGGTCACAGAGTGAGTCAGTGGTAGAGGCAAGGCTTAACCTCCTGTTTCCATGCCCAGAGGGGTGGTACCCTCTCCTCCACCGCCAGATACTCCAGCTCCAAACTGAGTGCATGGTTCACACCACAGGGTCACCTCTGCCCAAAGGAATGTGCATTTTAGAAGGATTCAAAGGCTTTAACTAAGGGTGGAGTTATAAGAGTAAGCCAAGAGGTAGAAGGGCACCTTAGGCTATCCTGGGGGTCCTCCAGGCTCACCTCCAGCTACACTGGATAGTAGCAACTAGCTATTAGATAATGCCAGCTAGCCACTCCTGGGCCGGGGCCGAGGCAGGCTGAGACGGGGTCTATCAGCCTCAAATGAAAACGAGAAGAATCGAGGCAGCAACTTGTTTGAGATAAAAGAACTCTGGGGGGCAGCTAGGTGGTGCAGTGGACAGAGCGCCAGCCCTGGCGTCAGGAGGACCTGGGTTCAAATCCAACCTCAGACACGTAATAATGACCTAGCTGTGTGGCCTTGGGCAAGTCACTTAACCCCATTTACCTTGCAAAAACCTAAAAAAAAAAAAAAGAACTCAGCTGGCAATCAGTAGACCTAGCTTCTAGACTTGCTTCCTCATCTGTAAAATGGGAATACTAGTTGCACTTTCCTTCCAGGATTTCTGTGAAAATTAAATGAGATAAAAACTAGAAAGCCCAGTGTCTGGCACATAATTGGCATTTAATAAATGTTTATTTCCTTCCCTCCCTCCCTATTTCATCTTTCCCTCTTTCTCTCTCTTCTGTTCTCCCCCTTCCTCCCTCCCTCCTTCCTTGCTTCCCTCTAGCTTTCCTTCCTTTTTTCTTTTCTCTTTTCTTCATTCCTTCTCCTTTCCCTTTTCTTTCTTCTCCCCTCCTTTCCCTTCTTTTTCCTTCTCTTACCTCCCTTCTTTTTTTTCTTTTCTTTCTTCCTCCTTCCTGCCCTCCTTTTGCCTTTTCTTTTTTCTTCCCTCCTTTCTTTCTCCCTCCTTTCTTCTTTTTCCTTCTCTTTCTTCCTCCCTTCTCCTTCCCTCCTTTTTCTCTTTTCTTCCTCCTTCCTCCTTTTTCCTTCTCTCCTTTCTTCCTCCCTCCCTCCCTCCTTTCTTTTTTCTTCTTCCTCCCTCCTTCCCTCCCTCCTTTTCCTTCTGTCCTTTTTCCCTCCCTTCTCTCTTCCTTCTCTCCTTTCTTCTTCCTTTCTCCTTTCTTCCCTCCTTCTTTCCTTTTCTTCTTTCTTTGTTTCTTTTTTTCCTCCTTCCCTCCCTCCCTCCTACATACCTTCCGCCCAACCCTGACATTCCATATTCCAGCCTTCCCCACCTCCCCAGTATTCTATGTATTTTTGGCTTTGAGGGTGCTCTCCTACTTCCAGGCAGGATTGCATCTCTAAGCAGTGTGGCTCCCACTTCCTTATCCCATTTTTAATGATTCAACAATTTCCCTTAGTGAGGCTCTCCAAGGCTTAACCATCTCTCCTGCCTAACCCTTCTGTGCTATGTGCAAGTGTGTGTGTGTGTGTGTGTGTGTGTGTGTGTGTGTGTGTGTGTGTGTGTTTGTGTGTGTGTGTGTGTGTGTGTGTATGTGAGAGAGAGAGAGAGAGAGAGAGAGAGAGAGAGAGAGAGAGACTAGGGTTATTATTTTAGCTTCTTTTCTTTCCAATTTAAGCTGACTACAGAAATTCTAAAGAACATCTTAGGGAGTGAACACTCAATAAAACAAAGATCATCAGTCTTGCTTCAGATAACGAGATGCTGGAGGGGGGTGGGATATCATAGAGGAGAGAGAAAGGGAGAGGAAGGGGAGAAGGGGGAAGGGAAGAAAGAGAGGAGAGAGAGAGAGAAAAACAGAGGGACAGAGAGAAAGGGGAGAGTGGGGGAAAGGGAAGAAAGAGAGGAGCGAGAGAGTAAGAGAAAGGGGAGAGAGTAGGGAAGGGAAGAGAGAGGAGAGAGAGGAGGAGGAGGACTGAGACAGAGGAAGACAAACAGAGATAAAAGACAAAGAGATGGAAATAGACACACACGCCTGCATGCACGTTCACATACAGGCATGCGCCCACACACACACACACACACACACACACACACACAAACGCCTCCCCAAAGCAATTAGACTGAGGAGCACCAGAGAACAGCCTCTGTGGGGGTGGAGGGTTCTGCAGAGCTGGGGAGGAAGATTCAGAGACAAAACAACATCACCATGATCTAAACCAAAGCACTTAGAGATGAGAAAATCGAGCTCCAGAGAATGAGGGCTTGCCCAAAGTCACCCAGAAAACAAGAAGGTCCAGGATCTGAACCAGGCTTCCTGACACCTGACCTAAGTCTGGTTCCAAAGAAAAGATTGCTTTTTCTTTGACATTTTGATTTTTCATCCTTTTCACCCCTAACCTGGCTCATTCTCTTCCTTTACCTCCCAGCTCACTCCCTTCATATAGTCCAGTTTTTGAATGAATGAATTCCCTCTATAACAATGCTAACTGTTTCTACTTGAACACTTCCAGGAATGGGGAATGCACTCCCTCACTAAGCAGTCTATTCCATTACCCCTAACTTTGTTAGAATTCTTTATACTGATGCCAAAACTCCTGCTTATTTCTGCCCATTGGACCTGGTTCTGCCCCCTGTGAGCCAAGCTGAACAAATTTAATCCTTTTTAGATTCCATTCTATGAGGGAAAGGACCAATGATCTGGGCTAAGTTCAACTCTGTGTCTCCCCCAGTCCTTAAACCAAATTCTCTTTCCATGTTAAATTGCCAAATTTCACCTGTTACTTTTTTGAGTTCTCAAAGAGAATGATGATGCCCACCCTCCCCCCACCTCAGTAGATGTCCATTAGATGACATAATAGCAAAATGGGATTTCTCTCCTTGGTGGTAGTGAGACTACCTCCAGGGACTAAAGTCCACTAATAGTGCCACCACTATTCTTTATGCTTATAGGGCAACAGTCCCACCACCCTGAGACATTGAGCTGTGAAGAGGAAGACTCTGGACCCTCTGTCCCTATTGGTTGGGGGATTGGGGAAGAAGAACCCAGAGAAGGCCAGTCTAACCCAAGCAGAAATGGCAAGGTTACTTGAAATGAAAAGATGTCAAAGGTAATTGAAGACCATCCCTAGCACTCTCATTTCTATAGCTATTAAGAGTTAACCACAAGCTTTGTATGTATTATCTCCTGTGATCATCATAATGCCCCAATGAAATAGGTGTTAGTGTAAGATCCATTGTGCAGATGAAGAAACTGAGGCTGAGTTAAATAACTTGCCTAGGGTTCCTAATCCCAAGGACCTCCCAATATAGACAGAGAGATACACAGAATGATCAGGATCTTCTGTGGAAAGCATCCTATGTAAGTATAATATCCAATGAGTATAACAAACATTGAGGGCTGTCGGAGATCAGCTAGGGAGAGAAAACTATGGTGGTCAAGGGAAGTCTATAGGGGATTGCACTTAGAAGGATCAGGAGGGCTTGGGGAAGGACAGAGGTGGGTGTAGGTCTCTCCACCAGAGTTAAGACATCTTCCAGAACATTTTGGGAGCCTGGCTTCTCCTGTAGGTCAAGAATTCAATAGGAGTTCGACTAATGGATGGAAAGAGAAAGCCACGGAGCCAGTAAGTGGACTAATGGATGGAAGAGAGATGAAGGAGGGGTAGGATGGGCATGGAAATCAGAATGTTTGCCACTGCTTTGGAGGAATGATTCTGAATAAGGCTTCCTGGCACTCACTTCCGGGTGACCTCTCTGGGCCTGTTTTCTTTTGTTGTCAGAATGAGGGACTTGGGCTCTGTGTCTACAAAATCCCTCTTTGATATGACATTTTCTGTAAGAAAAGCAACATAACAACTAACTTTCATTCTAGCATTAGGAAGCCCTGGCTTTGGAAAATTCAGGAAATTCCACTTCAGAAAATTATTGATTCGCTGACTATGGGAATATCTTAAATATTACTGGGTTTCGGAATTCTCAGCTATAAAGTAAGGATAATAATATCCATAGTTTTTGTTGTTGCAGTCACTGTCATGTCTGACTGTGACTCCATTTGGGGTTTTTTGGCAAAAATATCAGAGTGGTTTGTCATTTCCTTCTCCAAATCATTCAACACATGAGGAAACTGAGGCAAAGGGGGTTAAGTGACTTGTCCAAGGTCACACACAACTGGTGCCTGAGGCTGGATTTGAACTCGTGATGATGAGTTTTCCTACATCTAGTTTTCCCTCTATCTAGTTGCCAATTTCTATAGCATCCTGGAATATAGATATATAAAGGGACAGCAGTTAGGTGGCGCCCTGTGGTGATGACGACAGCTTATATAGAGTACGTAGCAGATATTCTCTGTCTATCCTCATATAGTATCTCGTTTTAACCTCATCACATCTATGGTTATTATTAGCATCCCCATTTTTCAGATGAGGAAACTGGAGGTGTTCATATGGTGGAAAGGGTTCAAGAGGTTGAAGTGAGTTAACAAGAATTTTCATTGTCCCTCATATCATCACAGGATTAGAGCCAGAGGCCTTAGAGGTCATCTTGACCACTTGCATTTTGCAAATGAGGAAACTGAGACTGAGCTCAGGGAAGGGACCTGCCAGGCTAATGAGTAACAAAGGCAGAGATCTGCCCCTAGGTCTTCAGACTCCAAATCCATGGCTTGTGCCACTGGTTCACAGCGCCTCTGCCCAGGCCTTCTCGGCAATGACCCACTCTGTGGAGACGTGCCCTGGCCCGGCTCCTGCTCATCTGCGGCAGCCTGACAGGCCAAGCACTTCCGATCACCCCAGAGGGGCCCCTCCGGCCAGGGGGACAGGATCAGTATCACGTAGGCCCCGAGTCTGGGCAGGTCATCCCTTGCCATCCCTGCCAGGCAGGGAATTCCAACAGTCACTGTCTGTACCCGGTGTACCCAGAAAAGCAGGTGGGGAGATAAGAACCTTATTAAGGGATAGGAGGTCGGAGCCAGGAAGCCCCTACGGAAAGAGATAACAAGTGAGGCAGCAGAGTGTCAGATAGGGAGCTCTGGACCTGTGGACAGCAGGCCCCAAAGCCTGCTCCCAGTCCTGCCCCTCTGGGGCTCAATGACCTTGAGCATTAGAAATGACTTTTAGAACTCAGCGTCCCCTGTGGCAGCTAGGTGGCACCAGAGGGCACCGAGCCGGAGGACCTGAGCTCAAATTGGACCCCCACTGGCTGGCAGGCCCCCTCTCCTCCGCCGGCCTCAGTGTCCTCAACTGGAAAAGGAGGACACTACCGGCACCTTCCTCCCAGGGGGCTCCTGAGGATCAGATGAGGTAGAACTGCAAAGAGCCCAGCACACGGTCTGGCACCTAGGAAGCCCTTCCCACCTCTTTCCTCTTCTCCCATCTGCAAAAGGAGGAAATGAATGAAATGGTCCACAAAGGGAAAAAGAAAGGAAGGAAGGAAGGAAGGAAGGAAGGAAGGAAGGAAGGAAGGAAGGAAGGAAGGAAGGAAGGAAGGAAGGAAGGAATTAAACATTTATTACAGATCTGGCCCTGGGCTACAACCTAGGGGTACAAAGTTCTGGGGATATTGCTCTCTAATAGTTTCCATTCTGACTTAGGAAGGCAATGCCTATGAGAGAGTTCATCTGGGCCCGGTGATGTATGGCGGGGTTCTGAATTGCCCTGGTAAGCCAGTCCAGTGTCTTCATCAAGTCCGACACCAATATGGTGTGCTCCTGGGAAGAGAGGACCACCAAACTGCCAAAGGATGGGCAAACCCACACAGTAGGAAATGGAGCAGGCAAGTCTCTTGCCCTTCTCAGGAGTAGGATCAGATGCATGAGTAGCCAGTATGAAACAGGGAGACTGTCTTTAAAAAAAGTAACCAAACCTTCTGCTATGTAGTGAATTGAAGGCCCAGTTGTCTTAAGGGAACAGGTGCAAGTAGATGGAAGGCAAGGAACCCAAGAGTCCTGGAGTTCACTAGCAGGTCAGATCCCTGGGTGTCAGAAGAGGATCCTGATGGCACCAACGGTAAGGCCTCCTTCTTACCAAAAATAGTGATAATTCCTTCCTTGTTCAAGAAATAAAAATAAGAGATCCCTAGAATACATGCTATACCCTCAGTTCTATCTATGATTCTAATATTTTCTCCAAAAGAAAGCAGGTTTATATTTCATAGTTAAATTCCACAGTCCAAGAGTGATGACTCCCACACTTACCAGCTGTGCGACCTTGGACAAGTCTCTGAGATTCAGTCTTCTCTGTAAGATGAGAATATTAATGCTTGTATTTCCTCTGGAATCTTGTTGGGAGGAGAGTAGGGATTGGTTTTGTTTGCTTTCTTGTTTTTTTGTCTCTTTATTCCCACAATTTGACAGAATGATTGGTCCTTAGAAGGAACTAAGAAAGGCTTGTTGCTATGGTTTTAAACTTTATTTTTTTTTGTTTTTTTAGTTTTTACAAGGCAGTGGGGTTAAGTGACTTGCCCAAGGTCAAACAGCTAGGCAGCATTTTTTATGTGTCTGAGACCGGATTTGAACTAAGTTCCTCCTGACTCCAGGGCTGGTGCTCTATCCACTGTGTCACCTAGCAGCTCCTATTGTTGTAAACTTTAAAACAATATGGAAGGGTAATTCTCACTCATCAACCCATCAACAAGCAATTATTTGGTCCTTGATTTGTGCTGCATACTGTTGGGTCGCAGAGATAACAAAGACATCAGCACTGACCCTCAGGGAGCTTCCATTCTATCAGTGAGAGACAATGACACAAAGACACAAAATTGTGACCATTCCAATCACTGCTTCCAGATGGGTACTGGGGGCCCCTACTTCATGGATTTTAAAAAAAATACTTTAAAGTATTTGTATTTATTATCATTTATTTATTATTGTTAGAAAATATTTTTAAAATACTTTACTTTGAACCTTTAATGAAAGTGTTTCTAACTTTGCCTCTCCCTTGCCTTAGACAGTCTAAAGTGTGAAGCTGAGTGTGTTTCTTTGATGCCTGAACCCCTGAGATAAAAGACTAGAAGGGAGCTTGTTTTACAAAGGAGGAAACTGAGGCTCATAGGGAAGGGACTAGCCCAAGTAAGGGACAGTTAGCAAATGTCAGAGGTGAGATTTGAGCCCAGGTCCTCTGACTCTCAAGCTCATTCTCTTTTCTACTGCACTAGGCTGCCCTTCAGAGGTGCTCTCAGAGAAGGGGTGGGAGGTAGAGCTAAGCACAAGTGACCTCAAGAGCCAATCTAGGGGGGCACCTCCCCAGTGTTAAGATACACTCCTCCCAATAGTAGTTTGTTTTCTTGGGATTCAGAAGTTTCTGCTTACAAAAGGAGCAGTGAGGGAACCTGGGTTTGATTCCTGAATCCATTCATTGAAGATGGATGGTCTTGGGCAAGCATCTTGACCTAAGTTCAGTGTCCCCATCTGAAAAGTGGCAAGGAAATAATCAATCACATTTGTTTGACATACTCCACAAGGATTTAGAGGGAAGGATGCTTGGAACTACTCAGAAAGGGGGATCACCATCCTTACCCTTGGCCATCATGCTTGCTAATATAACTTGGAGAGAATGCTGTCAAGGTTGGAAGGAAAATAGCAAAATAGAAATAGAAAACAATTTTCACAATCGAGGGTTCTTGATAAAGGCCTCATTTATTTTTTTGGGGGGGGGTTGCAAGGCAATGGGATTAGGTGACTTGTCCAAGGGCACACAGCTAGGTAATTGTTAAGTATCTGAGGCCATATTTGAGCTCAGGTCCTCCTAACTCCAAGGCCAGTGCTCTATCCACGCGCCACCTAGCTGCCCCCTCTCATTTCTAAAATATACAGAGAACTGAATCAAATTTGTAAGTTTACAAGTCATTCCCCAATTGATAAATGGTCAAAGGATATGAACAGGCAGTTTTCAAATGAAGAAATTAAAGCTATCTATAATTATTTGAAAAAATACTCCAAATCATTACTGATTATAGAAATGCAAATTAAAAGCAACTATGAGGTACCACCTCCTATCTATCAAATTGGCTAAGATGATCCAAAGGGGAAACAATCAGTGCTGGAGAGGTTGTTGGGAGGATCCGGTCACTGATGCATTGTTTGTGGAGTTGTGAACAGATTCAACTATTCTGGAGAGCAATATGGAACTTTGCCCAAAGAGCAATAAAATTGATCACACCTTTGATTCAGCAATATCAATACTAGGTCTATATCCAGAAGAAATTATAAAAAATGGGATAAGTCCCACACATTCCAGATTCATAGTAGCTCTTTTTTGTAGTGGCAAAGAAGTGGAAATTGAGGGGATGCCCATCAGTTTGGAGGATTACTGAGCAGGTTGTGGTGTGTGAATATGGTGGAATGCTATTGTTCTATGGGGAAACCATGAGTGGTCGGATTCTAGAGAAGCATGGGATGAATTACAAGAACTGATGCCGAGTGAAGGGAGCAGAACCAAGAGAACGTTGTCCACATTAACAACATTGTGAGTTGATCCACTGATGGATATAACTCTTCTCTTCAGTTCAGAGAGCTAGGACAACCCTAAGAGACCCACTATGGACAATGCTATCCACATTCAGAGGAAAAACAAAACAAAACAAAGAAAAACTTAGAGAATCTGAATGAACACTACATTTTGCTTTTTTAAAATTTCACTTATGTTTTTCTTTCCTGTCTCATGATTTTTTTCTTTTCCTTTAGTCCTAATGCCTCATACAGAAAATGACTAATCTGTAAACATGTTAAGCACAAGTGTTTACCAGACTCTTCCCCATTGCGGGGAGGGGGGTGGGAAGGGAGGATGGAAGGAAATTATGTTAACTTATAAAAATGCATATGCATGTGGATCAATGTTGAAAAACTTTCATAACATGTAAAAATGAAGTAAAATATCACTGGGAAAAAATAAAAATAGAAAAAAAATTATAACTCTTGAGCTGAATGTGCTGGTAGGAAGGTTTGTCCTGCCTATGGGTGGGATATATAGGGAAGGAAAGTATACATAGGGAGGGCCCTTCAAGAATAATTCCAAGGTTGCTTTCTCCTTCTGGGGTAAGCTTCCTTCCTGTCAGATCTATCTCAAGGACTCCTTGCCCTTCTCCAAACAGAAGCTGCTCCCATCGGGCTCCAAATGGGATGGGGACAAGAACTTAAATCTGAGCTTCACAAAGGTTTGAAGTTACCCTAGCTGTCTCCTGAGAAATGATTTGTGGGACCCAGAGGAACAGGTGGGAAGAAGCTGGGCAGCTGAGAACATCCCCCCACACACACACACACAATGACTCAGAATAACAAAATGGCAGACTTGACCTTGGAGAACATCTATCCAATCCAAACTGGAAGAGAGGACAGAGGGTCTCTCACCTCCTTCTTCCTAAAGGAGCAAACTAATGTAGTTAATGTACAAAACAGGGATTCAGACCTCAGAAGAGTTTGATTTGATTCCCAGTCTTGTCCTATGTGACACTGAATAAATTATATCTCTCAGGACTCAGTTTTCCCATCTGGAAAATGAGATGAATGGGATGAATGAGATGGCTTCTAAGCTTCCTTCCCATGGACAGCTCACTGGACTTAAACTTGGGAAGGTCTCCAGTTTGAGTCTTGCCTCAGACATTCATCGACTAGCTGTGTGATGTTGGGCAAGTCATGTCATCTCTGTCTGCCTCAGTTTTCTCCTCTGTAAAATGCAGATAATGATAACATCCACTTCATTGGGTTACTGTGAGGATCAAATGAGATAATATACATAAACCTCTTAAAGGCTAATCTTAAGGGTCAGCTTTCCTGCTCCCTGTTTCCTATGAGGCCTTGGGCAGTGCCAACTTCTTTGACTCTCATTCCCTTTAAAAGATCACTGGGTTGAACCAGATAACCTCTAAGGACCCTCCCAGCTCAGAATCTACAGAACCTGGGAGGTCACAGCACAACCAGCATTGTTTCTGTAAGGGAGACCAAAGGGGAAACTGAGGCTCAGATCACCCACGTGGCCCAGTCTTGTGACTCCAAGGTCAGCGCTTTGTTAATGCCCCTGCCCCTCAGGAACCGCTGGACCCCAGGAGAGGCTCCTGGGTGGGGCCGGAGCCGTGGCTCCAGCCTGGGGGGCTGCCTTGTGATGGGCCAGGCCTCCACCAGGGGGCACAGCCATCCAGCAGGAGCTGTCCAGGCTGCCAGCCGCCCAGCTCTCCCTCCCTCCCTCCCTCCCTCCTTCCCTCTCTCTCCTGGCCTGCATGGACAGATGGGAGCAGCTGCCTAGCCCGGCTGGGCCCGCCTCCAAGCCTGGCAAAATGGAGCCAGAGCTGCTATTGTCCTTTGTGGCAGGGGCTGCCAAGCCCCTGAGGCTGCCGGCTCCACCCACCAAGCCTTGGGGGCTGCCAGATCCCGCTTGTGCCAACCTCGTCTGGCCAGAGCAGAGCAGACGGCAGCCTTGGGCTGGCTGGGCTGCAAGGGACAGGCTTGGGCCCTGGGAGGGAGGAGGGGAGGAGGAAGAGGAGGGAGGGAAGGGGAGGAGGAAAGGGACAGGAGGGAGGGAGAAGGCAGGAAGAGGAAGAGGAGGAGGAAGGGGAGGACAGAAGGGAGGAAGGAGGGAAGGGGAGGAGGCAGGGAGCAGAGAGGAGGAAGGGGGAGGGGAGGAGGAAAGGAAGAGGGGAAGAAGGGAGGAGTGAGGAGAGGGAGAGGAGGAGGAAGGGGAGGGGAGGAGGAGGAGGAGGAAGAGGAGGAAGAGAACCTGGCAGCAGGTCTTGTCGCTGAGTGAGAGCGAAGAGGGAAAACAGGCGGAGAAGGGACAGACTAGAGGCCTCCAAAGGTTCTTAAGTGACTTCTAAGCCCCTTCCAGTCCTGCCGTTCCCTGTACTAAGGCCCCTCCCAGTTTTGACATCCTTTGTCCTCTAACGTCTCTTCTGTCTTTTATGTTCTCAACTTTTGTTTCAAGAGAAATGCCTCCGATTCCCTCCCGCTCCCCACTCCTGCACACTCTCAGCTCAAAAACTCCCCAGTCTGAAGCCAGCACGCCGTATAACGGCTACAGAAGATCTCTTCCCCTCTGCCCTTTGTCTGTCTCTGGGTCTCTGTTTCTTTCTCTCTGTCTCCTCTCTGTCTCTCTCGGCATCTCTCACTCTATGTCTGTGGATGGGTCTCTCTATCTCTCTCTTTCGGGTCCTTGGTACCCCAGTTATTATTCCTTGTTCCCAGTCTACTGGGTCCTAAATGACCTCCCCCCCCACCCCCTTGGACTTCTCACAGGCCTTTGCTTCCTCCTTTGGTGTCTATTCCAAGCTGTCTCTGCATCTTGTGCTTCTTCCTCTCCTGTGAGCTGCACAAGGACGGGGCTGTCTTGTAAACGTGGTATTTAATACAGCCAAATAGCAGAGCCTGGTATACAGCAGGTGCATAACACATGCGTTTTGTTGTGGTCGCTGCTGTGACCTGCCTGGCCGAACCTTCCCTGGGTAGAATACACTCCCTCTGCAGACAGCTCCAAGCTCCTCTTCTGTGGGGGACTCCCATCGGGTGCCTCCTATACCCTGGAGGAATGCCTTCATTTCCCCCAGCTGAAAGTGATCTGTCCTTGAATTTTCTGGGTCTCCCTTGTCCTCCTCACGTTCTTCCTGGTATCTTAGTTATTTACATCCATGGAGAAGCTTTTCATTAGATCATAAACTCCCTGAGGGCAGGGACTGGGACCCTGTTGGCAGTTAAATCTCCAGTGAGGACGGTCCTTGGAGACCAGAGGTCCAAGACTTCCATTTCTGCCACCCACAGCCTTTGGAAGAGTGGCAGTTGAGGTCCTAAGGTCTGTCTTGAGTCTGTTTCCTCAGAAACTGTGCCTAGTGATCCAGTGTTATGGAAATTTTTTCAGCCTCCTTAGTGGGGGGAGATCCCACACTGGCCTTGGCCCACAGCCCTGGAGAGCAGCCCAATGCTGGGGTCACTGCTAAATCCAATTAGATTCCAGACCAGTTCATGTCATCCCAGCTGGAGTCATCTGGGAAATTCCAAAATGGGACTTCCTGGGAATCCTTTAAATGGAGCTGCGGGTCTTACTAGAACCTGGGCCTCTGGCAAGAGCTAACTCAGGATTGGATAAAATGTAGATAGTTCCATTGTGAGAAGAGGAGGTGACACCAGACCGGGGAGGGGGGCTGAATTTGCCAAGTTCTTGGATTCTAAATTTTCTATAATTCATAGAATAATAGTATCTATCTTAGCAAACTGAAAAGTCCTTGGAGGTCATCTAATCTAACCCTACATTTTATAGATAAGGAAACTGAGGCACAGAGGAGGAGAAAGGACAAGTGAGAGAGTGTCAGAACTAGGATTTGAATTCAGGTCCCATGATTCCAAGGTCAGATGTGTTTCCACAGCTCCATGCTGCCTCCCATTTGGGGCTAGATCAGAACAGGCCACAGCCACCCAAGAGCTTATAATGAATGGAATTTTGGCCACGGCTCACTGATCATGACTTCATGGAACCCACGGGGAGGTAAACAGAGAGATGGTGTAATACGGGTGTAGCGTGAGATAGGCATCATCAGCAATGGCCAAGGTGTGGAATTCTAGATTCATAGACCTAGAACAGGAAGGAAACTCAGAGGTCATCCTTACAGATGAGGAAGCTGAAGCCGGAAGAAACGAAGGGACTTGACTTGCCCAAGATTACCAAATGGCAGTAATCTACTGGATGAAATTTGAACTGAGGTCTTCCTGATGCCAAGTCTAGCACCTTAGCTGCCATGATGCTGACTGACATTTATATGGCTTACTGAATAACCATGTTCGTCCTTTGTTCTCAAAGAGGACAATGACAGAGATCTCATGCCATGACAAACACATGAATTGGATCGGAGTGAGGGGCTGCTGTGCTAAGTCACCAGCCCCCCTTTCTCCTCCAGAGTCATCTGGCTCCAGGGGCCAGATAGGGATCAGGACAACTGGAGATGGCCCTGGATGACAGGCAATCAGGGTTCAGTGACTTGCCCAAGGACACACCGCTAGGGAGTATCAAGTGTCAGAGGATGGATTCGAACTTCTGTCCTCCTGACTCCAAGGCCAGTGCTCGGGGGGAGCCACCAGTCACCCTGGCTTAATCAATAGCATTTATCGAATGCAGAAAACTTCACTAAGCAGTTTGCAAGTGTTTTCTCATTTGAATCTCATAATATCCCTGTGAGGAATTAGCTATTATTATCCCCATTTTACAGATGGGAACCTGAGGCTCTGAGAGGTTGAGTGATTAGCCCAGACATTCATTTATATGTGTTATTTATATTTATAGTCACACAGCCAATCCAGACTTTCTCTTATCTACTCTATCACATTCCTTTCATTTATATTGCTTAATTCCATTTATTATAGGGAACATTCTCAAAAAGGGTGGAAACAAGGGAAATCAGAATGTTTTTTGGAAAGGTAGAATATGGGATTGGTGAGATCCCCAGGTTTGAATTCTTGTCCTGTCACTTTTGTATAATCTGGGCCAATTCGTTTTTCCATCTTGGGTCGGAGTTTCTTCATCTGTAAAATGAGGGGAAGAGATCTGGGGAGCTTCCCCTCAGCTCTTGACCCTTAATCCTCCCCAACTACCCGCCCCCTCCTGGTTTCCTCCCTTATTCTCCATTCTGGACCCCCAGATTGAGTTCAAAGGAAGATTGAAGGAGTTGATTTATAAGAAACTCTGCATTCCCCTTCCCCCACCCCCATCCTCCAACATACCACCCTCCTCTCTTTTTTCCCAGCTGCCAAACACCATCTTGGCCCCTCGTTGGGCTGGGCTCTTCTCAGACACTCAGGTTTCAAATATGTTTATTTCTTTTTCAAGGAAGTCTGCCTTGTCCTGACTGTCCTGCCCATATACTAGGTTCTCTGGGCCTGGCATCAATGGCGCTGTCTGCCCACCAGCTCCCAGCCTTGCCCATCTCCCTGTCATCTCTCTTCTCCCAGGTCTCATTCATCTTCTCGGAGAAGAGAAAAGTACCAAGCCCAGACAGACAAATTGGTTGCAGGTCCTTTATTAAGATCAGGAGAGTCACACCCATTAACTGAGAACATTCTCTTTCTCTCTCTCCCTCTACTTCTCCCCCTGCTCTCTCTCTCTCTCTCTCTCTCTCTCTCTCTCTCTCTCTCTCTCTCTCTCTCTCCCTCCTCCTCCTCCTCCTCCAGTGTCTCCAATGTCTCCAACTCTTTGAGGAGCCATCTGTCCGAGTCACCATCCCCAAGGAAGGCTGGCGGCACTGGCTGTGACAGCCTTGGGGAGAGGAAGAAAAAGAGGAAGGGAAAGAGAGTCCACAGTTGAAGGGCTAATCAAAGGCAGAATGGAAGCCATTAGGGACCCAGATGGTGGAAAGAAGGAGGGCTGAACCATAGCACAACCCCTTCACCAAATTCTCTCTCCAGCCCTGCCTAGGAAAAAGAAAACTGGTACTGCCTCCCAGAAAGGAAGCCAAGAAATATATCCAAAGAAAATGTCTCCAGCTACCCACTCCCAAGGGCTTTGGTCTCCACCTTTGGAAGACTAAGGAGAAAACAAAACATGGACCTTTGGCAGAATTACTCTGACCAGTTAGTAACAGATAAGAAATATCCCCTGACCGTCACCCTCTATTCTTCCATCAACATGTCTCAGATAGGGTACCCCCAAACCCAAAACTAAGATGCTACTTTAAGAGAAGCTAACTACTTGACCTAGGGGGTCGGGCAGGACTGATGACAGCCAGTGGAGGTGTCTGGCCACCACCTAGCCCTGGAATCCAAACTCCTTGTACTTGGCCGCCATATCGTTCCGAAAAAGTTCCAGGGCCTTCCCCATAGCAGCCTGGGCATCCCCACCGAAGTCTCCTGGGTGTTTGCTGTGGAGCACTTGGATGATGGCCTCTGAGATGAACTGCCAAAATGGAGAAAAGAAGAGAAAAGGGAACAGGGTGTGGGAGAGAGGGAGAGAGAAAGAGAGGAAAAAAGGAAAGAAAGAAGGGTCATTGAGGGCATACTGCCAGCCAACGCTGGGATGGAAGTCTTTAGAGAGGCCAGGGTGGGAGCAGGGAGGTCTGTGGTGAGACCAACGGAATTCAGAGAGGAGGGAGGAGGAACAGGGCCAGATGCTCTGATTCAAAATCTGGAGGGAGAGCTAAGGGTTGGAGGACAGAGACGGGAATGGGGAAAAGGCCTCATGGGCAGGGGCTCAGATTTCAGTCAGCACATATGGAACCAATTTTGACCAGAGGAAATGGGAGGAGGTTGGTTGCTTAGAGAAGTTACAGACAGACAGTATAAGCAGACTTAAGTAGAGGACCAGTCAAGTCCCAGAACTTTGGGGAAAAAAGGGGGCAAAGCAACATCTAGGCTAGGTGGCCCAATGGATAGAGGGCTAGGCCTGGGGGCAAGAAACCTGGGACATCGGGCAATTATGTAAATGTTATGATTATGATGCCTAGCTGTGTGACCCTAAGCAAGTCAATTGCCTTTTCTAGGTCTCAGCTTTCTCATCTGTACACTGGGAGTAATAACACCAGCCCTTCCTTTCCAGAGTTGATAGGGCAAATTCCATAAGTAAAAGTGCTTTTTGCCAGCCACTATATAGAACACTATAGAGAAGCTGGCTCCTATTAGACTTGGTGGGACCTTGAGAGTTTTGGGGGTTTGGGGGTTTTTGTTTGCTACATAGAAGGCTCTCCATTCCGATTATGATGTCCTGGGAAGAGCGCAATCTGAAACCAGAAGGAATAGGTTCACATCCCACGCCTGCAACTTGCTAGCTCTCTGACCCTGCCAAGTCAAGGCATGATGTTGGGAAAGCATTGGATTTGGACAGAGAAGACCTGGATTCAAAACCCAGTTCTGCCATGACTATATGTATGACCTTAGTTGAGTCACTCAATTTCCTTGGCTCTGAGGTTCCTCATCTGTAAAGAGAGGGGGTCGAAACCCTGCTGAGGTTCCTTCTAATTCTACATTTTTGATCCTCCAATCTATCACTCACCCAAGCTTCAGTTTCTCCAGTTGTCAAATAGGGGAAAAAATACCTGCCCTACCTGTGTCTCAGGTAGGTGACAGGAGTCAGAGTCAGGAAGACTTGAGTTCAAATCCTATCTCAATCACTCAGAGCTGTGTCATCCTGGACAAGTTGCTTAACCCTCTCTCAGCCTCAGCTTTCTTATCCATAAAATGGGTATTATTATATCACCTACCTTTCTAAGTTGTGAGGTTTAAAGGACATTTATACAAAACATACTTGGTAATCATTAAATCTCAATATAGCTATTATTACCTTATGGTATAGGCAGCCCAACTGCCAGCTCTGGTACTACTACCTCCATGACCTTAGGCAACCCCCACCCCACCATTACCACCTTTTGTCTCATTTTGCTTATCTGTAAAATGAGGAGATTGGGCCTCATGACCTGTGACTGCCCTTCTTGGCTCAAAAATTCTTTGCTTCTAAATATGTGTAAACCCAAATAGCTGGCTGATTAGTAGCCCTAATTTAAGGGAGCATATCTGGATGAGCACTCGAGTCTTCTTTTCATGCTCATAGGTCCAGAAAATTAATCGCATCTGCCAAAAGCTTGAGAGTGAATAAGATCTGAAAGGGCTGAAGTTCTTTGACATTTACAAAGCCTCTTAGCTTATTAGACCCTCTAGGATTCATTGGAGGGATGGGTGGAAGGATGGAAGGATGGATGGATGGATGGATGGATGGATGGATGGAAGGATGGGGATGGATGGATGGATGGATGGAAGGATGGATGGATGATGGAAGGATGGATGGAAGGAAGGAAGGATGGATGGATGATGGATGGATGGATAGATGGAAGGATGGATGGATGAATGGATGGATAGGGAGGAATATGGATAAAGATGTATGTGCACACATGTCCATATATACACATGCATGTATATATGTGCACTGTACAAATAGGCATGTATATATTCAATATTTCTCTTTTTATTTTGGATGGTGCCTATTGTGAAAAGTCAATATATCAATACAGATCAGCCCTAATACTGGAATCTAATCTTAAGAGAGTGGGCTTGGGAACACTGAAAGGTTAAGGGACTTGCCCAGAGTCATATGACCACTATGCAGCAGGTATGCCACTTGAACCCAGAGCTTTCTGATTCTGTGGCCACTATAGCCTCTCTAAGGGCAGGTTTTATTAGCCCTATTTTATAGATGAGGAGTTCAGGGAAGGGCATTAATAGCCTAAAGTCAGTAGCCAGTCCTTTTTCTGGGGCATTTTCAGGTTTGCAACAACCCTGTGAGATGGTTGATGATCATTACCCTCTTCCCTTTGACAGTTGAAGAAACTGAGACTCCAAGAGAAGTGACTTGTCTGTGAATACATAGTGAGCAAGTGTTTGGGGCCGGGTTTCCAGCTTGTTCTATTATGGCAGAAAAAGCTTTCAGATGGAAACTTGGGGCTCTTGGGAGAAACTGCTAGATAGATTGACCAGATGTGCAGAATTCACTAGGGTTGTTAAACAAGTTGGTCTGTAAATTACAAATTTAAAACAAATTCCCCAATCACAGGTGGGAAGATGAGGTAACCATATATACACCAGTTTTCCTATTGTGTCCCATGGGGGGATAACCCTTGCCCCACAGTCCATTTCATCTCCAGCCCAAGGGCCCCCATATGTCCAACAGGTTCTAGCAATTATGTCTTTCCATGCTAACTAGTTCTCAGATGACCTCACTAATATCATCACTTGTATTAGGGACGGTGAGAACCTTGCTACATCTCATTTGTGAAAACATTAGAACTTTTGGATTTATAACTTGAGTTATTTGCAGCATCACCTAAAATCAGGGTCATATAAAATCTAGGAGTGCTAGAAATAAGATACGAGATAGCAGGGAATATTGATGAGAGTATTGGATCTGAGTTCAAATTGGATAATATGCCTCAATTTCCTCATCTGTTAAATGAGAGAGGTTAGACTCAATGCTTCTAAAGTCCTTTCTGGTTTTAAAGCTATGATCCTGCAAAATTCTGGTTCTGACAGTTGCTATGTGGTGACTTTGGGTGAATAATGTGAGTTTCCCCATTTGTAACAAAAGGGGATTGGTCCAAATGACCTTGAAGAGGAATGGTTACATAGGAAAGAGTGTCAAACTTGTGTTCAGAGAAGTTCTACCACTTCCTCCTTCTTTGACCTGGGGCATGACTCTGTTTCTCAGTTTCCTCATCTGTAAAATGAGAGGATTGCCCTAGAAAACCCATAAAACCCTCCCTAATTTGAAGTCAATGGTCCTGACATGCTGTGTCGTGTAGGTTGACCTGGGTCCTCCCTCCTGTCCCTCTCCCAATGTTCTCTCCAACCCTACAAGCCAACCCCAGCTTCTGACCTCTAGGAACTTGACGGAGATTTTGTGCTTGGTGGCGTGGCTCTGGGCCAGAGGCTTCAGCTCCGCTTCATGCTGGCCCTTCTTCTTCAGGATGTTCCCCAGGGCAGTGAGCACTGTTTGGCCGTGCTTCTTGAGGTCTTCAGATGCCTTCATCTCATCCTCAGACTTCAGATGTTTAAATTTGTCGAACTTCTCCAGAGTCTCAGGGTGCCCCTTAAAGAGTCTGGGAACCAAAGAAGAGATTTGGCTCAGGGAGGAATAGGGAAAGCCATGGAGTTTAGGGGAAGTTGGGAGAGGGAGAGGATTATGGGATTTATGGCACTATGAAAGTCATGAAATATGGCTTCAGTGCCCAGTTTTGTGAACTTCTCAAGTCAATACCCCTCCTCAAACCCAATCAATTTTCTTCTCTAAGGGCCAACCTCTCTTTTTTTCAGATGATGAAACTGAGACCTCAAATCCATTCTCAGACATTTATTAGTTGTGTGAGTCTAGCAAGTCCTTTCCCCCATTTGCCTCAGTTTCCTCATCTGTAAAATGAACTCTATATGTGTGTGTATATACATAATTTTAAATTCTGTATTTATTTTTCTATTAAATTAGATTATTATTAAATTAAATAAAAATGCTGATTCTATTTAATATGTTTGTATATGCATGTTTATATACATGTATATCTATAGCTAAAATTTATCTCCATAAATGTTACTTTGCTTGGTCCATATAAGTACTCTATAAATATTAGTTTGATGATGATGATGGTCAGCAGCAGCAGCAGCAGCAGCAGCCTCATAGTCATCGAAGGCAAGTAAAATACTTCCCAGTCTCAAGGTCTCTACTGGCCCACCAAGGGCTTTCACTCTTATCTTTGTGGTGCTTTAAGACAAGGACCAGGTAATTAGGTGATCGATGCTGTTTGTTGGATGGACTGGAAGGATGTGCCCTGGGTCCTTTCTGACTGTCCAGTAGAGACACCCGCCTCCTAAGATGGGCCTCTGAAGGAATCCCTCATAAATCTAGCCTGGGGATGTCTTATTGTCTATGTAATTTGTTAACCAGGCAACCAAGTATTTATTAAACAGTAATCCGGAGCCTGAAGCTGTGCTGAGTCTGGGGCCCACCCTAGCAGACACCTGTCCATCTGACCAGGCCTGCAGCAGCGTCACCCTGACCAGGAATGCTACTAGGCTGGTTCTAATCTCCTTTGGCATGTTGGGAGCTGTCCCCGGCTCTGTGGAGAAAAGGCAATGACCTGCAGAGTAAACCCCCTGGACTAGTCCTTAGGATAACAGAGAGGGGAAACTGGGCTTTGAGATTGAGGCTCAGTCCACCTTCAGACCTATGCAGAGCTGTAACTCTCTATAGAGAAAATAAAAATATTTTAGTTATATTATTGATATCATATAATATGTATATTTATTGTTATATTTCTACACTATAATACATATCATTATTTATATAATATTTATATTATAAAATTTTCTCTAGAGAAAATAAAAATATTTTATTTATACTATTGATATAATATGTATATTTATTATATCCCTATAATATAATATCTATATTTAATTATTTATTTTATATATTATTTATATTATGAATTTTCTCTAGAGAAAATAAAAATATTTTATTTACACTATTTATGTAATATGCATATTTATTATATATTTCTATAATATGTCTATATTTAATTATTTGTATAATATATTTATAGTATAAAATTTTCTCTAGAGAAAATAAAAACATTTTATTTATACTATTTATATTTATTATTATATTTATATAATATAATATCTATATTTAATTATTTCTATAATATATTTATATTATAAAATTTTCCCTTTATAGAGAAAATAAACATATTTTATTTCTATTATTTATATAATATATTTATATTTACTAATTTATTAACAAATATTTAGTTATTTGTATAATTTTTATATTATGAAATTTTTGTCTATACAGAGAAAATGAAAATATTTTCACATGAGGGTGGGGGTGGCAGGGGCCCAAGGAAGAGTCTGGCTGAAGGTGGTGACAGGACCCTGGAAGTATAAGGATCTAGTGCCACGTGGTAAAAGATGAGAGGACAAAAGTTTCTAAATCACTTTGAGGAGGAAGCGCCCCCAGATGGCAAAGCCCTGGGCCAAAGACTCAGTTGCCTGTCCCAGTTATGTCTCAGATCTTATACAAACAGAAATACATATTCTGTACAGGTTGACACATATGTAGACAGAGAAACACTACCACCAGAAACGATGAGTTACATTCCCATAGCATAATATAGATACAAAGTGGTTTACATGAATGGTGGTTTGATGCTCAACACCAACGGAGTCAAGAATTTGTTTCCTCGGGGCGGCTAGGTGGCGTAGTGGATAAAGCACCGGCCCTGGAGTCAGGAGTACCTGGGTTCAAATCTGGTCTCAGACACTTAATAATGACCTAGCTGTGTGGCCTTGAGCAAACCATTTAACCCTGTTGCCTTACAAAAAAAAAAATCCTAAAAAAAAAAAGAATTTGTTTCCTCTCTTGCACTGTTCCTTACTAGCTGGGTGACCTTGAACAAGTCATTTTCCTTATTTGAGACTTAGGTCCTTCATCTATCATTATATAAACCCATTAAAATGTAAGCTCCTTGAGGGAAGGTCTATCATCTTGTCTGGTGTTTAGCGGCATAACGGAAGCTATGAGGTACTCACAAAGTCCTTGCTGTATTGAATTAGAATGAGAATAATAATAGTTATGCTATAGTCGAATTCTTTGGTTTGGGATCACAAGCGCTCAGCACAGTGTCTGGGACACAGAAGGTGCTTACTAATTGCTTGCCGATTTATCGATTATTGATATCATCTATAATCTTCATGGGGTTGTTAGGTGGAAAGCAGTTTGTAAATCGAGAAGGACTGTAGACCTGTGAACAACCATTATCAACTTAGGTAGAACAAGCATTATTATACCCATTTCACAGATGAGGAAACTGAGGTTCAGAGCTGAAGTGATATGCCTCAGGTCATTTAGCAGGTAAGAGACAGAGCACAAAGTCTGATCTAAGTTTTTATTATTCCAACTCCAGCCCCCCATCTCCACCTCCTGTCTATCCTCACTCCCACTCACCAAGTCTTCTCTTTTCCAGGCCCCCAAGCTTTGGTCTCAGAGAAAAGTAGACACACAGGCATGATTATTAGTAGCGGAACAGATACATCGTTATAATTTGTTCATATCTAATTAAACATATTATTGCGACATATGATCGCAATACTTTCAAAGGAGCATTTTGGGGAAAGCCCTCGATCTGGATTTCCAACCCATAGTTGACTTCTTATTATCTGTGCTACCTTAGAAAAGCCCCTTTCTTTCTGGGGCTGCCTCAGTTTCCTCTTTCTGTAAAATAATCTAGCCTAGAGAAAACATGAGCGCCATCTTCAAGGACTTGAAAGTCGTCCCTGGAAGAGAGGCTTCCATTGGTTCTACCTGACCCCAGAGAGCAAGACTAGGTAGAAGCTGCCAAGCCACAGATTTCAACTCTTGGGACAAACTTCTGAACTGTCTGGCAGTGGAATAGGCTGGCTGGCATTCTTCCTCAATGGAGGTCCCCAGGATGGTCATCTGGATGACCATCCAGGACCAAATGCCTCTTTGTTGTATCTGGACACGTTGCCCCCCTCTCTTAAAGGATCTGAGGTCAAAGAATATTTTGGTTTGGGTCCCACACCTCTAGTGTCTAGTGGTGACCTGTACACTTTTCGTCCTGGATATGTGATTTCATTGCTGTATGGAACCCCGAGTATGGAAACTCTTTCTGCCAATGAAGAATCATATGAAGCCTGAGAGATTAAGGAGATTTATGTACAAGGAGGGGCTTGAATCCAAGTCTTGCTGACTCTCTGGTCTCGGTTGCCTAGCTGTACAGTAGGTGTTTAATAACTACTTGTCGAGGGAATGAATGAAGGGATAGATAGATATTGCAGAATGAATCTTTGTTCAGATATCCCTTGGATTACATGACTTTGGAGGACCCCGTATCTCAGAGCTTCTGTGAGGCTATTATTAGACACCCACATGCAGTTATAATTAGGCACCAAGATACACAATTATCATGGTTGCACTGACACCCACACCCACACCGACACCAACACACACACACACATACACACACATAAATGTCAGAGTCCTGAACATTTGTGCAGTTTTCTGCTTTCTCCTCTAATCCTTTGCTTCAGGCCAGCCAGGACCTCCCGGCAACTGTGTGCAATGTTAGCTGATCCCAGTGGAGCCCCCATCCAAAGGCCACATGCGTCAGTGCCTGCTTTTATCCTGTATCTTTCACCCAAGGGTCTCGAGCTCATTACTAATATTATCAGGCAGCCACTATTCTTATCCTGCTCTTCTGACAGCGGGAGAAGCCAGAGCTTAAGGAGGGGAAGGGACTAGGCCTCTCATTCCAGAGGGAGCCTGGTCCAAAAATAATGGGCCAAGGGCCTAGGGCACCTCCTGGCTTGGCCAGAACCAGGCAGGACACATAATTCTAGGAGCTTTAGGGTTTTCAGTTGTTTCCCTTGGGAATACAAACCACAAAAGACACAAAGACTTGGGAGTCCTATTTCTCTCTTAGTCTGTCTAACTCTCCCTGTATTTCTGTCCTTCATCTCTTTCTCTGTCTCTAACTCTCTCTGTTTATCTGTCTCTGCCTCTCTGTTGCTCTCTCTGATTCTGTCATTCTGTCTCTGTGTGTCTGTTTCTTTCTCTCTGTGTCTATTTGTCTCTATCTTTCTCTGTCCTCTGTCTCTGTCTTTCTCTCTGTCTTTATTTCTCTCTCTCTCTGTAGCTACCTGTCTCTCTTTGTCTCAAAAACCATTAGAGATGGTTTTTGGGTACTCCTAGGGGATCTTAGCTAAATCCTGACCTCTTTGTGAACCTCCATTTCTTAATTGGACAAAAGAAAGGACTAAATGATCTCAGAGATGAAAGGAACTCTCCACAGTCCAGTTTGTCCAAACTGCCCCTATACAGAATCCTCTCTACAATATATGGGCAAGACCCCCTCCCCAGTTTCTCAGACCCTCTGAGGTCCCTTTCAGGTCTCCCATTCCAGGCTTCTAAGGTCCTTCATCCTCTTCTTGCTCCGGTCCCAGATAGCCCCTCCCCATCCTATCCTGGGAGGGCTCGGGCCTATTTTTGAAGGTGTGTTGGGAGGACTTGACTAATCAGAGCACCTGGTTCTCCGCCTGCTGAATGATCCTTGCACAAACACAGCTGCCTCCCTTGTTGCCCCCTCACCCCACAGCCGCCCCGAACCATAGCAAGTTAACCGGAGGCTCACATGGACCATGGGCTGTGGACCCAGGAGAGCGCTGGCTGGGCTAGAGAGGAGCCTCCAAAAAGGAGCTGAATCCAACGATCCTCACCTCAGTAAATGTGCAGAAGGAATTGAAAAGACTTTTTTTTTTAATCCTGAATTATTTTTTTCAGTTATTTATCCCACAGTCTTCCTGATAGCTGGCAAGAAAGTCCTTCCGACAAGCCAATGTGGGGGAGTCTGCTTCCGAGACACACTTGAAACAAAGACAGACAAGACAGGAGGCAATAGACACCCATCCCCCATCCCCAAGAAGTTTCTAGGCTTCCACAGACACAGGAAAGAAATCTCTTCAAGAGCTCCAGGGGAAACAAAATGATTCGGGTTCCTTACCCGTCCAATGGGAACACTGCACTTGCTAGTCTTGGAGGTCCCTTCCAGCTCTGTGGCTATGTAATTTCCTCTACCTGGGCCTCAGTTTCCACCCTTATAACATGGATTAATGTCTTCTCTTCTCCCTTCTCTCTTTAAATCTTACATCTCTATGTATCCCTGTGAAGACTAGGTGCAAAGTTGGATTGAGAGGCACAGAAAGCCACAATATTGTTTCTTCTCACCAACTTGCTGTGTGACCTTAGATATGTTGTTTAACTTGCCTGGGCCTCCTCTACAAAATGAGAAGATTGAAATAAGTGATATCTGATGTTCCTTTGAGCTCCAATTTTGAATGGTACTCTAATAATGGCAATATTACACAACCACAATAGCATCATCATAACTGGCATCTGTATAGTGCAAAGTGCATTCCATTAATTAACCCCTAAGAGCCTCTTAACAGCCCCTGGGAGACAAAGATTAAAACCTGGTTTCTAGTGCCAGATTTTATATTAACTTACTATGTGATCCTGGATCAGTCATTTTCCTTCTCCAAGCCCCAATTTCCAAGGGAACTCCAAAACACAGCCTAGTTGATTGCTGAGGTCATCCTCAATTCCCAAATTCTAGAATTCTAGGACTTTGGGTCTCTTATCCAGGTCTTTAAAGCACTTGGGCAGTACGCTAAGTTTCCCAATGAGGAACACTGAGGCAAGTGAATGGGCAAATGGAGAAATGGAAGTATGGCTTAGTGGTAGAAAGTCTGTATTTGGAAGCCAATGACTTGGGTCAGAATTTCTGCTGTGACTTACTCCTTGCATGGCCAGTCAAGCAACTTCCCCTGTCCGATGTCTGGGGCCTTTTTCAGACTTTCATTAATTGTGTGACTGAAAAACGAGGGCTTGGACCAGGTGGTCTGTATAGACCCTTCTGTATCCGCCATCTGAAAGCCTCTCTTTGCTTCTGCTTCCCAATCTAGAACATCCGGGACTTGATCAGATGGTAAATCTGGGATTCTAAAACTGGAAAAATGAGAGGATCTCAAGTCTAGATTCTTTGCTGCTATGATCTGTCCAAGGTCCAGAAGTAAAATCAGAGAAGGAATAAGCCTAGAATGAATATTGTCAAGCATCCAAGAGTTAGGCTTTTGGCTCCTCACTTCTGACCCCAAGAAATACAAATAGCCATTCCCGCTAAAGAAAAGATACCTTTGAATGTAATTCCTGACGAAATAGAAATGGAGACAGACAGAGATGGAGACAGAGACAGAGAGGCATTCCTGATGACTCCTTTGCTATTATAATCTGAGACGTGGGACAAACAAGTGGTACCCCAAGGACTCGGCGGTCTTCCAAAGCCGTCCTCTCTGGACTTTGCATGGGTTTTTAAGATCTCTGGAAAGCCTCCTGTCTCTTCTGTCCAAAATGACCCTAGGGAGGAGGAAAATGTTTCCAAGAAGGCAGTGACCCCTCAGTCCCCAGCTCTAGGTGCCAAACCCATGTCCTTTCAGAAAGCACAAACCCTTCTGGCCAGGGAGGAGATTCCAGTCAAACCTTTACTCCATCACTGCCAACACCCAAAAAGGAACAGTTCAGAGACTCCTGGTCCCCTTATACACACACACACACACAGACACAAATGGGGATTGGGAGATCCATAGACTATCAGAACTAGAGGGAAACTTAGATTATAGAATGCAAGAATTAGAAGGAACCATAGAGTCTAGAATATCAGATCTTCAAGGATCCTTAGAACATAGACTATCAGAGGTGGGAGGAACCTTATACAGAGAATGTCAGAGATGGGAGAGAGGTTAGAGTGTAGAATATCAGAGGAACCTTAGAACACAGAATAGCTGAACCAAAAGGAACACTAAAATGATTTAGTCCAATGTGCTTATTTTCCAAAAGAGGAACAAGACATAGAGAGGAGAAATGACCACCAGCTTGTGGGTTCCATGAGGACAAGAATCAAGTTTCACTAAAGTGCTGGAGATTGGATGATGGCCCTCATATTTCTGCACAGCCCCCATGACTGGCTCCCTTGTTGTACACACACACACACACACATACACACTTTGACTTTTATAGGCTTTCTTCTGTGATTCCTGGGACTTCCAAAATCTGGAAAGGAGAAATCTCATTTTCTTCCTATTTTTGGAAGGTCTCAGTTTCTGCCCCCAATCCCAGATCAACTGAATTGTTGTCAACCTCCCTCCCATCAGGGAAATGGCCCAGATGTCAGAGGAAGCTCAGGGGGTGGAAGGGTGGAAAACTGCCATAGACGTTTGACTGAGAAGGAAAAGGGGAAAAAAAATAGCTTTTCCAACTGCTATAGGATCAAAGGCTCCTATACGTGGGTTTGGAAGGGACCTCACAGGGCCCTTATTTTATAGGAGAGGAAACCAGAGAGCAGATCTGGCTTACCCAGAGTCAAAGAGATAATAAGGACCAGAATCAAGATTAGAATTCAGGTCCTCTGGCACCAAAACTACTTGATTCTTCGCTTCCTTACAACCTGGGGAAAGTAATTTTAGGGATGCTCTAAAGCAGGACCAGGTGTTCACACCCTTTTGGGGGCAATGCAATGAGAATGCCCCCTGAATCCTCAAGCCAGGAAGGACCTCGCAGCACCTCACAATCCAATGTTCCCATTGTGCAAATGCAGAAACTGAGGCCTAAAGTGTAGATTTAATTTGTCCGAGGACACACACAGAGTTAGGGCAAGAGTAAGGTTGCCTGGGGGTGACTAGGTGGCACAGTGGATAGAGCACCGGCCCTGGAGTAAGAAGGACCTGAGTTCAAACCCAGCCTCAGACACTTAATAATGATCTAGCTGTGTGGCCTTGGGTAAGTCACTTAACCCCATTGCCTTGCCAAAAAAAACAACTTAAAAAAAAAGAGTAAGATTGCCTGTCGATGAGTTCTATCCTATGTACACTGGTTCCTGGGTGACCTAGGAGGGAAAGTACTCATTTGGAGGCAGGGGGCCTGGATTCCTCTCTACTGGCTCTTGAAATCTCATTTTCCTCATCTTCAAAATTGAGAAAGAAGACCTATGAAGCAGTCCTCTCAAGGATACTGAGTTTGGAGTCAGGAAGACCTAAGTTCAAATCATGCTTCCTATACTTATTAGCAGTGTGACCCCAGGATAACTCCTGACTGCCTCAGTTTCCTCCTCTGTAAAATGAAAGGGCAGGAATCCTCCAGGCTCTAAACCTATGGTACTGTGATTGCTTCCCAGGTGTAAATAAAAGGTTTGTATGCATTTTCGAAAGGACGGATCACATCCACATGTATAAATATATAAAACTATTTACATAAAGCACATACATTTAAAAGATTATAAATTCATGCAATATTAGAATAGAATAAATACCATAATATACAATAATAAATGCCTTAGGAAAATATACAAATTTCAACTAATGACATGGAAACACTAGACCACTCCCACATACTCCAATGAACAGTATTAATAATTCCCATGTCTAAAGAGCATGGATGTTTCTATTGAGTGGTTACTGAAAAGATTGCAAGCTGGTCCACAGAGGACCTGGTTGGAAAGGAAGGAAGGGAAGGAAAGTTCATCTCTGAAAGCTAATGGTCCCAGCGATAGATTAGTGAAGCCCAGACACAAAGACAAGGGAAGACAATTAATCATGAACCAAGCCAAAGTGCCATTAAAATGGCAGTCTAGTACATTTTGCTTTATCGATGGGGAAGCCAAGGTCCAGAGAATGGAAGTCCCTTGTTCAAAAACCACACAATGAGCAACCCAGGAACCTGGAAACCAATTTCCAAAAGATTGAGCGCTCTCATAGCTTTTCCAGGGCCTTATCAACTGATAAGTAAAATACAGGGAACACTTACCAAGATGGAAGAGGGAAAAGAATAGCTTTTCCAATTGTTACCAAGATCAAGTAAATCATAGTATATCACAACTGTGCAAAACACCTTTTCAAGGCTGGGTCCTTGCAAGGGTCTGACCTGGGGGACAGCCTTCATTCCCTCTTCTGATTTAGCTTCCTGTTTTTAATAGAGTACAATGGCTGGGAAGCAAGAACTCCTGGATCTGGTCTCCAGTTCTGCCCATGAATTTCTGACAGGTCTCCAAAAAGACCTGAATTCAAATCCTGGTTCTGCCAGACATTCTGTGTGATTTGGGACCAGCCAGTTGCTTTCCTCGGGTCTCATTTTTTTTTCCCTATCTGTTAAATGGAGTTGAACTAAATTAGCCTGAATATGTCTAAAAACTCTAGATTTGGAGACCAAGGATAAGTGCCTGAATCTAGGCTCTTCAAGTGAATAGAAGTGTGTCCTGAATAAGCCACTCACCTCTTGGGCTTTTTCTTTCCTCTCTCTGACAAGGAGGGGGGCTGGGGATGGGGAGGAAGGCCATCACTACAAGCTTTCTAAGGCTCCTTCTGGCTCTTGGTCATCCCTTATTTCAAGGTGCAGACCCTGCCCCTGCTCACCAATTCTTGACCCAATGACAAGGAAAGAAAGAGGGGCTTCTTTGAGCTCCTCATTCAAGTCACTCAGCCTTTGTGGGGGTGACCACAGTCTGCCCCTCCTTTACCTGATGAGCACCTCCTGCCCATGGCCGGCGACGTCTGCTTCCACCTTTCCCCAGACGTTCAGCACCAGTTGCCATTCTCCATCACTGAGCCCCATGGCGTTACCCAAAGATGAGCAAGAGTGTCAGTTGTCCCCAAGTCTCCAGTTGGGTTTGGAAGCAACTCGGGCCTGCCAGGGGCCTTTATACCCTCCCTTGGGTCCTGGCCACTCCTATCAATTGACAGCCTCAGCCTCGCTCTCCCTGTCATCCCAGTCTGGGTTCTAATCTCTTTCTTTCTTGCTCACATGGAAGTTATTTTGGGTCAGGTGCCATTGTGAGCCTGCCCTGAGCTTAGGCCACCAGCTGGGGGAGGGGGCAGTGAGCCTGGGGCTAGCCCCCTCCTGAGGCAGGCAGAAAGGGCACAGGCGAGTCCCTTGCCAGAATCCTGTAACTCAATTCTCCCCGCCGCCAGAGGACTAGAAAAGGCCCTCGCCATGCCTCCAAGCTTGGGATTCCAGCTTCTTGGCCCTGACTTTGGGGCCACAAGATCTGCTTACCTTTTTTAGAACCTCTTCCCTGACCTTCCTAAAGTGATCTCAAACCTCTGAAGGAGAGAGAAGAAGGGAGGGTACCCCACCCCCAGGCCAGCTGTTTTCTTCCAGGTGTTTACCTTCACCTAGTCAGGCAAAAAAACTTTTGTTAAGCATCTGCTATGGGAGGAGGAAAGACTCTTTGGTATCAGAAAAATAAATATGTCATAGGATCATAGATTGGAGCTGGAAAGGTCTTTGGCGTCATCTCATTCAACCCCCTCACCTCCTATAGGTGAGAAAATAGAAAAAAATAGTAACTCCAAATTCACACCCTGGTCTTTGACTCGAGACTCTAAAGAGAGGGGTCTTTCTATTAGGCTGCGTGGCCCCTCTCATGCAGTCAATCAAACATTTAAGTGGCTACTGAAGGTAGCCACTGGACTTGGGGTCAGGAAAATTTGAGTTCAAATCCTCCCTCAGACATTGATGAGCTGTATGAGCCCAGGCAAGTCATGTAACTTCACTGGTAGTTTCCTCATCTGTAAAATGGGAATAAAAATGGGGTCCCTTGCCCCCACAGGGTGGGTATGAGGATCAAACAGGAAAAGATGAAAAATGCAATCTGCAGTCCATCAAGTATTTATTGAAATTTTGACCATTTTTATTCTTCCCATGATCCAGGCACTGTACCAGGTCCTAGGCAGAAAAGTAAGTCGAGTCACCGATCATTTATTAAATGCTGACTTTGTGCCAAACTTTGGGGATTCAAAGAAAAGCAAAAACCAGTCACTGCTTTCAAGGAGCATATAGTTTAATGTGGAAGGCTCAAATCCTGACTCAGTCACTTACTGACTAGATGACCTTGAGCAAATCATTAAAACTCCCAGGGTCTGTCAGTCTTGGGGCTCTTATGGACCCTTCTCAATTTGTCTAAGACCTCAGTAAGAATTATAACCCCATCCCTTAGGAAAAGGGTAAATAAATAGGCTCAAGATTGATGAATAGACTGGTTTCCCCTAGGAATTCACCAGTCATAAGAACAGGGGTCTCCAAACAATGGTTTCTCCAGGATGGAAGTCCAGGGAATGACATGAGCCCAGATTTTTGGTAGGCTCATAGGATTTCGGGAGGGATTTTGGAAGTTATGAAGTCCAATCCCTTCATTTTATAGCTAAGGAAACTGAGTCTCAGAGAAGTTAGGTGATATCTGCAAAGTTACCCAGCCAGTTGGTGCCAGAGCCCTTCTGTGCCCAGAAAAAAGAAAAGGAGAGGAGGTAACATTCCATATTTCCATATGACCCCATAATTCTCTAAGTCTGGTTTTCCATCTCCCAAAAGGAAGGTTTTGATTGAACGATCTTTGAGGTCCCTCCAATGAGGGACCTTAGGAGAAGGGAAAATGGAGAACAGGCTCCAGCCCAGGAGAGAGAGGGGAGTGGATAAAATGCATCAGCTCCAAGAAGCCCAGAAGGAGATTTATTAACATCTGGGGATCTCCACTGCCTCCAGATTCCAGAGGATCCAGGAGGCAGGGGGGAGTTTGGAAGCCTCCGGGACCCATCCCAGGAATGAATGTATTTAACAATGAATTGGCTTAAGGCCTGCTGGCGGCCTTCTGGCTCCAAGTCCCCTAACCTGGAGGCCATCACCCACAAACACTGCTCGGCAACTTTGCCCATATAAGCAAATGCAAAGACCCTGAAACGTGGTTCCATTTCTCCATCTCCACAACAGAATGGCCTTGCCCAGAGGTTGCCATAGAAACCCAGAGCCTCCCGCTCTGTTTTTATCATATAATTACCAGAATGGCAGCTCTCACTATGCCAGGACCAGGCGTGTGGGGGAAGAGAGGCTCTGGAAAAGTGGATGGAATTTCAGTGAAAAAAAAACCTCCCCCCCCCCACCAGCTCTTACACAATCTTCTATTTTCCACTGATGGTTTATTGTTTAGGTGAGTTTCTAGATGAGAGGAGCATAATAAAAAGAAAATTGATTCTGAATTCAGAGGAGCTGGGATTGGATCCCACCAGCCTGACTCTGGGCAAGTTATTTAGCTTCCTTGGGTCTCAGTTTCTTCCTCTGTAAAATGAGGGGGGTGGATGACCTCTGAGACCCCTTCTCCATCCAGAGCTATGCTCGGTGCAGTGGATGGAGTCTGGATGACCTAGGTTCAAATCCCAACACTGATGATGGCCAGATGACCTTGAGCATGTCCCTAAAACTCCCCGGCGTCTGTGAGGCTTTGAGCTCTCTGTGATCAAGGGCAAGTCACCTGACCTCTCTGCGCCTCAGTTTACTTGTCTATAAAATGGGGATAAAAAGCTTAAGAGGGTTGAGTGTGGTGTAATAAAAGGAAGGGGTTCTGGGAGTGTAGTACTAGCCTCTGCCATTTGCTGCTTGTGTGATAGTGGATTAGCCAATTCACTTTTCTGGGTCTCAGTTTCCTTCTCTGTAAAGTGAGAGGGTTAGACTTAAAGAACTCCAAATTTGCTTCCCGCTATAATCTAAAATGCTTAATTTGGAGATGAAGACAATGAGACTCCAAGGGAGGAAATAACTCAGTTAACAAGTGACAGGGACCCAAACTTGGCTCCAGAATCCGAGACCTGTTGTGCGCTGTTCACTGAACACGTCCTGGCTCATTCTGGGAGGGGCGATCCTGTACTCCTAGCACTTTATATTTTGTCCCTCCCAGTTCTGAAAAGTCAGATTCTTGGAAAGGGACCAGCTTCTCCCCTGCCATCTCCCCCTTATTCACCTCCAGTGATCTTTGGGAAGGGGACAGGTGGGGCCAGGGCAGAGAGCCTAAAACCCTTCCAGAAGGTCTAGCTAGTAGCTACAGCCTTAATGGCAGCTACCCTTTGTCCCCAAGACTCAGAGACCTGGAGAAGTGAGAGAACATTGAATGAAGAACTGAGAGAGATCTTGAAATATGGAACGTTAGAGTTGAAAAGAATCTTGGAACATGGCACGTCATAACTGGGAGGGACCTTAGAACACGGAATAGCATGACTAGAAAGGACCTAAAAGTATGGAATGTCAGAGCTGGAAGAGACCTTAGAACATGGAATGTCAGAGTTAGGATGGATCTTAGAACTTGGAGTGTCATAACTGGAAAGGGCCTTAAAATATGGAATGTCAAAGCTGAGGGACCTTAGAACAGGGAATGATAGAGTTGGGAAATACCTTAGAATATGGACAATCGGAGCTGGGAGGGATCTTAGCACATGGAGTGTGATAGCTTGGAAGAACTCACTCCAAGTTCTTTCATTTCTAAGACCGTCAGAACGAGGACATTCTGAGCCCAAGAACCGCTAAGTTAAGTAATGACAAAAGCATCTAGAGCCAGAGAAGATGCTGAAATCAAAGTCAGAGGCCTGGGTTCCTAACTCAACCCATTCTGCTGCGTAAGAGTCATAGAATGTCAGGGAGAGGAGGAAGGTCATTTCGCCCAACTGTCGTATTTTTGGATGAGGAAATGAGGCTTGTGGATGTGAAGTGGGGCCTCCAGAGTCCTTAGTCACAGCTCGGAAGGAGCAGAGCCAGAATTGGAAGCTAGGTCACAGAATTTCAGAGTTGGAAAGAGCTTCTTCCCATGGCACCTAATCCAACTGATGATCAAAATCTCTCTGATGCCATCCCCACGTGTGGTCTTCAGTTGGGAGCTCTCCAAGGATCTGGCAAAATATTCCTGAGCCTCAATTTGTCTCTCGGTAACTTCTATCCAATGTTTCTGGTTCAACCGCTAGAGGAAACTGAGTAAGTTATGGGGCTCTCCACTGCCTCCTTCTCTTCTCTGTTCTCTTAGACAATGTTCTCAAAACACAACATGAATTCACTTTCATTTATAGTCAACATAAGGATCTCCCTCCTCCTCCTCCCTCTTCCTAGTCCTTCTTTTCTTCCTGTCACTTTGTCTCCCTCTCTCCCTTCTGTCTCTCTTCTCTTCTGTTCTGTTCTGTTCTGTTCTGTTCTTCCTCTTCTCTCCCCTCCCCTCCCCTCCCCTCCCCTCCTCTCCTCTCCTCTTTTCTTCTCTTTCTGTTCTCTTCTCTTCTGTTCTCTTCTCCATCTTCTCTTCTTCCTCTCCTCCCCTCCCCTCCTCTTCTCTTCCCTCTCCTCTCCTTTCTCTTCTTCCTCTTCTCTCCCCTCCCCTTCCTCTCCTCTCCTCTCCTCTCCTCTCCTCTCCTCTCCTCTCCTCTCCTCTCCTCTCCCCTCCTCTCCCCTCCTCTCCCCTCCTCTCCCCTCCTCTCCCCTCCTCTCCCCTCCTCTCCCCTCCTCTCCCCTCCTCTCCCCTCCTCTCCCCTCCTCTCCCCTCCTCTCCCCTCCTCTCCCCTCCTCTCCTCCTCTCCTCTCCTCTCCTCTCCTCTCCTCTCCTCTCCTCTCCCCTCCCCTCCTCTCCCCTCCCCTCCCCTCCCCTCCTCTCCTCTTTTCTTCTCTTTCTGTTCTCTTCTGTTCTGTTCTCTTTTCTCTTTTCCATCTTCTCTTCTTCCTCTCCTCTCCCCTCCTCTCCCCTCCCCTCCTCTCCTCTCCTCTCCTCTCCTCTCCTCTCCCCTCCCCTCCTCTCCTCTCCTCTCCTCTCCTCTTTTCTTCTCTCTCTGTTCTCTTCTGTTCTGTTCTCTTTTCTCTTCTCCATCTTCTCTTCTTCCTCTCCTCTCCTCTCCTCTCCCCTCCATCATCTGGACTTTTCTGGACTTTCCTCATCTCTAGATGGTAGGCCTGAACCCTGAGGTGCCAGGCTGCTCCAGGCTGGGATCTCGTGGGGGGCTCGTTACAAAGACACTGGAGATTCCCTCTGTGACCTCAAGGAGCTTAAGGTCCTGCTTCGTGGGCTCGCCACAAGGGAAACCATCAGTAAGTCTCTAGATGTGTTCGGTGCCCTAGCACCCCAAACTCCCCTTCCAAGTAGTCTCCTTGGGCATCTCCCCTTGTTCGAGATCCATCATCACTCTATGAAGAAACTCCAGCCTCTCTGGGAGTGGCCTCCAGAGCCCCTTTAGGACTGAGGTCTGGAAGCTTGTGCCCCTGCCCCCTATGGGACTCTGGCACCTCCCTGGGCCCCAGACCAGTCTCTGGGGGATCTCTGGCCATTTCCACACATCACAATGGCATGGAAGAGAGGAGGGGGAGGGGAGGAGAGGCTAGAGAAGAGAGAGGGGAGGAAGAGGGGAGATGCTTCCATCTCAGACCGGACCCCAATCTATGAAGGACATTCCCAAGTAAGACAGTCACTTCAGGACAGGACGGGGCAGCAGAGGTGGTGCCGATGTCTTGCCCGGCCCTCTGTGAAGCAAAACCATAGGAGAGAGGAGAGGAGAGAGGAGAGGAGGGGAGGGGAGAAAAGGAGGAAAGAAAAGCAGGAGGGGGAGGGGAAGAGGAGAAAAAAAGGAGAGAATGGAGCTAGACAAGAGACAGAGCTTTCCACTTCCAACGGCTACATGCATCCCCCCTCAGCCAGGCCCCCTGCCCAGCTTCTGCCTTTTTCCTCTAGCTCCCAGCCCCCAAGATTTAGCTGGCAGGCCTGGCTGGGCTGTCCTCTTCCCCTCCCCTCCCCTCTCCTCTCCTCTCCTCCCTGCCTGCCCCAACTCAGCCCACTGTTGGCAAAAGCGAACAGCTGGGCTGGGAGCCAGATCAGGCCTCAGTTCCACCTAAGATGTGTCCCGGGACTCCCCGAAGAGCAGGGCTATGGGGCCCAAAGTATGCAGACCCCCCTCGCCTCCCCTCAGTCCCCTTTGGGGTCCAGGATTTGAAGCTGCCGCCCCTGCCCCAGAACCCTTTCTCCCCCGGCACCTGCCCAGTCTCCATAACAACCATTGTGCCAAACCACCAAGCCTGCTGTCCTCACCTCACTGTCTTCACCTCGCCTCCTGCCAAGAGTCTCTGGGCACAAATGGGGGGTGGGTAGAGGTGTCCCTGAGCGCTCCAGGATGGGGGGCGGGGGTGGGGAGAAATACAGGGAACTAAAAATACAGTTTTAAATGAGAAGGTTCTGCCCATGTTGAATTGCCAGGGAGTAGAGATCTCAGCCCTGGATAGAAGCTTAGAGATCCTCAAGTCCAACTCTTTCATTTTACAGAAGGGGAAACTGAGTCCCTGGGAAGGGAAGTGACTTATCCAAAAATGGTAAAAGAGTAGAGTGAAACCCAAGCCCTTTGACCCCACCTCCAGGGTCCTCTTGGATTAAGGAGATAATAGGTGCAATGAACTCATTGCCAGGAAAGCTATAGGTGCGAATCTCACCTCAACCATTCGCTAGCTATGTGACCCTGGTAAAGTCAGTTCCTCTCTCTGCCTCAGTGGAATGTTCCTTAGGAAAATGGGAATAAGAGGCCCTGGGGGAGCTGCCCTCCTAGGGCGGTCGTGAAGCCTACGGAGACGTCTCCCACGATGAAGTCCACCGGAGCTCCCAAGGGGGACGTTAAGCAGGGCTGCTGGGTCTGGGGTCTGGGAAAACCCTCCTCACTCAAGCAGAAAGCATGCTGTGACCCTCGGAGGTCATTCTGTAGCTGCTGAGGGACGGCCAAGGCTTGATGGGGAGGGTCAAGCTCCAGGGCAGGAGGGAGGAGGAGAGATGGCACAGGTGTGTCTGCTGCCATCTGCTGGCGGCCAGTTGGGATGTGGCGGGGATGGGGACTTTCTGTGTGGGGAGGACGGAGGAGAGACAGACAGACAGACCAGGGGAAAGAGAGAGGATGAGAGAGAGACGCACACAGAGAGGGAAAGAGGCACAAAAAAGAGAAGACAGGTGAGACAGAGAGGGAAAGAGAAAGAGACACACATGGAGAAAGAGAGAGACTGTCACAGCCAGACATGCAAAGGAAAAAGAACAGTCCTAGACAGAGAGAGGAAGAGCAACAGAGAAGAGACGGAGAGATCACGGAGCGGTGAGGGACCCGAGAGAATCCACCAGGAGAGAGGAAGGCATCAGAAGCATTCTGAGGAAAGGCAGACTTGTTTAGGAGATGGCAGATAATAACTCCCATTGGTGAGCATAGAGCGAAAAGATGGGCCAGGCTGAAAATGAAGGGGTAACCGACTGTGGGGAGCCTTGAATGTTAGTAAAGGAATCTGAATTTCACTCTATAGCCAAGAGAAGGAGAGCATGGAGCCGACCTGGATTCAAGTCTGTTTTTGTTTTTTCCAAGGCAGTGGGGTTAAGTGATTTGCCCAAGGTCACACACCTAGGTAATTATTAAATGTTGGAAGTGGGATTTGAACTCAGGTCCTCCTGACTCCAGGGCCGGTACACTGTGCCACCTAGCTACTCCTGAATTCGAGTCCTACCTTGGATACACACTGGCTATTTGACTTTGATTCAATCATATACATTCAGGGGCTTAAATTGGAAAAGAACTGCTAATTTGTATTGGTCCAGGCCTTTCTCGGTGAGAATTCCCTCTATCATTGAAATCACGTCTGGTTTCAATCACTGGAAAATTTTTCAACCATGTTAGTAATGAGAGTTCACATTTATACAATATTTTCAGGTTTGTTAAAGGCTCTTCTATCTTCCTTGTAGAATCTGCAGTATCCTTGCGACCATTTTGCAGATGAGGAAACAATCTCAGACACAAAGCAATTCATCCCAAAGCCAACTAGTTTAGCTGATGCAGCTGGGACAAGACCCCGGATCATCCTGAGGGCATCATCTTGAACAGCACAGTTGCCAAGGTAACAGCTCAGTTATAACTGATTTCCAGTTTACAACTCACTTTTCCTACCTCCGCGAATAAGGGGTACAAATAAGAGGTAGTGTGGTAACATTGAAAGAAATCTGGAGGGGGTGGCTAGATGGCCCAGTGGATAGAGCACCAGCCCTGGAGTCAGGAGCACCTGAGTTCAAATCCCAGCCTCAGACACTTAATAATGACCTAGCTGTGTGGCCTTGGACAAGTCACTTAACCCCATTGCCTTGCCAAAAAAAAGAAAGAAATCTAGAGTCAAAGTCAAGGAGACTCATCTTTCTGAGTTCAAATCTGGCTTCAGATACTGACAGCGTGACCTCTGGCCAAGTCCCTTCACCCTGTTTACCTCAGTTTCCTCCTCGGCAAAATGAGCTAGAGAAAGAAATGGCAAACTATTCCAGCAACTCTGCCAATAAAACTCCAAGATAAGGTCTCAAAGAAAATAAAACAAGAGCTGTGTGGTCCTGGGCAAGTCACTCAAGCTCTGTGAACTCATTCTCTTCCTATGTAAAATGAAGGGGTTAGACTAGTTGGTGTAGCATTTCCAGCTCTAAACCCATAATCATATAGCACATCATCTGAAACGAATTCCTACTCAGACTCACACATCAGGTTCCCAGAACTCCAATGACTACTTCTTCTCCTCCCAGAGTCGAGGGGTAGCATTGAAGGGTTAGGGGTATTTTTTGCTAAGGTCATACAGCTCATGAGCCCCCATCAGTGTGTTTCTAGTTACACTTGGTATCCATCAACCAGACTTAATTAGGTTTTAGGAAGGGGTATCTTAATATTTCTCTCTAATTGGTTTTGAAAGAACAACAACCCTCTAAAGTCAGTGAACAGTCTCCTAGGTACATAACTCTCCCAAGATCATATAGACTCTAGCACAGGTGGCAAAGGGGTTACTCCCAGTTCCTGGAAGTCCCTTTGTGGACGTTCCCAATTCGTTCCCCTTAAGCAAGATGTACTTTTTTGTCTGCTAGGCTATTTGTAGTCTTGAATTTCCGTTAAATCTGTCCTTGGCTACGGATGGAGAAGTTGCAATCAGCTATTCTGGGGATGCTGCTAGGACAAGAGTCTAGATTCTCCAGCTCTCCAAAGTTCATGAGAGCCTCCTCCAGCCCAAAGGGGAGGCGGTGTTGGTGGTAAGGGGTCTGAGGTTGAAACCCTCTCCTCCCAAGGACAGAACCTTCCTCTGACTCCACTACCTACTCGAATCTCTGATTCTACTTACATCATTTTACACAGGACTCAACCCAAATAGATTTCGTATGATAACCAGGGAGGTCCCCAGACCTCATTCACCCCAGAAAATAAAGGAGATGTGTTTCGCCTGATAGATGTCATAAGGATAGCATTATGATCATATAACCTGATAGATGTCATAAGGATAGCATGTATGAGCATATAACCTGATAGATGTCATAAGGATAGCATATATGATCGTATAACCCAGTAGATGTCATAAGGATAGCATGTATGAGCATATAACCTGATAGATGTCATAAGGATAGCATATATGATTATATAATCCGGTAGATGTCATAAGGATAGCATATATGATCATATAACCTGATAGATGTCATAAGGATAGCATGTATGAGCATATAACCTGGTAGATGTCATTAGGATAGCATATATGATCATATAATCCGGTAGATGTCATAAGGATAGTATATTATCATTTATTCCAAGTGGGATGGATTAACTGTTTTACTATCTCAGTGACCTCTAGCTTTACATATGTAAATAGAATGATCTTCACTTTATAGATGAGAAAACAGACTCTGAGGTGACTTGCCAAGGGAACCTAGAGGTCCTGATTGCATGTCCCAGGATGCTTTGCAATATCCTTTCCCTAGCTATCTGAGGAGGGATTGACCTTCTCAACCAAGTAAGTGTGGAGTGAAGAAATTAGCTCAGAAATCCGTTTTATATTGGCTAGGAGCCTGGCAAGACAGAGCAGCCCTTTGGGGAGGCGCAGGCTTCAGAGCTCAGGTACAGGTGGGAGGCCTCGCCACCTGCTCTGAGCGGGATACAGTTTCTCTTCCTGAGCCAAGGCTGGGAGCCCTTGGGTCTGTTTTGATGTGTCACCAAGGTGCCCCTGGCAAGCAGCTGGCATTCATATGGCACCTTCCCTGCTGCAGGTCAAAGTCCTTACTTGGTACTTAATTCTGCATTGCCTTCAGTGAGGTGAGTCATTGTTCATTCCTGTCTCCCTTTTATAGATGGGGTCATATAGGGTACAGAATTAAAGAGAGAACAGCACCTGAAGACCATAGCTGGGGAGGCGAAGGGGGACTAGACCAGGGGCTTTTTACATTTAGGGGGGCCTGGTAAAGCCAATGGATGCCTTTTAAATGCCTAAAGTATAAGTTATATTGAACAAGCTAGAATTTTTTCCAAGTTCATAGACCCCAGGCAAAATCCTCTGATTTAGTCCTTCTCTTTAACTTTACAGATAATAAACTGAGGCTTAGACAGAGAAGCGACTTAGTCGCACAAGTAATAAGAAGCAGAGTTAAGATTCGAACCCATGTCTTCCAATTTCAAATCTAGTGTTTAATGCCCATGTCCGGGCTTGGGAGGCCAGCCAGCCCCCCTGGACAGTGTTTCCTAATGAGAACAAAGGAGGTTTCTTCTCAGGCAATGAAGCTGCAAGCCTAGGGGGTGGCTCGGCTGACTCCTTGCCTCCCTTAGGATTTCTCTTTGTTCCCTCAGAAATGGGACCCGTCGGAGCCTGCCTTGAGCCCAGGGGAGTATTCAGAGCGAACACAACAGTTTCTTAAGTCCTGGTCCCCTCTGCTCACCCCACTTCCTACAGTCACTTCTTAATCTGCCATCCTGGGCCAGCCTTGGCCAAGATTGGAAATGGGCCAAATGCTTTTGGCCCCCAAACTCCTCTTTCTGGGCCCTCTCCCAGCACCACCTTCCCATTGGGCACCCACTCTGCTTCTGGCTGCTCTGTCTCTAAGAGAGCAGCCCCTGGAGTGGAAAATTCCCTGCCTGAGAGTCTGGAAAACCTAGTCTTAGGTCTGAAATGACCACCCTGCTGCCTTTGTCAGGGGCCTCATCTTCTCAATCTCCCCTCTCCCCTCCTCCCCACCCCAGTTCTGACATTTTCTGTTCTAGGATCTGTTCTAGTTCTGATAGTCTCTGTTCTAAGCTCCCTCCCAGCTCTGACCTTCCTTGTTCTAAGGCTCCCCCCAACTCTGATATTCCTATCTTTTTCTTTTTTTTTTAGAATTTTTGCAAGGCAATGGGGTTAAGTGGCTTGCCCAAGGCCACACAGCTAGGTAATTATTAAGTGTCTGAGGTCAGGGGGCTGCTAGGTGGCATAGTGGATAAAGCACCGGCCCTGGAGTCAGGAGTACCTGGGTTCAAATCTGGTCTCAGACACTTAATAATGACCTAGCTGTGGCCTTGGGCAAGCCACTTAACCCCATTTGCCTTACAAAAACCTAAAAAAAAAAAGTGTCTGAGGTCAGATCTGAACCCAGGTCCTCCTGACTCCAGGGCCGGTGCTCTATCCACTGTGCCACCTAGCCACCCCAATATACCTATTCTAAGATCCCTCCCTGCTGACCTTCCTCGATCTCAGGCCCCCCAACTCAGATATTCCCTGTTCTAAGTTCCCTCCCAGCCCTGGCATTCTATTGTCAAAGGTTCTTCCTGCCCTCATATTCTTAAAATTCTAAGAAAAGTATCTGATATGTTTGGACATGAAGGATGTGTCATACCTGCTGCAAAGAGCTCATGAGTCACAAGTTCAGAAGAAGGGACACATTTTCAGACCTAGTCAAGATATTGATTTGCTTTCTTTGGCCTCATTTAGTTGTTACAAGGGAAGGTTCTATTGAGAGGGACATTGGGAAGTAACAGTACATTTTCTAAAAAAGAGAGAAAGAGCATATACTAAAAAATTGTTTAAAAAGAAAAGAGGGGACAGTCAGGAATCAGGAGGACCTGAGTTCAAATTTGACCTCAGACACTTGATAATCTCCTAACTGTATGATCTTGGGCAGGTCACTTAACCCCATTGCCTTGCAAAAACTTTAAAAGAAAAAGGAGAGGTGGTGCCCAGATGGCAGAGTAGACCCAGCAACATGGGTTAACTCTCCAACATTTCCCTTTAAACAACTTTAAAAAATGCCTCAAATCAAAATTTTGGAGCAGTGGCGCCAACAAAAAATCAAGATGAGACATTTTTCCAGTCTAAGACAACTTAGAAGAAAGGTCCATGCCACTGGGGTGAGAGTTGGTCAGGAGAGCATGTGGTGGCAGCACCATAGATGGACCTTAGAGGTGACCCCAGTACAGAAGCAGCAGCTTCAGCCCAGAGATGTAATGGACAGTAGACCCTTTGCTGATACTGGCTGCAATTGGGGCTAATTAGCCATTCTATTGCCCGTAGGAGTTCTGGGTCACGGTTCCAGGGAGGAGAAGAGCTGGGGGGAAGGGGTGAGAGCAGGGACTGTGGTCACAGATCCAGGGGCAAGAGGAGTGTTGGTGCTTGAAGCTGCAGGGGAGCAGTGGCCCTCCCTGGCTAAGGACCAGAGTACAGACCAGGAGAGCAGTGATCACACCTCTCCCAGGATCATACCATCTGGAGGCACTGAAAACCTGCAGATTCCCTAAACCAGCTTTGTAAATAATAGCAACAAAAAGTCTGATGCTTGGGCCAGTGCCAAGGTCAGGGTGGTCAAAGTCAAGAATTAGGCTAGAAAAATGAACAACAATTCAAAAAATCAATAAAAAGCTACTGCAGGAAAAACCAAGACACAGACTCAGCAGAAGATAACAATGTGAAAGTAACTGCAACCAAACCTATCAGAAATAAGGGGAAGTGGGGGCAGCTAGGTGGTGCAGTGGGTAGAGTCAGGAGGACCTGAGTTCAAATCTGACCTCAGACACGTAATAATTGCCTAGCTGTGTGACCTTGGGCAAGTCACTTAACCCCAGTGCCTTAAATTAAAAAAAATGAAAAAAAGAAATAGGGGGCAATAGGTGGTGCAGTGGATAGAGCACTAACCTCGGAGTCAGGAGGGCATGAGTTCCAACCTGGCCACAGACACTGGACACTTTCTAGCTGTGTGACCTTGAGCAAGTCACTTAACCCTGATTGCTCTGAATCCAGGGTCATCTCCAGTCAAACTGATTCATACTTGACCACTGGACCTAGATGGCTCTGGAAGAAAGCGTGAAGCTGTTGACATTGCACAGCCCCCTTCACTCAAATCCAATTCCCTGCTTGCCATGGCAGCACCTCCCTGATGTCACGGTCTTCTTTGAGAATAAAGGATAAATATTATCAGAAATAACAACTGTATAAGGGACCCTAATGCATTGTTGGTGGAGTGCTGACCTGATCCAACTATTCTGGAGAACAATTGGGATTTTATAGCCCAAAGAGCTATAAAATTCTACATTCCTTTTGATCCACCAATACCACTACTAATCCTAGACCCCAAAGAGATCAAAGAATTTTGTGGTGGCAAAGAATTACAATTAAAGGGGATGCTCATCAATTGAAGAATGACTAAACAAGTTGGGACATATGATTGTGATGGAGTACTACTGTGCTATAAGAAAGGATGAGGGGCAGCTAGATGGTACAGTGGATAGAGCACCGGCCCTGGAGTCAGGAGGAGGACCTGAGTTCAAATTTGGTCTCAAACACTTTTCAATTACCTAGCTGTGTGACCTTGGACAAGTCACTTAACCCCATTGCCTTGCAAAACCCAAAACAAAAATTATGAGAGGGGAGGTTTCAGAAATACATGGCAAAATATATGGATACAAAATGAAGTGAGAAGAATGGGAACATCATTGTGCAGAATAATAGCAATGTGGTAATGATGAGCAAACTACTGTGATACACCAGGCTACTCTGATCAATACAATGATCCAATTCAATCCCAAAGGACTCATGATGGAAAAATACTCTCCACCTCCAGAGAAGGAAGTGATGAACTCAGAATGCAAATGGAAGTCTAGTTTTCTCACTTCATTTTTTTTTGCTTTTTTTCTTGCAATATGGAAAAATGTTTTGCATGATTTCACATGTATAATTGATATCATATTGCTTGCTTTCTTGGTGGGTGGAAGGTGGGATGGAGGGAAAGAATTTGGAACATGAATTTTTTTAAATGTTAAAAATAAACTAAAATGTTAAAATGTTAAAAGTTAATAAATAATTCTTTTAAAAAAAAGGAAGAAAAGCATCTGGTAAATTTACTCACTTTAAGCTGTCAGGGATGACATCAGGACATCTGAGGGAAAGATAAGAAGGATCTTGTAACAGGCAAGTCAAACCCCACCCCACTCCCCCAAGACCCAAAGGAATATATCTCAGACACTTGAACCCAAGAACCTTGGGAATAATGGAGTTACCAGTTCTGTTTTCAGTGCAAGCCCTACCCCCATCACAAAGGGAAGCAATCACTTTGGAAAAGCCCTATCCCTTCCCTTTCCTCACCACCACTAACCTCTGTCCACCAATGGGCAATGGGTATGTCCAAGAGGCCCTGGCAGGGGTAGTGCCAAATCATTGGTCCTGCTTCCAGACCAAGTGCTGGACGAAGCAGCCCCTCTCTCCCTTTCCAGGATGGGTTCCGTCCACTGCTCCTGCAGCTATCATGGCTACAATTTTGAAGATCCAGAGAAAAGCCATTGACCGCTAAAGTCTTGAGCTCTGTCAAATGGTTCAATGGCAGAAACCAACAGGATTTTATCAGTGGAAATGACATTCATGAGGCCTCATTCCCATCTGATTGCCCATTGTCCTAAGGACCAAGGGATCTTTCCATCAGATTGGCCCTGAAACCTCCCATGATTATTCTCTCTCAGCATGTAAGCTCCCTGAGGGAAGGGACTGTCTGACTTTTCTATCACTATCGCAATTGTTCTATGTTTTTTTTTTTTAGTTTTTGCAAGGCAGTGGGGTTAAGTGGCTTGCCCAAGGTCACACAGCTAGGTCATTATTAAGTGTCTGAGGTCAAATTTGAACTCAGGTCCTCCTGACTCCAGGGCCAGTGCTCTATCCACTGCGCCACCTAGCTGCCCCTGCAATTGTTCTATTATTGAGATATTTTTCTTGCTTCCCTGAGATTTCTGCCATTGAATTGTAAAATAATTTCTAAATTATTAACTTAATAATTGGCCACCAAAAAAGAAACAAATTATTAACCAGAATTTAAAATACAATTCTATGAAGGGAGAGAGTGGCTTTGTACTTAGAGAACAGAGCACCAAGGTGAGGGGTTTCTTTCATTGCCATTCATTCTCCAGGTTGTGAATAGATAAATGAAAAGCTCAGTATTGGTTCTTACTCATTTTCCTTTGAAAGATCATCGGAACAAAAGTCGATTTTATAGCCTCAGACTCTATTGAATTTCTGGGAGCAAGAGAGAAACATAGACCCTAATTTAGTTTGGAGGATCAGAGAATCATCACAAGGGGGTAAATGAGAGCTATAAGAGATTTCTTTTTTTTTTTTAAATAGACTGGTATGGATTTTTTGTTTTGACATCACCTTGATCTGCTCCTGTATCCCTCCTCTTATCCCCTTCCAGACAGCCACCTTTAATAGGAAAATTTAAAAAATAAAAGAAGGGAAAAAAATCAAGCAAAATCAATTGATATATTAAAAAATTCTGATACTATGTACAATGTTACATTCTCATGGCCCGCTTCCTGTCTACTCCCTCATCATCACTGCAAAACTGAATCTTTCCAAACATCTTCTAATCTTGTTCCTCATAATTTTTCATTTCTTTTATTTCTTGGGAGGGAGGGTTTCTCTCCATTTATATATGACTGCCATTATGTATATTTTTTTCCCATTCATGTTTAGTCTTCCCAGTTTCTCTGCATTTATCACATTCATCATTTTTTACAAAACAGTAAGATTTCTGTTCATGTTAAGTCTTCCCAGGTTTCTCTGTATTTATCACATTCATCATTTCTTATCGCACAGTAAGATTTCTTTAACAATCACCTACCACATCTTGTATAACCATTCCCTGGTCAATGGGCACTGACTTTGTTTCCCAATCTTTGTTACTCCCCCCCCACACACACAATATCGCTAAAAATATTTTACTTTTTTTTTTTTGAACATTAACATTTGATGATAGTGGATGGACCTTACAAATGAAATTTCTGGATAAAAGGATGAAGACATTTTAGTCCCTTTATTTGCGACATTCCAAATACGAGGAATTTCTAACCCTAAATCAGACAGTTGCCTGGACTGGTGATTTTGAATCAAAGGGAATCAAAGCCACAGATTTAATCAGCTCCTGCGGAGTCTGATTAGTTTATTCTGGATGTGGTCCCGTGTAGGTTTGGCTATAAACTTAAAGGTGATTAGCTTGTCCTGGTCAAGGAAAGACTTTCAATTTATTGTGTATTAGCAGCTGGGCTCTGAGAACCTAAGCTAGCTCAGAAGATGGTGCGGAGAGAATGTTAGCATCCACATTTCTGAGCACAGAGAGAATCAGAAGAAAGAAAGAAGAAACACAATAATTAGTAGAGAACAGACAACCGACACTGGCAAAGCAATGGAAGCTTCCACAAAGAGGACACACCCATCAACGTGACCCACAGAGAGTAAGATGAGCTGCCCACCAGGGCCCTAGTAGCAGGGTGATGCCAGCAGCCCAGCTTTGGCAGCAGCTCGAGTCCTCCACATCATACAGGAATTCTTCTCTGCCCTTTACACATGCCCCCCCAGTTATAAATGTTGGGCATGAGGGTGTGGTAAACTGCAGGACAGATAGAATGCTACAGAAATTTGTTGTTGTCATTTTCATCATCAAGCATTTGACTATCTTCTAAATTATTATAGTATGATATATTATCATATAATATATAGTTATTATATAATAATATATTTAAATCTTCTAAAATTACATATAGATAGGCAAATAGATAGATAGGTGATAGATAGATAGATAGATAGATAGATAGATAGATAGATAGATAGATAGATAGATCTTTGTTCTGTTTTGAACCCCCCAATGGGGTCTTCTTGGCAAAGATACTATGGAAGTTTGCCATTTCCTTCTCTAGTGGGTTAAGGCAGAGATTAAATGACTTGCCCAGGATCGCACAGCTACTATCAAAGGTTGAATTTGAATGCAGATCTCCCTGACTCCAGGCCCAGGGCTCTAGCCACTGAACCACCTAGTTGCCTCCAAGACAAACAGAGTTTTAGTGACTTGCCCACACAGTGAGTTTGTGGCTGGGTTTGAACTCTTCCAGGTCCGATGCTCTAGTCACTGAGCCACTCAGCTCCCTCTGGTCTCCAGAGACTGGGTAGTAAGTACAGACTGCAGGGAAGGCCCATGAGTTTACGGCTTCAAGTCAAGAATGACCCATAGGGAGTCTCAAATTTGGGACTTCTGGGGTTCACGTGTGAGAGATAGTTTCCCAGATACACAAATATCACACAATTTCCATTGAGTTTGTAATGAACTTATTTGTTCTTTCAAAAAGGCTAGTTGGGTAAGGGTAACTCTTTTGCCAATGGAATAAATTCTATTTTATTTATTTGTTCGTTTGTTTATCTATTTATCTATTCATTCATTCATTCATTTACTTGTTTGTTTATTTGTTTAATTTATTTATTTTAGATTTTTCAAGGCAATGGGGTTAAGTAGCTTGCCCAGGGCCACACAGCTAGGTAATTATTAAGTGTCTGAGGCTGGATTTGAACTTAGGTCCTCCTGACTCCAGGACGAGTGCTCTATCCACTTTGTCACCTAGCTGCTCCTGGAATAAATTATCAATAGTGAATTTTAGGCAATCTTTTTTAGGGCAAAGGTAAAAAAAGCTACCCAAATATGACCTAAAACTGGAAGGACCCTTGAAAATTATCTTTGTCCAACCTTTCATTTTATACATTTGGAAAACAGGCCTGGAGAAAGGCAGGGGCTTGTTCCAAGCTAAGTTAGCTAAGAAATGGTTGAATCTGGCTCCGTCCTCAGCCATCCCATTATGGGATGTCAGCCCCGTTGCACATACCCAGTATGTATTCAGGCTCAGGGCTGGACTCTGAGGCTCCCAGATGGGAAGGGGAGCCAAGACTTGAGTATCTGTCCGTGGCCAGGCAAAATAACAGAGTCATCCTGTGACTTTTATTCCAGTTCGGCCAGCTGTTTATTCCCCTCTGCTGGGCTCTGCTGGCAGGGCCTCACCCCACTCTGGGACTTCCAGGGCTAACGGCAAATAGTCTAGAGATCCCCCCAGCACAGATCTGGCTGGGTCTCCAGGTATATAGGTTTTATTCTTCTTCTGGCAAAACCTACTTAGGAGACTTGAGAAATAAAGCTGGTGATAAGATCAGAGCTCATTTTACTGACCAACACCTATTTTCTCCTGAAGGCAGGCTCTCATGGCACATTTCCTTGCTGTTCACAAAGAGAGATCTTTATAATCATTGGGCAAGTGGTTTTAAGGCTGCCCCAGCAAGGAGCAAAGTCCCCTTCTGAGAGTGCCAACTGACTCTGCTGGGTGGGGCCACACAGCTCCCCGTGGACTAGGAAAAACCAACAAAAACCAAACAAACCAACTGATATTGTGTCTAAGTTCATCACTTTTTCCAAGGCAGCCCAGGATGTCTGCCTGGGCCTGAGACTAATTGCACTGACTGGTGAGCAGCCCCTGAAGAGGTAAGAGCATCCCTTTTATAGGAGGGGTCCCTGTATGCTACCCACTGGGGGGGCATGGACCCCCCCAGCCTTGGCAGAGGTCAGTGGAGGGTGAGTAAGAGCCATCTGTGGGTGGGTGGCTGGGAAAGGAATGAGGGGCTGCTCTAGGGGACTGAAGTATTCAGTCCCAAGGGTTTCTAAGGGAACTGGGTATCATCCAAGGCTACTCCCCTAGCTTATAGGTTTCTAGGGGTAGGGCTTGGGTTAATTTGATCCATCAGGCGGTCTGTGACTGGCGGACACTCGCCTTTTCCGTCCCATCCCTAGGCTAATGATATCTTACTCCCCTCTGGAGAAGTTGCAGAGCAATGGGTCCCTTTTGGGAACAGACCTCTTTTAAAAGTTGCCTTTATTGAAAAGGTTGGAAAGTTAAAGAAATTGAAAAGTGAAAGTTAAATTCCCCCAGGAAATATTGTTGGTTCCCAAAGTTCCCAACCTTTTAGATCATCATAGCAAATCCAGAGAGTCAGAAAAGGCCATTTTCTGTTTAAATACTAATAATAGGCTCATCCTGTGCCATGCCCCAGTGAATCTTCTGATGTCAAGGATTGCGTCGCGGGGGAAGGGCCTGTGCATGTGGCTTTAGGATTGAGTCCCCACTCTCTCTATCCTTATCTAATTATTGGGATAATATTATTGACAATTGCTGCCATTCACACGGCTCCTTTACGGTTTGCAGAGGACTTGAGAAATGTCATCTCCTTTCATCCTCACAATGAACCAAGGGAGGTGGGGACTGTTGTTTCTCAGTCGTGTCCAACTCTCTGTGACTCCATTTGGGGTTCTCTTGGCAAAGATACTGGAGGAGTTTGCCATTTCCTCCTCCAGTTCATTATACAGATGAAGAAACTGAAGTAAAGAGGGCTAAGTGACTTGCCCAGGGTCATATGGCTAGGAAGTGTCTGAGGCAGCTCTTGAACTCAGATCCTCCTGATTCCAGGCTCAGAACTCTATCCACAGCTCCACTTAATTGCTCTCCTTTGCTTTTGTCTTCCTTCCTTCCTTCCTTCCTTCCTTCCTTCCTTCCTTCCTTCCTTCCTTCCTTCCTTCCTATCATCCAGGATACAATGATATTTTTGTCATGATAACAATGATGAAAATAATGTAAATAATAGCATTATGTATTGCATATTATTATTTAAATATTAAATAAAATATATATATATATGTTAAATAAAATATTTATTCTGGATGTGGAAAGTCCTTTTGCTTGTATTGATTACAATCTTCCTATCACTTGGGAGATGCCCGAGACACAATATTAAATGTCTCTGGAGGGCCAGGGTTCCAGTCCCACTTCAAGCACTTATTAGCCACTTAATACTGGATAAACCACATTAATCTCCCTGGGCCTCAGTTTCCTCATTTGCAACATGGGATTTAGAGCTCTCAATTTATGATCCTACCAATCCAACTGGAAAAGGCTATCAGACTCTCTGGGAATGGAAGAGGGTCCAAGAAGAGGGTGATGAAGGGGCCAACCCAGCTCGAGAAAATTTGATTGAAGCTAGGGGCCCTCACCCCCCAACAGTAAGTCAAGTAAAAAAGATAATAACAATTTGATTTGTAATAATATTAACTAACAAATAATTATGACAAGATCATTGATATTAATAATGATATATAATTAGCAGGCTTAATGTAATTCTGTATTTATGGAATGAATATTCATCAAATTATTAATTATAACATAATATTAATATTTGGAACATTCTCAAAATCTACTAGTTCAGAATTTTATTTTGCTAATAACCTACCAGTAAGTCTGATTTCTTTCCTTCTAAGTAAAACAGAAACCAAATGCCTAATCTAATTTAATAATGAAAAGATGATGTAAAGACTAAACTGCCCTGGGAAGCAGCAGTAACTATTTAGATGCAGAAATGTCAGCCCTATTTGTCGTCCTCAAGAAACTGAGGGGGTATTTTTTTGGAGACTTCCCAGATCATGGTTTTGAAGAATGTGCTGGAGATTGGTGATCATTCCCCCATTCAAGATCTCCGACATCTATGCTAGTAGTTCTTTTGGGGACAGGGGTCCTAGATTTAGAGCTGAAGTGGCAATGTGGCGCAATCCTTTCATCCTACCAATGAGAAAGCTGAAGCCCAGAGAAGGGAAGTCACTTGCCTGAAGTCACACAGGATTAGGGAGCAGAGGGAGAGTTCAAGACTGGGTCCTCTATCTGAATTCAAGCCTCTCTCCATAAGACTATACTCCCTCCAACCCCCTCCTCCTCCTCATAGATGAAGAGACTGAGGCCCAGGGAGGAAGAATTACTTGCCCCAAATCAAGAATGATGGACCTGGGGCCACCCTCCCATGCCAGGGATGCCCTCACGGCTCCTATTGCCCCCTTAAGAGGAAGGGTTAGGGTCCAGCTCTCAGCCACTGAGGGTCTGAGGGCAGGGAAGGTGACAGGCCCTTGGATCCCGATGAACTCTGGCCTTGTTCTGCCAACGTTATATTTAGAAAGGAGCCAGCCTGCCTGCCTGCCCACCTGCCCATCTGCCCGCCCACTCCTGGGAGACCGAACACCATGCAGCTGCCACTTGAATCTAGATATATTTAGGAGGCTCTAAGCAGGGCCTGAGGCCAAGGCCACAAGCAACCAGCTGTGGGGCCCTTCCCTGGGGGGCTTCAGAGCTCCTTTCAATACCCACAGAGAGCAAGGGAGAATGGCTAGAGCTCCGACCTGGGGTCAGGAAGTCCAGGGTTCAAATCAATCTCTCAAATCTGTGTCTCTCAAACACACTCATCAATAATATGGAACCAACGAGGCCTGGGCAGGAGCAGAATAAGGTCCAATGGAGAGAGAAGTCCCTGGCATGTGTGGGTAGGGTGAAATGCCAGCCCTGAGATTTGCTGTCTGGTGACCTTGGGCAAGGGGCTTAGTGGGTGAGACAGCTCTCTGGGACTAGGGCTGGTTCAAAAACTAACCACAAAGCTGCCAGAACCCTGGATTCAGAATACTTGGTTGTCATTGGGTATTTTCTCCATCCATGGCTATGAGTCCCCACCCTGGGCAGGTGGACGAGGGTCAGCCCGGCAGTCAGGAAGATCTGGGTTCAAACCTCAACTCAGACACTTTCTAGCTCTGCGTCCTTGGGCAAGTCACCTTTCCCAGCCTCAGTTTTCCCATCTGTAAAATGCAGATAGCAATAGCACCAATATCCCAGGGGAGTTGGAAGGTGCGGACACAAGCATATCAAAGCCCTTTGCCAACCTTGAAGCCATATAGAATTGTTAGTTATCATAATTAGTTATTCTAATTCCAAGGAAATCGCAGCTCTGCCCTGCCCCCAGTTCCTATTTACTTAAACATGTGTCTGTTGTGTCCCCCGAAGGAAGGAAAGCTTCTGGAGGGCAGGGACTGCAGGCGTTCTGTCACACAGCAGTGTGCTGGGTGCATGCAGCAGGCACTTAATACATGCTTGGGTCAGGGGCTTAGAGCGGAGGGAGGCTCAGCTTGGCCTGTCTAGGTCAATCTCCAGTGCTGACCTTGAGTGCCCTGGCCCTGGGAGACACAGGCCGGATGGGGCCAGGCTGTGGAAGGCCTGGAAACCCAGCGAGGGCAGAAGCCCGAACGGAGGCCCACGGGGGTCCCAGCTTCAGAGAGAATTGATCCCGCTTCCTAACACAACCCATCTGGGCCTTCCTGGCCAGCTCCTGCCCCAGACACAGGCCAGACACAGCCCAGACACAGCCCCAGGGCTTGAGCTCCTTCTCTGTCTGTGTCTGTCTGTCGTCTCTCCCTCTCTCTGTGTCTCTCGGTCTGTCTCTGTCTTTGTGTCTGTCTGTCTCTGTCTCTCTCTCTTTCTCTGTTTTTCTGTCTCTCTCTCTCTCTGCGGGCTTTGTAAACAGAGATACTCTTGCTCACACACCTGGAGGAACAGGTTTTGGGCCTCAAGCTTCAGGAGCTGGCTCGGGTCCCAGCAATGTCTAAGTCACCCTAGGTACCTGAGAACTCTCCCTGCCCCAAGGAGGCCCCTTTTCCTTTCCTCCTCCTTCCCCTTTTCCTCCCCCTGCCCTTTCTCCTTCCCTTCTTTCCCTTTTCCCCTACTCCTCCCACTTCTTTCCTTTTCCTCTCCTCCCCTCCTTTCTCCTCTCCTCTTCATTTCTCTTTCTGCCTTCCGCTACCCCCTTCCCCATCCCTCTGTCCTCAGCCCTCTTCCTTCCCTTTCCCCTCCCCTCCCCAAGTCTTCCCTTCTTCCCCCTTTTCCTCCTTCTCCTGCCCCTCATTCCCTGTCCCCCTCCCTCCCCAGCTAGACGTATCACTCAACACCACCAGCCCCTTCCTGTCCAAGGCAGTCTAGAACCCAGGAACCTGAAGTTAGAGGACCTCAATTCACCTCCCAGATCTTCTCCTAACAACCTACATGACCGTGTACAGGTCACTTGCCCAGCTTTGCCTCAGATTCCTCCTCTGTAACGTTAGGGGCTTGAACTAGAGGCCGCCGAGGTCCCTTCTTACTCTAAGATGGATGGTTCTGGAAAGGCACCGTGGAACACTGTGGAACAAAGTCCTGATAATCAACTCTATGTGACTCGGTGTCTGCTCAAAATCCCTTGAGTGCCCACTTTGAGAACCACTGCCATCGTGGCGAGAAGCAGATCTGGATGGGAGGGACTCCTCTGACGCTTGCTCCCTGGGGGACTTGAGTCCTCCTGTCCCTTCCCTGGCTTAGATTAAAATGAGGAGGGCACTCTAAAATAATGGCTGCAATGGAAACAAAAGGATTCGAGAAAGGGACTGAGCTTTGAGAATTTGAAAAAAAATTAAAAAATCAGAACAGTCTTCAAGAATGGATAATAAAATAAGTCAATCTCTCTCTTCCTTATAGAGAGGTGGGGAACCACCTGGGAAGAATGCTGCATACGTTGCCAGACCTCATCATCTATACAGTGTTCTGGTTTAACTGTTTTTCTTTGTTACAAAAAAGAGGGTTTATTTGGAAGCTGGGTGAAGGGAAGTATTTCAGAAATGATTGGGTTATTAAAACAAAAGACATCAAGAAAATAGTTCAAAATAAAATAGAATGTGACATGTGGACTGGATAATCCTGGGAAGGATGCACTACTATTATCACCTCCATTTTATAGATGAGGAAACTGAGGCAGATAGAATATACCTATATAGCTACCATGTCTGAGATCTTATTTGAACTCAGATCTTCACTACCGGTCCAGCATTTTAACCTGGATGCATCACCGAGATGTTTTGTTTCTCTACCTCTATGTCCTCTTTTCTTTTTCTAAATTAAATTTTGTTAGAGTAGTCTATGGACTAGATCATAGTTGCTTAGTGAAGTATTCTTTCTTTATTATGAATTGCTGGGTCCAAAGGCGGCTAACCTGATAACAAACCTCTCCAAATCTGAGCTTCTTAGTGAGTGATGGAAAGACTTGCTTTCTTGCAAGCCTGTGCTTGAACCAGACCTATCAGGGTTTATAATCTGCTGGAAGAGCCTTTAATAACCCAGTGCCACCTACTATAATGTACTGAAGAAGGATTTGTGCCATGGATTTGTGGGGGGGCTAGCCTGGGAATCTAACTTTTGTAACATTATTCCTTTTTTTGTTTTTGTTTTTGTTTTTTTAGATGTTTTTTTTTTTTTTGCAAGGCAAATGGGGTTAAGTGTCTTGCCCAAGGCCACACAGCTAGGTAATTATTAAGTGTCTGAGACCGGATTTGAACCCAGGTACTCCTGACTCCAAGGCCGGTGCTTTATCCACTACGCCACCTAGCCACCCCCTGTAACATTATTCCTAAAGGAAAAATGTACCTTAAATTCCACACAACTGTCTTACAAATCAATTTCTGGTTCGCATCTGTCCACAAATTAGAGACTTTACTGGTTAAAAACATCTGTTTTCTTTTTTTTTTCAAAGGGAGCAAATATCATTTCTTTCACCCTCACCTCACCTAATCAAGTCACAGAGAGAAAAAATGATGGAACGCCTTCTTGATAGCATGACTCCAACATGCGAACAAGGTATCACCTTTCTTTTCTCCTTGATTCAACATTATCCAGTCCTGGTATATAACTCAGCATTATCCAGAGCTGAAATAATTCAACATTATCCTATCCAGACCTGGGATAATTCAGCATGATCCAGACCTCTTAGCATTATCCAGAGTTGAAATATTTCAACATTATCCAGACTTGAAAGAATTCCTCATTACCCAGACCCAGGATGATCCAACTTTACACTTGGAATAGTTCAACATTCTCTAAATCTAGAATGATTCGACATTATCAAGTTTTGGAAATGAGGGCCATTACCCCTTAGATTTGCGTTTACCTGCCCTTGGGACCCAATCTCCAAATGGATTGAAGAGTTGGCAGGATGGTTTGGATGGGAGAGGATGGGGCCTGAACTGGAAGGTCCTACATTCATTTCGATGAATTCAAATCAACAGGCATGTAAGGAAGCCCTCACCTTGGGTACGGCACTGTTCGAAGTCCTGAAGTTACAACAACAAAAATGAATTATTCTCTGCCCTCAAGTTGCTTCCCTTTCTCTTTGGAGACACAATATTTCCCACCCCAGACAAAGAAATAAAGTCTCCAAAGCTCTCCTCCTGCTCTCTTCCCTGGGTTTGAGAAGTGTCTGTGTCAGCCAGAAATGAGGTAGTTTGTCCATATGGCCTCTCCCCTGCTTAAGAAAACTCAGGAATGCTCTATTCTTGTGGTTCTCAAACTTTTTTCATCCGCAGACCCCTTTACATTCTAAAAAGTTATTGAGATCTCTGACCCAGATTTTTCTTCATGTGAATTGCAGTATTAGAAACTATATAACATCTTAATATATATATATATTATATTATATATATATAATATATATATTATATATTTTATATATATATAAAATATATATATTTTATATATATATATTAGGTTTTTGCAAGGCAAATGGGGTTAAGTGGCTTAAAGTGCTATATGATGGGTGGATGCCTCCTCCCCCCACCCAGGCTGCTGCTATCTTCACCATTCATTCAAAGAAAACCCTAAATACTTTTTTTAACTCTGTGGACAGGGTTTTTAGAACTTTAAATGATCATTTAAATTTTTTATCTGACTGAGCCCTAGAGAGGTCAATTCACACAGATCACAAATGTTGTCTTCCTGGCCCCCAGGGATCATCATTTTTCATTAGATATCCATGTGGCAGAAAAAAAAAAATCTGGAAACTTGGATTTGAATCCTAGTGCTGACATCTGCCAACTCTGTGACCCTGGGTAAGTCACTGGAAATGTCTGCACTGGTTTTCCCCTTTCCAAGGGATATATTTGCTCTTTCTCCCTCCCAGGGTTGTTTTGAGGCAAGTGTTTTGTAAATCTTGGCACACTGGAGGAATGAGAGCTATGATTCTGAGAGTCCCCTGGAGACCAGGCTCAGTACTCCTAGGTTTTCAAAACACTTGCCTCACAACAGCTCTGGGAGGAAAACATTATTTCCCTTGATTTATGCATTAGAAAAGTCAGATCCAAGAGCAGCTAGATGGTGCAGTGGATAGAGCACTGGCCCTGGAGTCAGGAGGACCTGAGTTCAAATCTGACCTCAGACACTTAATAATGACCTAGCTGTGTGGCCTTGGGCAAGGCACTTAACCCCATTGCCTTGGAAAGAAAGAAAGAAAGAAAGAAAGAAAGAAAGAAAGAAAGAAAGAAAGAAAGAAAGAAAGAAAGAAAGAAAGAAAGAAAGAAAGAAAGAAAAGAAAAAGAAAAAAAAAAACTAAAAAAAAAAAAGACAAGCCAGATCCAGACTTGTCCAGTGACTTGCCCAGGGTCACCCAAATGGCAGATGACAGACGATTCAAATCTAAGTTTCCTACATTTTTTTGAAACCACCCTGAGAGGGGTCACTCTGGGTCCAGTCACAGTATGTCAGATTTGGGAAGGATTTTAAAATACAGAATGCCAAAGATGGGAGGGACCCACTTGTAACATGAATATTAGAGCTGGGAGAGCCCTTAGAATAGGGAATGTCAGGGGTGGCTAGGTGGTGTAGTGGATAAAGCACCGGCTCTGGAGTCAGGAGTACCTGGGTTCAAATCCGGTCTCAGACACTTAATAATGACCTAGCTGTGTGGCCTTGGGCAAGCCACTTAACCCCGTTTGCTTTACAAAAAACTAAAAAAAAAAAAAAAATAGGGAATGTCAGAGGTGGAAGAGGCTCTTAGAGACCATTGACTTCAGTTCCCTCCTTTTACAGCTTGGGAAACTGAGGTCCTAAAAGATTAAATATGAATAATAATGACAGCTTAAATGGCCATAACTCCTATTGCAGAGCACAACAGTCCTGGGAGGTACAAGTAAGTTTTAGGAGTATCGTTATGCCATTTCCCAGATGAAGATACTGAGGTTCAGACAGGTTTTGGTCAAAGTCACCGAATGTGACTGGAAGTAACTGAGGTCTCTAACCAATTTCTGCCTCATCCACTAGAAAACGACTGCCTTCCAGCGACCAGCCCTGAGCATCTGCCAGACTCCAAAAGCCTGAAAGAACTGAAGCAGAAGGAACTCTCAGAAGATGAAGTTTGGGAGAGATTCTTTGCTCATTCTCTCTCAGACAGGTGATTGTTCCGGGGGCTCGTGTCCTACGGAGGCGCATTGGATGGCGCCTTACCTGGGGGGCTGTCCTCTCCTACTAGACTGAAATCTCAGTGGTAGAGCCTGGGCTAATAAGGGAGCACTTGGCTTGGAATTCCTTCTGCTATATCTATGCCTTCCTAGCTGTATGACCCTGGCCTAGTCACTTCCATTCTCTTTGACTCAGTGTCCTCATCTGTGAAAGGGGGATCCACTCCCACCCACCCCCTTTCACAGATGAGGACACTGAGTCAAAGAGAATGGAAGTGACTAGCCCAGCACTAGATCTCAGTCCCTGGGACGGGGACCATGACGTTCATCTTTTACCTCCTCAGTGCCTAGCTAGCTAAAGGTTGCGCACATACATTGTAGGTAGAATGGACACCTCCCCTGGCTGTTTTCTCTGACTGTAGTGAATAACAATCACAACGGCACCCAAACCTGTTCTGTAGTTACACACATTATCACACAGGCTTTATGCCCTTTTGATAGATGTAGAAACTGAGGTTCAGAGAGATGAAGTAAATCGCACAAGATTTGAATCTAAAGCAGTGAAATATTACTTCACTGAAAAGGTTCTCCAACCTGCATGGGGGAAAATGTGAATGAGGAAATGATTTGGGATGATGTGTCCAATGGGTATCCCACTGGACAGCCAAGGTTAAAGGGCTTCCTGTATATCCCAATTGCAGCCTACAGCAAGCATCATGTAGTATAATGTGAAGTAGAAAATGAACCAGGGTTTGAAGGCAGAAGTTCTGGATTCATTACTTGTGGGGTGATGAAAAAAGTCAAGTCTACTCTATCAGTCTCAGTTTCCTCATCTGCAAAATGAGGGGGATGGACTTCATGACCCCTAGAAGGCTTCCAACACTAAAGATCTATGATTAATTTATCCTTTTCCTTCTGCCTGAATATTTAGTGTCTCATTGAACTAGGCTGCAATCTCACAATTTGTTGGTAGGCATCATTACCAGGCATCCAGTGCATTCAAGGTGGTGCCATTCTGTTCATTTGGGTTCCTTGGTTTCCATAGCATTAGCATTAATTAGCAGTTCCTTTGTAGAGTGCTTTAAGGTTTGCAAAGAGTTTTACAAATATTTCATTTTATTCTCCCAATAACTCTGGGAGATAGATGCTATCATCATCTTCATTTTACAGGAAGAGGAAACTGAGGCCCAGAGACATTTGCAGTCATAGGTTTAGACTTAGAATGGATTTTAGAGGTCCTACAACCCCTTTGTGTTTCAAATGAGGAAACTGGGACCTAGGGAAGATAAGGGATTAATACAGGTCACAGAAGCAGTAAGCGTCAAGGGAGAAATCTGAACCCACTCTTTGACTCCAGAGACAGGGAAGGACCTTGGAACAGGGAATGGTAGAATTCTTCCTTTCTCCAGAAACAGTCATTGGCTGTCATGGTCTCTCGCCACCTTGGTCAGCTTCTTCCAGTGTCTGATGGGGGCAAAGGATACAAAGACTCTTCTCTTGGTTGATACAACTCAGGATGCCACTCTCGTCCAAGGCCACAGCCCAATGTGGCAGTGACTCTGGGGCCTTAGAGATTATATTAATTGACTTTTTCCAAATGGACATACTTTGATTATGCAACAGACTCTTCATCTGTTGCTCAAAGATCCACTCAACCAAGTATGAAGAGATTCATCCCAAGTGGATCACAAGTTGACAATGAACTTTATTACCATAGGTCCATTTCATCTCATTTTCAGATGGGTACGAAGGACTCCACACCATCAACCAATCACTTATTGAGTATCTACTATGTGTCTCTACTAAGGTAGCACAGTGGATAGGACAATGGACCTTAGAGGCAGGAAGCCCTGAATTCAAATCCTGTCTCAAATGTTTACTAGATGTGTAATCCTGGGAAAATTCCTTAATTTCTTCCACACTCAAATTCTTCATTACAAAATGAGTGGATGGAGTTTGATGGCACCTAACAGTCTTTAAACTCGAAATCTGTGATCCTATAAATTACACCCCGACTCTGGCTTCTAACATGTTATCTCTCCTTCCTAGCTTCATGCTCGCTGACAGCTGGGTAACCATCCACCTGATCCTTGCCCAGTCACTGATGAAAATCAGCTGTCCTTGTTTCAAAGTGATATTACTAATCACCGAAATAACCGCTAAGTTGCTCAACGCAGTTACCAGGGTCCTGACGTAGTATCAATACAGACCAAGAAAGGAGTTCAGAGACAAAAGACGATAATGCAAGATCCCAGAGAAAACAGTGAGGAGGGGAAAAGGAAAAGGCAAGACAGAGAAACAGAGAAACAGAGAAATGGGGGAGATAGAGACAGCGAAAGACACAAAGACAGAATATGGGAGGGGGGAAGGGAGAGAGGGAGGAAGAAAGGAAGGAAGGGAAGGAAGGGAAGGAAGGAAGGAAGGAAGGAAGGAAGGAAGGAAGGGAGGGAGGAAGGAAGGGAGGAAGGGAAGACCTAGAGAGAATTTCATAATGGAGAGCTGAATATAATTCATATTAATCAATGACTCAGGCATTAATTAATCACGTGTCAGACATTGTTCTGCAAAAACAAACAAAAGTCCCTACCCTCAGGAAAATTATGATCTACTGGAATTTGCTTCTCTGGTTTCTAGGTTTCTATTTGTAAATTGATTTGAGTGCTCACTATTTGCTAGATACTGGGGATATGAAGACAAAAGTGAATCATTCTTGCCCTGAAGAAGCTTATATTCTATCAGGGAAAATGATGTGTATATAAATCAGTAAATACAAAATGCATATAAAAATCTTTTAAAAATTATTATTAAGTTTTCCAATTATATGTGAAGATTCATTTTGTCATGTTTTCTTCCTTCTACCCTTCCCTCCCCCCGCCAGATAGCAAGCTAGGTTGTTACCCACATTTCCACATTAGTCATGCTGTGAAAGAAGAATCAGAACAAAGGGGGAAAACCACAAGAAAGAAAAAATAGTTTAAAAAATGATTCTGACTCCATAATCCTGTTTCTGGATGTGGCTGCCATTTGCCATCACATGTCTTTTAGAATTGTCTTTGATCACTGTAGGCAGCAAACATTTCTCAAGCATCAACGCTGATGGTCCTGTGCTGTGGAGTTTTGGATAAGATAGAGTCCAGAATCTAGCACATCCTTAACAAAAAGGATACCAGGTCCCCATGCCCCTCTTGCTCTCCCCCAGGAAGCTCAAGTCGATAGAAATGTCTTCTCCCCAGGAGCAGCTATTTGGAATGAATAGCAAAAGAGAGAAGTGGTGTCTCCTTACAGAGGGATCAACCCCTCTAGTTTTGGAATTTTCCTTATTAGACTGTAATCTCCTTGAGGGCAGGGCCTGTGTCTTCTTTCCCCGAGGGTCCAGCATAGAGCCTTACATGAAGAGAAATTATTATTTTTTATTCAAGATTTTATTTATTTTGAGTTTTACAATTTTTTCCCCTAATCTTACTTCCCTCCCTCCCACCCCCCACAGAAGGCAATTTGCCAATTTTTACACTGTTTCCATGGATACATTGATCCAAATTGAGTGTGAGGAGAGAGAAATCATATCCTTAAGGAAGAAACATAATGTATAAGAGAGAGCAAGATCAGACAACAAGATAGCAGGGTTTTTCCTAAATTAAAGGGAATAGTCCTTGGTCTTTGTTTGAACTGCACACTTCTTCATGAAGAGAATTGTTGATTAAGAACTGGTGGGGTCCTCCTGCATGACTTCACCAGTGAGAATTCTGGAAACCAGAGAAGGAAATTCCAGTAGATCATAATCTTCCCCAGGGCAGGGACTTTTGTTTGATTTTGTAGCATGGTGACTGACACATGGTTAGAGCTTGATTAATGATTGAGTTATTGATTACAGAGGTCCAACTTAGACCTTCAGAACCTGAATCACGTGCTGCTTTCCCTCCAATGCTCAGAATTCAAGAGAAATCCCATTTCTGACAGATTTCTTTCCTGCTTAAAGTTATATGATCTGAGTAAAGAAAACCAATGTTATTTGGGCAGTGAGGAGCTCCCAGTGGATAATGTGCCAGGCCTGGAGTTAGAAGACTTGAGTTCAAATGAAGTCTCAGACACTTACTAGCTGCGTGACCTCATCAAGTCACTTAATCCTCTTTGCCTCAGTTTCCTTATGTGTAAGATGAGGAGCATAATAGCATCTGTGAGGGTTGTTGTGAGGTTCAAATGAGATAGCCCAATAAATGTTGATTCTTATTTTCAATCTTATCACCAATCATTTGACTTTAATTGTTCCCAGGGAAGAGATTGACCTGATTAATGAGGCCCTGTCTGAGCCATATGGAGACAAGCTGCTTGATGACACTACTGGACAAGGTGATGGACTCTCGGCCGAGGACAAAATCTTCCTGAAAGAGTTTGCCGAGAAGAAGATGGAGCTGGAAGAGCGTATCCGAGGCCTCCACGCTATTGCAGATCAAGTTGAGAAGACCCACAAGAAATGCACCATCACCAATGTGGTAGCTGGCTCCACCAGCATCGCCTCGGGTGTCATGACCATCATGGGCTTGGCTCTCGCGCCAGTCACAGCAGGAGGAAGTTTGATCCTCTCGGCTTCTGGGATTGGCTTAGGGGCAGTCGCCGCCATCACCAGCCTTTCCTCTAGCTTAATTGAACATGCCAGCAATTCAGCGGCAAGAGAGCAAGTGAGTAACCATAAAGGTTCAAAGGGACAAGCAGCTGTGGCAGTGTTGCGTAAGGAGGCATCCCAAGTTGTTTCTGTTGCGCAGAAGTGTATATCTATGGGTAACCAAGTCAAGGAAGAAATCACCAAGAACATCCGTGCCTTCCGCTTGGCTAAAGCCAACCCTCGTTTAACTACTACTGCCAAAAATTTCATGACCACCGGATACCTTTCAACCCGGAGTGCCCGGAAGGTGGAGAAAGCCTTCGGTGGTACAGCCCTAGCCATGACCAAAGGTGCCAGGTTGTCGAGCGCCATGGCAGCAGGTGCATTCATTCTGGTCGACCTGATTACCTTCATTCATGACCTGAACCATTTCCTGGAGGGGGCAAAGGCTGAAATGGCAGGAGAACTGAGGGAGCAGGCTCAGGAGCTGGAAAGGAAACTTGAGGAGCTTACCCAGGCCTATATGTTAACCATCATCACCTCACACAGCAATGGAGAAGAGAAGCCTGTGGAGGATGCGGTGGGATCAACTCAATAGGAGCAGAAAAAAAGTGCCTTCCTTTAGGTTCAAATTTATGGGATGTTCAGCCTTCAGAGCACTGCTAAAAGTTAGGCACTGTCCTAGGAGAGCTGAGGCATGTGTGTGGGTCAAGGACAGACTTATCGGCACTCATCCCTGCTCAAGAAATGTCCAATGAATTTTTGTTGGTATTGTTGATTTCTATACTTTTCCATCTCTCTCTCTCTTTCTCTCTGGGTCTCTGTCTCTGTCTCTCCACACACACACACACACACACACACACTCTCTCTTTCTCTCTCTCTCTCTCTCTGTCATATGTGAATACTTTATTTCCTAATTCTTTTTTGTTTGTTTTTGCAGAGCAGTGGGATTAAGTGATTTGCCCAAGGCCACACAGCTAGAGAATTATTATGTGTCTGAGGTCGAATTTGAACTCAGATCCCCTGACTCCAGGGCCAGTGCTCTATCCACTGCACCACCTAGCTGTTGCTATTTCCTAATTCTTAACAATCTATTCTGCCTCTCTCTCTCTCTCTCTCTCTCTCTCTCTCTCTCTCTCTCTCTCTCTCTCTCTCTCTCTCTCCCTTTGTCTTTCTCTCTGTGTCCCCACTGTCTCCCTCTGTTTCTTTTCTATCTCTTTTTCTCTCCCTCTCCCTTCACTCCGGAAGAGAGTGAGAATAGTGTCTTTGCACAACACCCTTCCCTTTAATCCAAATTACATGCATGTCGTCCTTACTTGATGTCGTGATCTTCATGGCGATTGAAGGGCAACAAGGAGATACACATGTGCCTATTTGTGATAGAACACATCCATATACATGCAATATGTCTGTAGGTATATATGATATATGCATATCTGTGCATATATATGTGATAGTTCAGGAACAGCAATATTTTTAAATAGTCCATTTGCAGGTTTATGTATCAATTTTATTTTATGAATACCGACCAGGCTGCCCAGAAATGGGGAAGAATCAAAGTCTTCTCAATGGGATAAGAATTACTGCACATGCTAGGCACAGGACTCCCAGGGTTGGAATTGGCAGAAGGAATGCAGCCTGGCCTGGAGGGCCCCTTGGACACTGACCACAAGCAATCTTGCACCTCTAGTGAAGTGACAATAAGGGAGGTGACATCAAAGGGAGGTTGAGCCCCTTCCTTCCAACCACTGGCCTGAAAGGCTCCGAATCCTGCCTCCTGGTTCCCAGATGTAGCTATGTGGTACTTTGGAAAGCCTTTCTTGTGGAACTTTGTCTCAGTCTTTTTGTGAATGTGCCAAATACTTTCTTTCTCTGAACCTCCTCTGTCAGGGCTTAAACCCCACCACTGTTTTATATATAGCATATATGGTAGTGATGGAAATGATGGTGATGACGATGTTGGTGGTGGTGATGGTGCTGATGGTGCTGATGATTAACTTCTGGAATATTTGGTTTTTTCCTTTATATCTCTGAGCATAGATCAACCTGGCATACAATTAATTGGTACATAATAAATGCTTGCTGTTGTTCACTATAGTGAAATTTATTTACATAGTATATATAACACTTAATAATTTAATTTGATTATCAAGGCAAATGTTAGAGGCATAGTGATAGAATAGATCCAGTTCTGTCTTGGGAGTCTGGAAACCTGGGCTATAATTCAAATCCTGACATTTCCTAACTATGTGACCTTGGGTAAGTCACCTCTTCTCTGGGTTAGTTTCTTCCTTGTTGAAATGAGGGGATTGATTATTATGGTCCCTTTCATGATGTCTTTTTTTTGTTTGGGGGGGTGGGTTCCAAGGCAATGGGGTTAAGTGGCTTGCCCAAGGCCACACAGCTAGGTAATTATTAAGTGTCTGAGGCTGGATTTGAACCCAGGTACTCCTGACTCCAGGGCTGGTGCTCTATCCACTGTGCCACCTAGCTTCCCATTATGGTCACTTTCAACTAAAACCTCCTGTATTCTCTGTAGAATTCATTTTAAAAACTAATTGCATAATTTTATTGGGGGGGGGAGGAAAGAGAATAAGCATTTAAATAATGTCTACTATATACTTTACAAATATCACTTCAATTGATCCTCATAATAACCCTGAGAGGTAGGTACTAATATGACCCCCATTTTACAAGAGAGGAAACTGAGGCAAACATAGATTTTTTTTTTAATTATCTTGCCCAGGGTCACTCAGCTAATCAGTGGAGGCTAGATTGAAACTCAGGTCTTCCTGGCTTCAGGCCCAGTGCTCTACTTACTTCACCATCTGGTTGCCAATAATGGTCTCACTTTGTACCAATCACCAACTATCTAAGTAAGCACCTACTAGGTCCCTGGCATTGGAAAGACAAAGACAAAAAACATCCAGTCCTGTTCTCATGGAAGTTACAGTCTCAGGGTGTGGGTACAACTTATACATAGATAAGTCTCTATTGTGCAAAATATCCCCAACATAAATAATAATTTGTCCTCTTCCCCTTTGGGAGAAAAGATAAGTAGGGGAAGCTCAGTAGTTAGTTCAACATCCTGCCAAGATAGGGAATTGCCCCAGATGTCTTTGTGCAAGTGTACAAAATATGGTAAACAAGATGAACCAGGGATTCTAGTGGAAGAAGGCAAATTTCACATCATAGTATGGAGATGTGGTGAGACCTGGGATGGAAGAGGTGGAACATTCTGAAGGAGAAAAGGTAGACACAAAAAACGGGGGGAACGTCATATCAAAAAATATACTGATGAGAAGAAATCCGGGCACCTGAGGGGAGAAATGCAATGGAGAGCATTTGAATGAGAAGCGAAGGAAGGAGAAACAGGCCGGACAGAAGAAGTGGATGATGAATTTGGGAAACATCACTAATCCCACATTGAGACATGGCAGCACAGTGGTGAGGCTCTCTGACTATGCAAACATTGACGGGCTTTTTCTCTTTTCCTACTATAAAGGCTACAAATAAATTTTTAACTTTTAACTTTTTTTAACTTTCAACAATTTCATTCCTTAAAAGCTAAAAGGAGGGCGGCTAGGTGGCACAGTGGATAAAGCACCCACCCTGGAGTCAGGAGTACCTGGGTTCAAATCCGGTCTCAGACACTTAATAATGACCTAGCTGTGTGGCCTTGGGCAAGCCACTTAACCCCATTTGCCTTGCAAAAAACCTAAAAAAAAAATGTTAAAAGGAAACGTGCTGGTCTGAAGCTAATCCCAATCAATAAGGAAGACTCACTAATGAAGTTGAAATGATGAGAATTTTGTGAGTTTTGATAGGTTGAGGAAAGTTGAGCACATTTCAGTGTGTACACTGGAGAGGAGAAAAGATTTAAAATAGTTTAAAGAAAGGAGACAGAGAACACCATGGCCTGAAATTCTAAAGGGAAAGTTGGTCCAAGAAGGATGGTAAACCCTTAAGAATTAAAAATTAAGAAACTCTAGAGGACGTAAAGGGAAACAATTCCAATGAGGAGCAAGAAGGGAATCTTGAAGAAGGAGAATGATGGTCAATGACATCTAAGAAGGGTATAGAAAATGGTAGCAAGGAATACAATGGCAGAAGAATACAAAAGCAGCATAGGATTCTGATAGAATAATGTCATGAGTACTCAAATTTAGAATGAGCTAAAGGAGGCTGAAGAATTTGAGCTCTGTTGGTAGCAAGAGGAGGATTCAAAAAAGCAACTTCTTCAAAAGGAGGATGGAATGCTGACGGAAGTATAAAAGAGAAAAGTTCTAATTATTCAACTCTTTATGTTTTCTTTATTGAGTTTGATTCTTGACAAGATTCAGGAATGGGCTATTAAAAGGATTGTCTTTGAAAACTTAGAAAAGAAAGAAGCCATCTATTAGAAGTGCTATGGTTCACCAAGATTGGGTTGTGCTCTAGAGATAACATTGCTAAAGCAGGTCAAAGGGAGAAAGAAAGGCCCTATGTAAACCAAAATATTCCCAGCAACACTTTTTTTGGAATAGCAAAGTCTAGAAATAAAGTACAAGCCCATCAATTGGGGAATGAATAAATAAATTGTGGTACATGAATGTAATGTTCTTTAAGAACTGATGTCTAGGGGCAGTTAGGTGGTGCGGTGGATAGAGCATTGGCCCTGGAGTCAGGAATACCTGAGTTCAAATCTGGCCTCAGACACTTAATAATGACTCAGCTGTGTGGCCTTGGGCAAGCCACTTAACCCCATTTGCCTTGCAAAAACCTAAAAGACATAAATTTTAAAAAAAGAACTGATATCTATAAAGATGTTAGAGAAACTTTAGAAGACTTGCACAAACTGATGCAAAGTAAAGTCAGTAAGAGCAAAGAAAAGAATGACTATAATCATGAGAATAGAAACCACCACCACCACCACCACCACCAAAACTGTGCACTTGTCTCTAAGAGGAAAGGAGAAAATGCATTCTTTTACTTTCTTTGCAGAGCTGTAGTACTATGGGTATGCCAGTTATACTGCCTATTCAGTTGCTGAGTTGTCTAGTTTTGTTGAACTACATCCCCCTCATCTTTTTTCTTCTTTCTTACAAAAAAAATTTACACTCTAGGAAGGGTAAAGGGAAGAATATTTTTGGAAATGAAGGTGATATAAAAATATGACAGCAATAAAAATTTTAATTTAAAAAATTTAATTTAATTAAAAAAGTGTAGACAACACGAAATACTTGGAAGTCTACCCTCCACAACAAACCCAGGAACTATAGGAACATAATCACAAAACACGTTTCACACAAATAAAGCCAAATCTAAACAATTGGGAAAATATCAGCTTCTCATGGGTAAGCCAAGCCAATATTAAAAAAAAATGAAAATTCTACCTAAGTTAACTGACTTATTCAGTGCCATATCTATCAAACTATCAAGAATTATTTTAAAGAACTAGAACAAATAATAACCAAATTTATCTGGAAAAATAAAAGGTCAAGGATGTCAAGGGAATTCAAAAAGATGCAAAGGAAGATGTTTTAGTTGTATTAGATCTCAAACCACATTATAAAGCAGTAATCACCAAAACTATCTGGTACCGGCTAAGAAATAGAGTGGTGAATCAACGGAATAGATAAGATTCACAAGACACAGTAGCAAGTAACCAGAGCAATCCACTGTTTGATAAACCCAAAGACTCCAGTTTCTGAGACAAGAACTCACTATTTGACAAAAACCACTAGGAAAACTGGAAATCAACTTGGCAGAAACTAAGCAAAGACCAACAGCTCACACCCTATCCCAAGGTAGAGTCAAAATGGGTACATGATTTAGACAGAAAGGATGACATCATATGCAAATTAAGAGATCAAGGAACAGTTTACCTATCGGTCTTAGCGGGAAGGGAAAAATTTATGACCAAACAAGAAAGAGAGAATATTTTGAAATGAAAAATGGAGAATTTTGATTGTATTAAATTTAAAGGGTTTGTACAAACAAAACCAATGTACCTAAGATTAGAAGGCATGCAGAAAGTCCCACTGGAGCTGATGCTCCTCTAGGAGAGATGACATTATTTAGCAAGATAGTTGATCATTCCTTTAGTCTGGCCTGGGTAAACCATGTTAACTTCTGAGAGCCACATTTTTAGAAAAGATAGCAATAATCTTTAGCAGGTTTAGAGGAAGTTGGACAGGATGGTAAAGAGACTGGAAAATGACTTGAAAAATTTGGGCTGTTCAGCTTGAAGAAGAGAATGGGGTGGGATGGGAAGAACATAATATTTAGTCTTCCAGGCTTTGAAGGGTTATCATATGGATCTGTCCTGGTTGGTCCAAAGAACAGAGCTAGTAAAAGAGGTAGAAGTGGCAAAGAAGAAAATACCTTATCTTGGTATAGGATGTGAGATATTGGTCTTTGCTTAGTTTCTGCCAAATTGGTTTCTAGCTTTCCAAGTAGTTTTTTGACAAATAGTGAGTTCTTGTCACAGAAACTGTAGTCTTTGAGTTTTTCAAACCCTATTTTACATGGAAAAACTTCCTAAGAATTAGAGTTTTCCCAGAGTGTAGCAGACTGCCTCCCTGGAAGTGACCTCTTCATCGGCAGAGGCCTACAAGCAGAGTCTGGAATACTCATAAGGGAAATGGTAGAGGGGACTTCTATTCTGGTATGGATGGAACTTGATAGTCTGAAGGCTCTTTGGGCTCCAAGATTCTGTGATCCCAGGAGACTCAGGCTAGGGTTTAAACTAACCTATATTTATATTACTAATGCCCTGAAATGAGAAACTGGTCGATTTGAAAAAGAACAAAATGACAAGAGAAGATTCTGACTTCAATTGTGAGCCTGCAGTTACTATATTTAACAGCAACAAAACCCCTACAGTAATAATAACAGGGTGGAAGAACAGTGGAGACTGTTGCTGCTTTTTCTATAGAGTCCTATTTCTTTGTGGTGAACGATGGCAGCGCCCAGTGGTAAGAAACCATGGGAAATTTAAGAAGCAGTCAAAAAGATCTCAATGTACCAACACAAATGAAGTTGATGGCTATGAGTCAGCTAATTACCAGGGCAGAGTTGCTTTAGAGTGTTTCTTTTCTTAAAATATGGACAAAAAGAAATGAATTAATAAACATAGTAAAGTCTTCAGTTAGTCGGTATGATCAGAGAATGAAACGTTCAGATGAGACAAATTTTCTGAGCCAATGATGGCTAAATGTCCACCATCAGTAAAAATAACCATTAACTTCAACGACCCCACGAGTGAGGAGTGTTTCCTGTTGTAGCTATAAGATGTGGTACCCACAAATCCCACTGGCCAAAAAACTGGAGTTAGTTTCTTTTCACTTGGAAATGGAAAAAAGGCAGGATATAATGCATGTTTATGCATGTGCCCCAAAGGTAACATTTTTAGCATTTAATATAATGAATTGTGGCAATGTTCACTCTCTTTTGTATCCCGAGGTGCTGTCTTCACACTCACAACACACATATACACAGCAGGATTAGAAAAATAAATTAAGTCTATGATTCACAGGTGTTTTCACACAGCTTGAAGTTCTAATCTTTGACTTGCGACTTTGGAAGAGTCTGTCAACATGGCCTCTGAAGCTTTTTTCTTTTTACCCATTTGTCTGATGGTTTGGGATGCAAAGCTCTCTCAACATGCTCCAGACCTGTGACTTCCACCCTCTTGATTTCAAATCTAGTTAAGGGAGGGAAATATTACATCGATTTGAGGATCCTAGGATTGACAGGTTTGGAAACTGAGGTCCAAAATGGGGAAGTGATCTATCTAAGCTCACAGAAGTTTTTGGCAAAGCCATCCACATTTTCTAACTCCTAATCTCATTCTTTTTCCATTATGATTTGGGGCAAGGGAAAAAGAATTCATTGATTGATCAATAAAGGTTTACTCTGAGCCAGGTGTCTCAATAGGTGCTGGAGATACAAAGACAAAAGTGAAACAGTTCCACCCTCAGGAGGCTTGCAATCTATTGAGGAAAACAACCCAAAGATATGGAGAGATACAAGTTTTAGACAAATAGTCGAATAGGAGATGCTTGGGGAGAGCAGAGTTCAATCAGTCATCCTTCTGTGCTCTCCCTTGTCCCATTGGATGCCTTCCCTCTAAAATAGTGATGTCAAAAGGCCTCTCCAGGCTTGAAACTGGCAACAAGGAGCGGCTAGGTGGCATAGTGGATAAAGCACCAGTCCTGGAGTATCTGAGTTCAAATCCAGTCTCAGATACTTCATAATTACCTAGCTGTGTGGCCTTAGGCAAGCCACTTAACCCCATTTGCCTTGCAAAAGTCTAAAAAAAAAAGAAAAAAGAAAAAAGAAACTGGCAACATGAAAATTCTGCCTTGTTCAGGTGGTGATTCAATGAGAACCGTGTTTACCATCTCTCAGCCTAAGAAGCCACCTTTGTTCAGACCTGGAGTTAGGAAGATCAGAGTTGAAATTTGACCTTGGACGTGAATTAGTTGTGTGACCCTGGGTAAGTCATTTAACCTCAGTTTGCTCATCTGTACAATGGGAATTTGGAGAAGGAAATGGTAAACCACTCACGTATCTTTGCCAAGAATATTCCAAATGGAGTCCTAGAGAGTCAAACTTGACTGAAAACAACTGAACAACATTAATGGCTTCTTATGGGCTCCCAAACAGCAGTCATAACCCTTTTTTGATAAGGAGGAGGAAGAGGAGGAGGAGGAGGAGGAAGAGGCATATTTCATTCAAAGGGGAAGTTTTCATACTAGAAGACCAACTGCCCCTAGGGTGGCTGTGAGAATATTTGTAGATTTTTGGCACAGAGTACTATACGAATTATTATTATTACCATGATTTGCCCAGTGTCACCCAGCTGATTAAATGTCAGAGCTAGGATTCAAACATGGGCACTTCTGACTCTGAACCCAATGGCTTTCCACCGGTCCTGCCCTTGTGAAGCTTACACTCTAATTGGTCACTCTCTTTCTAGGTGGCCAAATCAAAGGTCACTCCTTCATTCCCTGGCTCTGGGTCAACTCCTGATCACTATGGAGAAGAGAGGCTGCTGCCTTCATCCTTGAAAGAGTCTGTCCTTTGACAGTCTGATCCAAACCAGTTCCCCGTGGTTTAGCCATGTGGCCACCAAAAGCCATCTGTGAATTTCCTGACAAGTCACTAGATGGTGCCAACAGTCAGGAGTGGCCCCCAGCATCGTCCGGCCCAAGGGGAGGACGCCACCCTGCATGGGCACCATGAGCCCTTACCTTCTTTCTAAGTGACCATTTCTTCAACTCAGGAGAACCCCTGGGAGATGGGTAGTGGGGAATGGCATCGATTCAGAGGTCCGGAAGACAGTCATTTAAGTTGAGGTCAGTGCCTTGTTTTTCAATTGCTGCAGGATGAAGTAGGCCAGCTCTGGAGGCAAGAACAAGGCTGATGTTTTGTGGGTTTTGAAGAGCATTCTGAGGGGTGTGCCTGCTTTTGTTGGGAGGATGTTTAAACTAAGCTGGCCTGCCTTTTAGCTTAAAACATTATTGCATCTACCACAAAGTAATGTCTTTTCCTTTAACCCTCTGGCCTCCCACAAAGGACGATTCTCTTCATAAAACATTCAGGGAGAAAATAAGCTCCTTGAAGAGGAACTTATCCTTGAAATTCCAGTCAAAATCCCACCACCTTCAAGAAGCTTATTGCCCTTGCTCTGTTGATGATCTCTACTCTACCTTGCCCACTGCTTATTTGTCTGCAGAGGTTTGCCCATTGCGCCCCTCCACAGGCCGTTGGGTTCTTTGAGGACAGGACTAGATCACAAACTTGATGATGTGAACCCTTTGGAGGCAGGCACAACATGATGAAGAAAAAACCCCAAATAACCTTTAATCCTTAAATATAGAGCTTTCTTAGCCTGGGAAGGGGTTCCTATAAGGAGCTTAGGAAACACCATTGATTGATTATTGAATTACGCCTGGGACATACCCCCCTCTTATGGATGAAGAGACTTGAGACCCAGAGAGGCAGAGACTCCCCCAAGGTCATACGAAAAGTTCAGAACAAAACCCAGGCTTACTGACTTATTGGCCAGTAGATATTAATTTGACCCACCATTCATCCATCTATCTGTTTATTCTATCTATCATCTATCTAGCTATATCTATGTCTGTCAATGAATCTATGTCTATCTATGTATCTACGTCCATCTATCCATCCATCGCTGTGTACCCGTCTATAATAGAAATATCTTTGTCTCTGTATCTATGTAAGTCTTTGTCCATCCATCGAAATCTGTATATCTATATATCTATCTATGATAGCCCATCTATTCATCTAGGTCTGGCTACGTATCTGTTATATTCATCATTCACCTAGGCAGCTGTTTATCCATGTCCACCTATCCATTCATATATCTATGTCCACCTATCCATCCATCCATGTATCTACACTATCCATCTATGTCCCTCTGTATATCTATGTCCATCCACTAAGTCTATGGCTGTTTAATCTATCTATCTATGCCCATCTCTCCATCTATCTGTTGATCTGTGTCTATCTCTGTATCTTTGTCCACCGATCTATATCCATCTATTCATCCATCTACCTAACTGTAAATGCCTGTTATTTGCATGTGTTTAGATGTAATTGTATTGATATATGTAGAAATATATATTCTTATAAATACAAAAATAAATCCCAAGAGACTATAAATAAAAGATTTTGAGATAAAAAAATTAAGAGAGTACATTAAACATAGCAAGTAGTTTGGGAAGGAGGGCCCAAGTAGCTGGGGAACAGGAAAAGTTTCAAGCAGAAGCTAAGGTGTGTTTTGAAGGAAAATAAAGATTCTATGAGGTAGAGGAAAAGAATTTAGTCAACAAACATTTCTTGAATGCCTGCTATGTGGTAAGCATTGGGGAAAGCATGGAGAAACAAAAAAGGCAAAAAACCCAGTCCCTCCCCTCAAGGGAACTCTCATTCTTGGGGGGAGACAAGTCCAAAACGGTCCATCCAAAACTCTATACACTGTAAAGGGAAAGGGATTGCACAGAGAAGATGCCACCAGGGTGGGACCCTGAGGAGCCTCTCTTGAAGCAGAAACTTGGGGGGGGAAGGCAGGGAGGCTGGGTTGGAGGGGAGGTGGCAAAACATTCCAGGTAACATAAAGACATGCTGCATGTGAGGAAGAGACCAGTTGGACTGAATCAGAGAAAGCAGGAGGGGAAATAGCACATGATGAGGCAGAAATGAGGATTAGGTCAAAGTGGCACGACTTAAAAGTGGACCAGAGGTTGTATTTGCTGCTGTCAGTTCAAGTGGAGGTGCGGCGCTCCTCATTGTTGGTGGTTGTCCTTGTGCCATTCAATGCCTCTCGTTTGGAAGCCAAGATTGTATCTTGTCTTGGTTCCCAATGAATGCTCAGGGGATGATGAATGAATCAAATCAATTCAGACATTTATTGACTACCTTGGTGATTGGTGCTGGGGATGCAAAGACAAGAGGTTTAGCAGCTCCAACTCTCAAAGAAAGACCTTTTATCCAGTGACAAAGTAGAGACTAGAATAAGAATCATTAGAGTTGAAACTGCCCTGACTGTTCTGTCCAAGGTCGCCAATGGCCTACCCATAGCTAAATCCAATGGTTTTTTTCTTTGTAGAATTACTTTTTAAATTTTATTTAAGGCAATGGGATTGGGTGACTTCCTCAAGGTTGTACAGCTAGGCAATTAAGTATCTGAGGCCACGTTTGAACTCAGGTCCTCCTGACTCCAGGGTGTTCAATCCACTATGCCACCCAGCTGCCCCAAAATATTATTATTAAAAAAAAAGAGGGAAAAGCAATTCAGCAGTTCTAACATATCAAGCCATCCAATGTCATATGCTTTATGGGTCTTCTTTTCAGGTCTCACCTCCATGACCCTGCTGTCCATCTCCTTCACCACAGGATACTCTCATCTTCTGTATATGCAGAGCTATTTTCCTGTTGATTCTCTGATTAGAATGTGACCTCCTTGAGGCCTCTGGTTGTCACTTGTGACCTCCTTAGGGTCTCAAGTCACTTCTTTGCAAAATGAAGGTGTTCATAATACATTGTGGAGCTGCGAACTCATCCAACCTTTCTGGAGAGAACTTTGGAACTATGCCCAAAGAACAAAAATGTGCATCCCCTTTGATCCTGCAATACCACTACTGGGTCTATACCGGAGGGATGGGAATTCAGGGAAGCCTGGAGGGATTTGCATGAACTGATGCTGAGTGAGATGAGCAGAACCAGAAAAACACTGTACACCCTAACAGCAACACGGGGGCGATGATCAACCTTGATAGACTCGCTCATTCCATTGGTGTAACAATCAGGGACAATTTGGGGCTCTCTGCGATGGAGAATACCATCTGTAGCTAGAGGAAGAATTGTGGGGTTTGAACAAAGACCAAGGACTGTTACCTTTAATTTAGGGGAAAAAACCCTGAGATTTTATTGTCTGATCTTGTTATCTCTTATACTTTATGTTTCTTCCTTAAGGATCTGATTTCTTTCTCATCACACTCAATTTGGAACCATGGACAACATGGAAACAGAATAAAGACTGACAGATTGCTTTCCGTGGGGGGTGGGGGTGGGGAGAGGGAAGTAAGATTGGGAGAAAAATTGTAAAAAAACTGAGAATAAAATCTTTAATAAAAAAAGAATTGTGGACTTTTAACAAAGACCAAAAACCCGTTATCTCATTATTATTAGTTTTCGGTTAAGTGGCTTGCCCAAGGCCACTCAGCTAGACAATTATTGTCTGAGGCCGAATTTGAACTCAGGTCCCCAGGCCGGTGCTCTATCCACCCGCACCACCTAGCTGCCCCTTGTTATCTTATTATGTAATTCTGCTATCTCTTATACTTGATTTTTCTTCCTTAAGGTTATGATTTCTCTCTCATCACATCCAACTTAGATCAATGTTTACCATGGAAACGATTAAAAGACTTAACAGACTGCCTTCTGTGGGGGGGGGGGAACAAGAATAAATCAAATCTTTCTTAAAAAGAGTAAAACAATAGAACAAATGACTTGAATAAAAGGTAAATTGTTGATGTCACGTCTGCCTGTGACCCCATTTGGGGTTTTCTTGGCAGACACTGGAGAGATTGGCCATTTCCTTCTCCAGTGGATTATAGAGCTTTTTGATGGCAATCAGAGGTCAAATAGAACAAGGCAGTGTCGGAGGCTGGATTTCTGTGCCTCTCCCGGGGCACCATTCTGCACCCCTGGACCAGACCTATGATTTCATTGATCTAGATGTACCTTTGGTGAGTGCCTTGGGTTGGTTTTGCTGTACTTCTCCCCCTCCCCCTTTTCTTGTTTTGCTTAAGAGAAAGGGGAAAGGGCAAACTCAGAAACCAATTTTGAGTGGTTTTTAAAATTTCCAGAATGGACTCTTGTGGCGTGCATGTGTGTGTGTGTGTGTGTGTGTGTGTCTGTGTCACACACCCATGCTTATGGGAAGGCCGAGTTTCCAGTCCATTTTCAGACCTTGCCTAGGCCAACACAAACACCGTGCCCAGACACATTGGACCCTGTAGCCATTACCCCTCTGCTCTCTTCTCTACTACATTTTCCCCTCTTCCCTTGGCCATTTACCTTGGGCCATGGGCTTTCCTCCATCGGCACCTAAGCCCAGATCCAGAAGCAGCGTCCAGGCTGACCTTCTGCTCTGGCCTGTACCAGTCTGCTGAGTGAGCTCTGCAATGCCACCTAGGTGGTTTGGAACCTCCCCAGTCCTTTCATCTATGAAATGGGGAGATCTCTTCATATTTACATCACCTTCCTTACTACCCAAGATCCTTAGGAGGGAAGTGAGAGCCCTCCAGAAATGTTTCTCTGGATTCTGACTCCGATGGCGCTCTCCCTCCCTTTCCGCTTCCTTCTACAGAAGGATCTCCTAAGAGGAGGATGCCATGGGGAATCAGCCAGTCCAGGGGTCTTAACCCGGGTCCACAAACCTGTTTTCTCAAGTTTGTGATTTCAGAACATCAAAACTTTTGCTAACTGCATTTCAATATTTTAAAAATCTATCATTTTATGCATTTAAAAAGCATGTTTGATTAAACATCCATTGAACCTCTATCAGACTAAAGGAGGAGGTTGGTGAGGGAGGGAAAAAACCCCGAAACTCAAAATTTTTAAAAATATTTAAAATTATCAGACGTGTAACTGGGAAAAAAATAAAATACAATTTAAAACAAACCATGATGTTTTGAAGGAGCCCGGGCTCCCCCCAAGTAGAATCAAATCCCAAGGAGGAGTTAGCCCCAGCTCAGGAATTCTTCCCACCCTTCCACACATGGCTCCCCCCAGTCTTCCCCTGAAGCACTATGACAAGACCCTACTTTCCTGTTTCCAAGAGCATCAGAGCCCAGCAAAATCCCAAGTTTCTCTGGGGGTGGGTTTCCCAACAGCTTCCACTCTTAGAGGGCCCAGCGCCACCCACTGCGGAGTGGCTGAGCCAGTAAGGACTGCAGACAGAGGCGAGCCAGAGCTGGGTGTTTCTCTCTTTTATTTAAAAACAGTGCTTCATTACCATTTGCAAAGGCCAAGGCAGTGCCCCTCCCTTGCGAAGAGTTTATAAAAGCCAGCAACATGATCAATAATTTATACACATGGATAGTAATACAAAAAAATAAGGAGTAAAAGCTAAAGATCTAACTACTCCGACCTTCACAATTCCAGCTACTTGATAATAATAGGAGTAACCCAATGAATACTGTATGGTCTGAAAGCTACTATACATTATGATACTTAACAAGAGGGGAGGGGGATTCGAGACTGTCACAAAGCCCTGGGGTGCTTCTCTGGGGTTAGCAGGGAAACAGGACCCTGGGAGAGCAGCTCTGGCGTCCTAGGAGGTGATGGGGATGGGAGGGGAGGAGATGGCAGGAAAGAGGGAGGAAAAGCCAGGTGGTCAAATATACAAGCATCCCTTTTGATGCCCCCTATGCCCCAGAGGTACCTGTTTTGCCATGGCAATGGAAGGGGGCAGGAGGGGTGATTCAGTCACTGCCATGGGGGGCTGCAGGGAGAGGAAGGGGGGGGCAGTTCTAGTCTTGCAATGATTTGAACTGAAAAGCCCAGAGTCTCAGGTAGGTCAGCCTGGGGGTACAAGAGACTTTGACCCTGGCTGTTAGCACTCTGCAGCCCTCACTTAGGTGGGTCATCAGCCCCAGGTTTCACTTCAGCTATTCACAAGCAGAATGATAATGGGAGAGACAGAGACAGAGACAGAAACAGAGAGAAGTCAACTCATATCCCTTGAGGAGAAAAAGGATTAATTTATCACTCAATATAGTCAAACTAAGCTGCCAACACACACACACACACACACACACACACACAAACTATCTCTCAATCTCTCTCACACACACACACACACACAAACACACACACATTGTGAACAGAAAAAAAATCCCAAAACCAAGAGAAAGACTTTAGCTGGGAGTCTTGATGGGGGGATTGACATTCCTCAAAGCCCATTAGACCCCAGGGAACCAAATAGATAAAAATTACAACTAAAAATCAACCCTCCCCCCAAGCCCCTCCTGGGAAGCTAATGGGAGTGGGGAGAGACAAGCAGCCCCTTCTCTTCTTTCCGTGCCAGTCTCAGATGAACCTGCCCAACACGGGCCTTCTGTGGTTGCCTGCCAGGCCCGGGGGTCACTCCTCCATGCTGGCCCTTTCCTTAAAAGCAAGGTTTGGGTTTTGGCCGGTGGGCAAGTTCTCCCTAAGTTACCAAATCCCTGCCAACCAGCACTACCATGGCTGAATTGATCGACCGTTTTCCTGAGTAAACTTTAACTGGCTACAGTTGTGGTAACGTGGAGAAGAACTCAACCGCAACAGCCAATGACACAACTTGGGGAATCCCTCCCGTTTCTAGTGTACTGGATGGGGAAGTGAACAGCTTGGTGCAGTCTGGTGCGGGAGGTCCCCCAGGGGACCCCCCCCCCAGCACCAGCATCCAAATCAAAGGGTCTCAAGGACGAGATTCTGCCTTCAGCAAAGTGGAGGGCAGAGCCTGGCCTGGAGGACGCCACAGCAGTCACTGCTCTTCGTTTTGACAAGTGATGAAGGTAGTGCTCATAAAAGAGGGGCAGGGGGGTTTGAGGGGACAAAGAAGAGGGGCTTTTGGACAGTAACAGAGCCAAAAAATATAGTGTTTTATGCAACCGAGAATCAAGTTTCACTGGCATATACTACAAAGGGTCAACATTTTCAAGAGCATGACAGAAAAATAAAGACACACATAAGTTTACATTTGACGTTTACCTTGTCCACTATTTTTTTCCTATTTTAAAACAGTGCAAACAGGTAACATACGGTTTAAAACCAGCACTCCCCAACCCCCACCCACCCCTCCCCCCAACTTCCTTTCCTCGGGCATCCAGGGGAGAACCTTGTCCTTCCAAGGGGACTGCCAAAGCAGCAGGCAGCCCAGCTCCCCTCTTCGGAGCTGGGCCTGGCAAAAGGCGAGGGCTCTGGAGATTCCTGCCTCCCCACGGCCCCCACCCTTCCTGGATGCCTGATGCTCCCCAGACTGTCTCCCACCGGTCTCTTTACCCTGGGCAGAGGGAAGGGGAAGTTTTATGTCCTATTTGCATATTCTCGGGAATTCTATGTTCCAAGTCCCATTTTTACGCCCCGTGCTTTCCAAGGCTGCTTAGTACAACGAAGTAATAGGATGTCCCTAATGAACTTTGACTGAAGTCACTTCCTCTGACTCCTGGAGAACAGCAGACCCCGAGGGAAGAGGCCTGAAGACATGCTGACCTCCCCCCCCCCACCTCCCTGGAGGTCTGGGCTCAGGTGCTACCTGTCTCAAGAACTGAACCCCCAAAGGCTGGCTCGATTGGTCTGGCTGTCGTTGCTGGCTAGAAGACAACTTTCCTTTTGTATTCTGCAACCACAACAACCTTCAAGAAGGCCAGAGCCCACATGGCTAAAGCGAGGCGAATCTGAATGGTCCAATGTCCCAGAGGGAGTTTGGGAAGGACAAAGAGCAGACTGGGAAGGAGAAGGGAGAGACAGACAGGGTTTCCCCCTATGTAATCATCCAAGCTGCCAGAGGACACAGTAGAAGGAGGCTTAACTTACAAAGTCTGGACCAAGAGCTATCAAGAGAGGCTGTCACTTACTCATCTGGGGAGTGGGAAGCTGCAAGGAAGGGTTTGGGATTACCAACTGTCCTCCTTTAACAAGTCGAGCAAGGATTCAAACCTTTGGCCTTCTCTGTCTTGGCTTTTTAAAAAAATCAAATGTGAAGAGGAAAGTGGATCCGTGAGGGTTCGAGGAACCTGCCTCTAGAAACCCCACGGTCACCACTGGAGCCCTGCCTCTCTCAAGATGGGAAGCGAGCTGCCAAGTGAAGCCCAGCTCCCCCAGGGGGAGGTAGAGCCTCCATTCTCAGCCTCAACTACGACAGTGAGGAAGACCAGCACAGGAGCTGAGCTCCACCAGCTCCACCAGCTCCTCCTGGGGAAAGGGCCATCAGAATACAAGACAAACCCACTGGAGAGACAGTGTGGCCTTCGGGAGCCTCCAGCCAGGACCAGCTGAACTGAAAGGCGGGAAGGAGAACCTCGGTTCAAAGGGCTGTCCCTTCTTTTCCCGGGAATGAGGCACAAGGGAGAAGCATCTGGCTGCCCTGCCCCGCTCCCTTTCAGGCTGCTGCTGCCGCTGCCATATTTGGACTCTTGGCCTACTCTCCAAAGGGCATTTCGTGGAAATGAAACTGCATTAAACATGATACTAGATCGCTCTCAGACACCTGCTTTTATCAGTAAATGTTCCCCTTCAAACAAAAAAAGTCCAAAAAAGTAAAACAAAACCCACTTCCCCCATTTTCTAGAATTTGTGAAAGCCGCTATCCCCCCTCCCAATTTTCAGTCTAACTAAAAGATGTATATACACACACAACAAAAATTGTCTTAAGAGCAAACCAAACTTTGGCTCGGGGAAAAAACAAAAAAAAAAACCAACAACCCCAACAACAAACCAAACAACCTAAAAAAGAGAAAGTGGCCAATGGACCGGCAGTCTGGTGCCCCTTGGTTCTATCTATCCCAGCAGAGAATTAGGAGCAGGCCTGAGGCCTCCTCAGGCTCCACATTCCCCCTGGTGCCCCTCTCCCAGGAAGGATGGAGAAAGGAAGAGAGTCTGTCTTGTGCTCAGGTCAGCCAGAGGACACCCCCCAGGTAACACTGAGGAGGCTTGACTTGAGGGATGGGAAGCGAACAACCTGTACAGCAGCAGGAGCCAAAACAAACCAGAAAGCTCCAGCCCTGAAGCGTGCCCTGGTGTGGCCCTCCTCTTGGGTGAAAGTCACCCTAGTACCAATTGGGGTGGGGGGGGGAAGGCTGGGGAGCCATCCGACAGACCATGATGGCTCCTGTTCCACCAATGCCTCCTAGTCTGAGAATGCTGCAGAGCACTTGCCTTGCCTGGTTCAAGTCAGCTAGCAGCTGGAAAGTTAACTAATTCTCACCTGATGAGTCTCATTTATCCAATCGAGACCAGTTATCACCAACACCACCTGGCTGCCCACGGTCACCGGGCTGCTCTTTCTTCCCTCACAGGTCCTTCTTCCCCACTGGAGGGGGCCAAGACTGGCCATCCCGTGGTACCAATGCTCGCCCAGCAGCCCGGGCACTCATTTCTGTGTCTTTGGGGGAGTCTGAAACGGCTGGGGGAACGGCCACTGAGACGCGAGATTGTGGATTCAAGTGACTCACTCCTAAAGGCTCTGGAAGATGGAAATTCCTATGGCTTTAGAACTTACAAAGTGCCTGGCCTGCCCTCCCAGGCCTGAGTTCCCAGGGTTGGCTCCAGGGACAGTTCTATGGGTCCGGGACATCTTGTGCTTCATCTTTTCCAACAGACTACTCTACCGACTTAAGAGAAGAGGTGGTGAGGGTGGTGGGGGCGGGTTCTCTGAATGAGAGTAGTCAGTCAGAGCCAGCTGTCCCCCTCCAACCCCTCTGTGAAGGCAGTCACCAAGTGAACACTCTAATCTTCAGATCTCTCACCTAAACATATGGAGGCCAACATCTCGTCCTTTGTCCCTGGGCCCTAAAATTCCTGGTATTTGTGGCTATGGAAGCGAGGCGAGGGTTTAAGGAGGAGGAGATGGAGAACTGAGGCAAAAGGAGAACGCAGAAGAAACCGGCAGCACCGCCGGGACCAGAAAGAGAAAAAGCACAGTTTCCACACTCCAGAGTTAATTCTAAGATCAGTTTCCGAAGAAGTTTGCTTTTTGTTTAGATTACCCACAGCCTAGGGCAGGTTTGGTGAGCTCGGTGCCAATCGGCCTCATCTGTGCGTTATCAACAATGGTTATGGTTATCATTGGATCATCAGCAATGAATGGAGAAACAGGAGAAGGGAAGAGGAGGGAGGAAAGCATCTCTGTAACTATCCTGCTATTAGGAAAGAAGAAGTCCTCCTGGCCATCGCCCCTGGGGCGTGGATTCCAGCCACAGTCCATCAGGATGGCCCACAAAGACCAGAAACACAAAAGGCTAAGAACTGAGGAGAGGAGGAAAAGCTCCTCTCTCCCCATTGGCCAGCCCCACACTGCACCGTGCCAGACTCATTCGAATAATTCTGCCTTTCACTTCTGAATCACTCAATGGTCACTTTCTAAAGTCTTTCCTTCCTCAGTAACTGCCTCTTCCATGATTGGCAGAATAAGCTACGCACGGACATACAGACATGGAAATGTGTCATTTTTTTTTTTTACCACAGTTAAAAAAAAAAAAGAAAAATGCACAATCTTTGGAACAAAAGAATTAAAGGCAGAAATTTAAAGGAAAATACATATTCAAAGAACATAGTGAGGTATAAAAAAGTATTTTCTCTTTTTTTGTGGTTTTTTTGTGTGTTTTTGTTTTTTTTGTTTTTCCTCTTCATCTTGCTATAGAGTTCCTCTAGGAGTAAATATTGCAATAGCCAGGCCTCATGAACGGGGGGCTGTCCCATCTGCAGGGGTCACGTCACTTCAGTAGGGGGCAAATCGGCTGTAGCCACCTCGGTATAAACTCGCCTGCAAGAATAAAGGGGAGAAAAAAAAAAAAGAGACAGTTGAGAGGGGGCCTCAGGTTAGGAAAGGCCTCTTGGGACAAGCTTAGGAAGCCAGAACCAAAATCCAGCCAATTCACTGCTGAGTCCAAAGGGACAACTCACCTGTTCACCTTTATGCAAATTTGGGACATGAAAAAACTACTTACACAGTTGAAAGTGGTAGTGGTCCTGTAAGGAGGGCCGGTGAAGTCCCATAGCAGCCCATCCCTGGCCGCTGATCCTGGCTGGGCCTGTTCTCTGAGCCCTCTCTACTCCTCAAGATGCCAATGTCCCTTATTTGATTCCAGATCCTCAACCTTGGCCCTCCTGTGGGCTCAGGGGTGGACTCCTCTCCATGTCTATCCCTGTGACTTTCTCTCACTCTTCATTCGCTGGATGCTCCTGAATCTACACCTCAGGAAATGCATTGGAGATGGCCCTCGAGTCCAGGCTGCCTCCTCCGGATGGACCGAGGCCCCGCAAGGAGTGTGCATCTCCTCAGATGTGAGCTGGGTCCCTGACACTCCCTTCTCATCCACGGAAGCTCAAGTGGGCAGTGCCCGGTTGTTGGCCTCCAGGCTGCTCTTCATTTTTACTGCCTTATAAGCAACTCCCAAGGATCACAATGTCACAGTTGCAGCAGCTTCCCCCCACATCCTGGGGGATAACTCGGGGTTGAGGCTTCAGGTACTCAGGCTGTGCCAACATCTATGTGCTCCACATGAGGATGAAGCTCTGCAGGGGCCCCTTTATTCCTACTCTCTAGGAAATCTGCAAACCCTCCCATTCTAATTTTGGTCCGAGCTTTGGTGACTAATTAAAATGCCATGCTCTGTCACAATGAGGATGCAATATCACACAGCCTCCCCCTGGGCCTTGGGCATTTCTCATCCTGACTCAAGAGAGCCCCTGAGCCCTGGAGAGACCCTTTGCAATCATTTCCTAGTGGGTACAGAAAGCCTAGATCTTCCACATGAGCGACAAAAGGAATGCCATACAGATGGATACATACAACATGTGAGGAAACAAAAAAAATGGCAACTTGTGTCTCTTCTTGCAATGGTGTACCCTTCTAGACACATTGTCTTCATCTCCTCCTGCTGCACTGATGTGACCCACTGGGCTCCTCCTCCAACATAGACACAAAGGGGCAGCAGGAGGTACACTTTCAATACTGTGCCTGGAATGCTCCAAACCAGTACTGATTAGAGAAATGCAAATTAAAATAACCACGAGGTATACCTCATTCCTTTCAGATTGGCTAAGATGACAAAAAGGGAAAACAATCACGTTGGAGAGGACATGGGAGGATTGGGACAATGATGTACTGGTGGTAGAGTTGTGAATGGATCCAACCTGGAAGTAAGCTCAAAGAGCAATAGACAGATCATGCCTTTTGACCCAGAAATACCAATACTAGGTCTGTATCCAGAGAAATCATAAAAAATTGGAATAAAGTTTCATATTTCAAAAATATTCATAGCAGCTCTTTATAGGGGCAAAGAATTAGAAACTGAGGGGAAGCTCATCAGTTGGGGAATGACTAAGCAGGTTATAGTGTGTGGATGTTGTGGAATACTATTGTTCTATGGGAAACCATGAGTGGTCGGATTCTAGAGAAGCATGGGATGAATTACAAGAACTGATGTGGAGGGAAGGGAGAAGAAGCAAGAGAACATTATCCATATTAACAACAACATTGTGAGTTGATCCACTGTGATGGATAGAATTCCTCTCTGCAGTTCAGAGACCATGGACAATCCTAGGAGACATACTATGGACAATGCCATCCCTATCCAGAGCGGGGAAACCCCCCCACAGAATTTGAACGAACCCTATATTTGCTTTTTAAAAAATGACTTCTGTTTCTCCTTCTCATTCCACGATTTTCTTTCTTTTCCCTTCCTTCTAATTCCTCATACATAAAATGACTAATATGTAAACATGTTAAACACAAATATATGCATACATTTACTAAGAATGTTTGCTTCTGAGAGGAGGGGGTTGAAAGGGAAGGTGGAAGGAAATTGAGGATAAATGTTGGAAAATTTTCATAACATGTAACTGGAAAACTAAAATAAAATACTTTGGGAAGAAAGTAAAGGGTTTTTTTTATTACCCACTGAATCTTTTACCACCCTGATTCTTTTGCAATCTGTAAGACAAAAGGAAGAAGAAGGGATAAGTCTGAAAGAAGAAAAATCTACTTACCACAGCGCCAACTCCGTAGCTAGCGGCAGGGGCAAGGGCATGGTAGGGGTCTGCTGTATAAACCCTGCCATAACTAAGGAAAAGAAAAATAATCAGTCACTTTATAGAGTAAGAAAGATCTGGGTCAGTGACATAAAGAGTGGGGTTGGCCCTTCTATAAATGTGACTGCTGTGGCCCGAGTGACCACACTGGACTAATCCTGGCTAGGATGAAGCTACATATGTAGTCCCACTCTTGTGTTTGTTTTAGAGATCACTGGGATTGAGATTTGGATCTGGGGTTCAGAAGGGGCAAGACAGAAAGGAAGTTGGAATACAAGTCCCTGAGGAATGGTAGGAGACCTTTTCTGAAGGTAGAGAGAGGATGTGGAAGGGTAGGGACTCTCAGTGGCTCTCGCTATGTTACGTACCCGTCGCTGTAAGCGGCTGCAGCGGCGGCAGCGGCTGTGGCTGCTGTCGCAGTAGCAGGTTGTGCATATCTGTAGGCTGCATATCCACCCTAAAGGAAAGAAAAGACCTGACTTTACAGAGACCTCTCCCCACAAAGGAGCAGATACATACACACACCCCTCCCCGCCACGCAATACCACACACACCAGGGAAAGGGAATGTTTCAAACTGCATTTGTTCCCATGTTTTTCTTGTAGCAGGAAAGTTGGTATCCCTCTAGGGAAAAACCTTGCTCCTCTTACTCTGTTGGTGGCAGTGCCTCCTTATATGAACAAAGTCCATTCAATGGAAGGCTTCTCTCATTGCATCTGTTCCAGGTCTGGGGACCAGTGGAAGCTCTTCTCCAGAGGGAAACTTAGTTGTGGAGAAGAGAGATGTCAGATGTGTGTGTGTGTGTGTGTGTGTGTGTGAGAGAGAGAGAGAGAGAGAGAGATAGGAGACCTCACAGGAGGCTGGGGGAATCACTTGAGGAGAGGCCAAGGGGACACTCTTCCCAGACACGCTAGCCTTTGAAAATGGGTCAGGGTAACAGTTTTGGAGACGACAGCCTAATATCCAGACCTAAGTCTCCTCACCACTTCTTAGGACTTGTTTCTGCTTCTCAACTTTCCATCCTGCTTTATTACAAAAATGGAAGTTTACAGGAAAAAAAAAAAACTATTTAGCCTGAGTTTATTCAGATTTCAGAGAGGCTATATTCAAAAATCTATTTTTGTCTTCAACTGTCCTTGTTAGTGCTTTATGTGAGGGAATTGGAGTAAAAAAATATAAAGTAAATAACTACCAAAATCAGTGAGGATATATGTTCTGATTTGTCAGAAGATCTCTGAAATTAGTTTGTTGATCAAACTTCTTTTCTGTCAGTTCTTTGACAGAGAATGGGCCATTCCATGTTGGGGTGGGGAGGAGAGAGGCAGAGAGATAAAAAGGTAGGGGAGGAGAGGGAAAGGAAGAGGGAGAGATGGCAACCATTTCATTTATCACACACAAAAAAGTTTTGAATAGTGCTTGGGAGGGAGCCTTGTCTCCTTCCAAAAATAAGGAGGTGGGGATGTTTAAAGTGTCTATTCACCAGGGACACAGATGACAGTTGTAGCACCTGCTCTGTAAAAAGGGATTTTATGCTCTGTAGAAGAAATGGGGACACTCTGGTAAATTATCAACTTTCAAGAAGGGGCTCTATCATAGCAATCTCAAAATGGTGGAAGAGTTTCCCAAAAGCTGGCAGCCACCTGACATCCCCAGGGACTGAGAGTCCAGGTTCTCGCTCACCTTGGGGGCAATCACTCAGTGGGCTGATTTTGTCATTCAACGCTGATTCCCAAATAGTGGGGGAAAAGGGACACCCTGGAACTGGGGAAATGGAACAGACGAATCAAATTCACCGCCCTGCTTTTTGGATTTGCCTGAATCAGCACGCACGCTGCTGACAGAGAGTGGACTCAGACAGACTCACTACCTCAGAGGCTCCGGTGAGTGTTTCAGTTCTGAAAAGGTCAAGGTGACTATTTCCCGAATGGTCCCGAGCAATTCTAATGAATGACTATGACAGCTTGGATGGAACATGAGAACAAAATGCAGTCTGAAACCAAAAGCTTCTTGTCATCATCTCTTAACTGAAGTTTATTTTCAAAAGGAAGAGGGGTAAAGACTGGGTTCAGGCGTGGGAGGGAATATGGCACCACGTTGATTAATCACATTAAGAACTAAGCATGCTGACATCTGGGGCTAAAACAACCAGCAAAATCACCACGTTCAGACTGTATTGGCTAGACTATCTATCCCAGCATTCTCTTGGGACAGCCGTTTGCCCTAGGCGCTACCACAAGCTTGGTGAAGTCACAGCCTCGATTACTAGAGCGTGCAGCCACAACGACCTGGGATTACGGAGACAGTCAGTCACCACTGGAGTTAACATTCCATCCCCTATGGCCGGGCCCCCAGCCCCGGAGAGAGGAAGGCCTGCCCCCCCTAGCCCCTGTCCCACACCACAAGGTTAATAATTATGACAAGCAGTAACCCGTCTGTTATATCAGAGAAGGGAACAGAGACTCCGCTGAGAGATTGAGAGTGAGGCGCTAGCATGTCTTCAGCTGACTGCACGGACAAACAAACAAAAGAGGAGGAGAGTCCACTGGAGACAGGGAGTCAGGAGATAGCCGATGTGTATTGCTTGGAACCATGCACTGATGCAAAAATGAAGCAACCATTAATAAAAATCAAAAAGGACATAGGGGATGGACACACAATCAGACCTGTCCGATCTGAAGCTCTTGGCAGAGTCTATCTGTGTATGATTCGAAATAAAACAAAGAGTGGGAATTAGCATGGCCCGGTCAAGTTTCCAATGAAGTGGAACACATGGACAGCTTTAAAATGGGCCTGGCCAAGCCCAAGCCAGAGAGGGGGCTGGGGCGGCCCCGTCCGTCCGTCCATCTGTCCTTCCGGAGCCCGGCCCTACGCTTTGAACCGTCCCCTCGGCCTGGCCCTCTCTCTCCTCCCTGTCTGACGTGGCAGGTGTGCCCGAGGATTCCCAGGCAAGACCCGCTCCCATCTCCTTCCTGATCCACTAACTTCTGAGCTTGGGAAAGAATGACCTTTTCCTCCTGCCCTCTCCGTCTCTCTCCTTTGTAGCCCTGACTTTGTCAGAGGGAGCCCCACAGAAACACTCCCCCTATGACTTACTTCACTGTCTGAGTTTCCTTATTTGTAAAATGAGAGAAATGGACCCTGTCACCTGTAAGGCTCCTATGAATGTGAATCTGAGGTTGGCTCTATAAATTCCATCTAAATTTGTTTTTTCTCTAAGGACTGTTGATGCCTGAGTCACTGGTAAACATCCCTCGTGGGTTGGTGGCATGGTTAGCTCTAACTGGATAAAGGGTCCAACTTCCATCCAAGCAGAATCTCCCTAATACATTCAAGATCTGCCTAGGCCCTCACTGAACTCTCCCTTGCTTCTTTTTTAGTCAGTCTTTAAATGAACTTTGTGTTGACTTGGGGTCTACAGTGAAATAGAGCTGTGGAAAGGAGGTGGCACCAAGACTCTCTCCCCCTTTCTTCCTACAGTGAGAACCCCTGACTTGTGGAGACCTACAAACAAAAGGAGATCTTGCCAATGATGTCCTGGCTACACTGGGAGCCAAGAGGGACAGGGATGAAGGGAAAACAAGAAAGGAGCTTAGAAAAGATGCATTGCAAAAGATGCAAAAGATCCATCAGCAGGATTTCTCCTGGGTGTCTGAGGATCACTCTTTGGTCTGGGAGCCAAGATCATGGGGTCACATACCTATTTTCCTATAGCAAGTGAATAATGTCTACTGGAAATGGACAGGGCAACTGTTCATGGAAGCCCAACCAGAGGAAACTAAATATCTAGTTTAGTGTGGACTGGTCCATTCAAAATCCTTGGCCAAAACCCAAATAAATCATCGGAGAGAAAGGACTGGTCAGGAACCACTTGGTCTATGCTGCTCCTCAGTTCCAGGATCATGATGTGAGAAGAAGAACTCATTGACAACAACCCAGAGGTAGGGTAATCTGGAGGAAAGAGTGTTTGTCCTGGGTTGGGGGGTGCCTGGGCAGAAATCCTGGCTCTGAAATAATACCAGTGTGACCACAGACAAGTCACTTCCTCCTTTCAGGGTCTCAGTGTCTTCGTCTGTAAAATGGGGACAATCGTTCTCCTACTTTCTGCTCAGTGAGGCTGATGGAAGGGAAGTGACAGCCATGGGAATTATGTTTTCCTATCACATCTGAGCCTTAGGGCATACCTACAAACTAAGTCAACTCTGCAAGTCAAAGCCCCTCCTCCTATTTCTAGCTTCCTATGCTATGACAAGACTTCTGTCAGCTCATTATGCTATACTCCTCACACTGTCCCTTCTGAGAGAAATGAGAAAGAATGAGGAGGACCCAGAGCTCCTGTCCACCTGCACTGTTGAGGACAGAAAGTCACAGAGGGCTGCATTCCCAGGATGGGTGCTGATCTCAGAGGCTTGGGACCCCAAGTCTGGTTCTCAGTTCCTTGCTTTGCTTGTTCTCCTCCCTAAGACTCTGCTCTGACGTGCTAAGACACCAAGTCAAAGGGCGAGCTCTCAAACACCGTGGATAGAGGGGAGTGATGAACAAAAAAGGGTGGCAGTGATGGGAGGGGAGCCTTTGGGCTTCCTGGGGTCAGGACAAGAGGACAAGTCTAGAAGCAAGCCCCTTTGGTGGCACAGATACAACTCTGCGCAGTGCGGAGGCAGCGGGCCTTTGGCCACATGCTCACAAGTCTCCACTGTCCAAAAAAAGCCTCTGTTCCCATCTCTAATGTGGAGCTGGAATGGTTAGTAGAATTCAATTTTTCCACTGCAATCCACAATCTGATTGGTTGGCAGGTCACACTGGCACTCCTACCTGAGGTATTTTAGCGCTAATGATTGGTTCCTGTAAGACTATTCTATAACAGAACACAGGGAGAGCAGTTCAAAAAAACACAGCTGTGGAAGGAAACAATCATACAAGCGGCCGCCAAGGGCCCAGCCAGCCTTTTCTTTTCTCTGGATGCAAGCATGCTTTTCACGGACAGAGCTGAGTCTCTGGAGCGGTCGGAGTGAATCGGGGGAACCGCTCCTGTCCCACTCCTGCTCACCCTTCACCAAGCATGGACACGTCAGCTCCAAAGGAAAAGGGATTGTCAAGGGGAGTTCAAAGAGATGGCTGCCCCAGAACAGAAAGCAAGAAGGGAAAGAAGGTCCATAATCCATAAACTAAATTTATGACAAAGGAAAGTTGAAAAAACAGGAAATACAGAAACAAACCCCTGGTCCTTCCCCAAAGCCCCTCTTCTGCCTCCTGCATTTCTCCTATGACCTCGAGTGGCCCGCTGGGCATCTTTTCTCTTCTGGGCCAGTTCAGGATGCAGCCAGAAGGATCCCAAGACAAGCTTCTGCCCAAGAGCAGGGGGTTCGGAAATCCCACTTTGGCTCTTCTACCCAGCACAGTGTGTCATGGGAAACTTAAAGGGCTCATGATCCTAGGGACCTCCCTTAGTGTACCTCCTGGACTTGAGCTCACTGTATCTGTATTTTTCCTTCAGTGTTCAAGCCCATGCAAAGATCTGTGCACTGGTTTTTAAAAATATTTTGACACCTTGGGAATTTTATGTGTTTGTTTTAGGCACTGATTTCCCCACACTGCCTGCCCAAGGAGCCCATGGCCCAAACAAGATCAAGAACCTCTGTTCAGTAATGCCCATCTGGTAAAGGGGCAGTTACGTTGTTCAAGGAGCATCCTTTGGGGAAGGTGAAGAACATCATTTGGTCACAAGGGCAGTTCTACTGAGATTTAGGGAACAGCTCCTTGCTCCATACAACAAAGGTGGGATGTGTCCAAGAGGGAAGAGGCTTCCAACAAGTGTTTGCAGAGTAGGATCTAGTCTGCAGGCTGAAAGAGACCTGAGAGGCCACTGAGTCCACTCTTGATTTTACAGAAGAGGAAACTGAGGCCTGGAGAGAAAAAGGGACTTTAAGAAAATAATATATCCATTTAAGCAAGTACGTGGAGCAAACACAAAATCTGAGAGGAAGTACCTAAATGTCAGATACTTGCCTCAAAAGAATTTGGGTGGGTGGGGACTCTTCTCTAGGAACCTTGGTTTTTCATGAGAATGTCTATATGGGAAATGGAAGAAGTCTTATGTAAATATATACATGGTGAACTGAGCAATTTGGCTTAAGAAGGAATCCATTTTCCCTAACCTCAAGCTTCATTGTGAAACAAAACAGAAGAAAAAAAGAGACATTTCTCCATGCTTTCTATGCTGAAATAACCTTGGAGCACGTCTGGGCACCCAAGTGTGTTGAGGCAAGTCCATTCATCCCCTCTCAATGTCTTTCCCTCACGTCTCCTAGGATTTGGGGCTCTGTTACTTTGGAAGTCCACAACTTTTGAATTGAGTTGAGTTGAGTTTCAGGGGTCTCTGAAGGACTGGGGGAAGGTATTCTTACACAAGTTTCTTGAGTGCCAGGAGAGCCCAACTTATTCTCAGGGAGTAACTCCTGAGGGAAATTCTAAGTCGCTCTCTGTATAAGCCCCAGAACTCAGGGAGTCAAGATGACACAAGGGGGCACTTTCCCCTGCCTTGATGCCACCACTCCAACCATATAGAGGATCAGAAACTCCTATGGATAAAGGACACAAGTGGAGAGTGAGGTTCAACATTACACATGTCCAGAAAAGACATTTCCTGGCTGTTTGTAAGGAAGGGAGGTGCCGGCTCTGTCATATTCAATCTCCTACCATCAGCCCTCCCCATAAGACTTTAAAGGAAAGTGACAACCCAGAGGTTGGTCTGGATGTCTTCTGGTAAAGGCCAAAGTGGAAGGTCTTAAATGGGCAGCCCCAATAATCTATTAGCCCTCTTGGACTCCTTAAGATTCCCACTAGGGTCAAAATTCACTCCTTTAAACTTTGGGCTAGCTACATCAAGGTCTAAGACTTGAACGCCTACTGCCCAAATCAAGATTGAAATGACTTAAAGAGGGAGAGAAACAGAAAAGAAAGGAAAGAAAAGGGGGGGAGGGGGAGGAGAAGGGAGGCTGAGCCAGTCCTGCTCTTTACATGGGCAAATTCTACAAAATCCAGGGGAGAAATTAAGAGAATTGTGCAATTAGCTAATCGTCTCTCAGGTAGCTTAGAGATCCAGAGAATGCCTGTGCATGAGGGTGGGAGAAGAGAAAGGTCAATAAACTGACCCTGGCAATTGATGACCAGGACCCCCAAAGGCTCAGGTCTTTCTTGCACCTGGGGCAAGCGCAGGGATGGAGAAGCATGCTTGCATTCTTAACTCTATACATATCGATGTCTAAGTCCACAAGAGGAAAAAAATCAAAGTAAAGAAATTATAGTTCAAAACACCAAACCAACAGAAAAAAAAAGGCTGGCTCATTAGGGGTTGGGGTGAGAAGCCCCAGTGTGTGTACTTACATAGAGGTCAGCACCGTAAAATCCGTCCTGGTAAACCACACTGCAGAAAATCCACACAAAAACAAGACCAAAAAAACAAAAGAACAGAAACACGTTCCGGTTATTGAGGACGGCAGCATGCACATGCGCTCTCCACAGGCAGGTGATGTGTGAATCCACACCTGGGCTCCGGGGCTGGGATGGGGGGGACCTCAGAAGCTCACACCCGCGGGGCAGGGGCCTCAAGAGGCTCTTAAGGACATGCAAGGAGAGGGGGATGTCTACAAAGCTGGGAACAATAAGGATTGGACTCCAGGGGGAACCCCATCACAGAGTTAGTCAAGTGGAAACATTTTTACAGAACTCTGAAATACTTTGATTAAAGATAAGACTAGATTAAAAAAAAAAAGCAGAACAATTATAAAGGCCTTTAAGAAAAAGGTTTCATATGGAAAATAAAGCTCCAAAGCCCCCAGAGGGCTGTCCTTATATGTAAAGCAAGGTTCAGTTGACAGTGAATATTTTGTTTTCATTTTGAGGCTACATTAAAGAAAAATGTGCTTTTGATATCCATACATCACCTGCTTTGACCCTGCACATTAGACATGCGGTAAGATTTGGCTGATCACACAGGCATGCAAAGTATTATTATTCAGCATTTTAAAGAACCAATGCAACACCTCAGAAAAACAAGTCAATCAATTCTGACCAAAGTAAACAGAGAAATGTAATTCAAAACAAAACAAAACACAACCAAAAATACCCACAATGCATTGCTTTCACAAGCAGAGGTAATGAGCTAAAGAGGTTAAGGTGATTGGTCCAAGGTCCAAGAACTGAAAGGTGCAGTGGGGATTCCAGCTAGGAACAATAGACCCCAAAGGGGGAAGGAGTGGCTGAAAGGCCTGCAGGGTCATTTCTGGCCGGGGGCAGCAAGTGAAGCTGGGGTGTGTGTGGGGGGGTGTAAGGGGGCAGCCTGCAGACAGGCTGTGAAGGCGGCTTGCCAGGGACTGTGGCAGTGAGGCTTTAAAGTCCAGGGACTTCTCTTCCCTCATTAGAAAACTGGTCATGATGGATGGCTCTGGGTTTGTTTCTGGGCAACCTAAGACTCGTTTTACAAGTGAAATCCGAAACTGTGAGGGTGCCTGTGTGCACAGAGACTTGCCCAGGGAGAGAAGAGCAGGAGGGAAACATAAGCCTGGACTCCCTTCCTTGGGCCTTTAAGTGGCCCAGTCAACGAGAGAAGGCAGAAATATTCCCTCGTGTACCTTGGATATACAGAGGCGCAGGAGAGAGTGGCCCTGGACACTTGAGGAGAGAGCCAGAGCAGGTTGAGCTTCTTCCCGGACATGACTGAGGCCCTAGATCTCAGAGCTTCTATTGGGGAAGCAGAGAAGAGTGGGGCTCGGGGATTACCCCGGCATGTCTTGTCTCATCTCTGCCTCTGCCTTTGGCCATGAGGCCCCTCCACTAGGTTCTCAGATTCTGGGGGCTGCTCACTTTCTCCCAGTCAGTTCAAGGTCTGAAGTGACAGTGATATAAATCCAAGCTGTTGTTTTGGGGGGACAGATGAAGAGCTTGGAGGCAGAGAGCTAGAAAATGGCCAGTAAGGGAATCAGACTTGCCATGGGCATCTCTGGCTGTTTTACAAAAAGATCAAGAAAAGGCTTCAAAAACTTCTTATTTCAGAGAAAGTTGGTGAAACCTGAACCAGAATACGTAGACATGGTCTCTATTCCATCAGATTCCAATATTCTGTTTGGAAAGTCATTATGAGGAATAAAAATTGTCATTCCGTTCTCAAAACAAAGCCAGGTCAGCCACTGCCATCTTTCTAATGTAGGAAGTTTGGTTCATAAAAGAAAAGCATGAAATCAGTATCTGACATTGGACACTCGGATCCCTGGGATTAGACATAAAGATAGCATCCCATAAGAGAAGAAGATAGAACACTTGAGAGACCTCAGGCTTTTGAGTTTTGTCAAAAATGACTGAAATGACCTATTTAAAGGACTAAAAATGAATTATCCATTTCAGAGAGTTAACTCAAAGGATTTTTAAAACAAAATGTTCCTAGCGAGCTCCATGTATGAGAGCAGCTTCACCTTGGAAAAGTAATGATGATGACTCTTGGATAGCCATAAGAAATAGTCCAGAAGCGAATTCTTTAGGTAGCAGCACAACTAAAATACTTCTTGAGGTTCCTCTGAGTGCTTCCTGGCAAAATACTATATGTATTTTATTAGTTTCTTTGAAAAGAGATGCTGTTAGGGTTCAGAGGTTAGAGAATCAATTTTAGAGAACAAAAGATAAAAAAATGCAATTAGTAGGAGCAAAAGATGGGAGATGGTGAAATACATAACGAAACTCTGATAAGCTGGAAATCAAAGGTCATTTCAGTGACTTGGGGGCATCCTCTTTCAGATGGTCACTGCCCTCCTCAAGGTGCACATAGACCTTGCCTAGCCCTGGGCAGTGAATGCTGGCACCAAGACACGGATTCACCACAGAGGAAGAAGACCTCTGACTTGCTCCTAGTTCCACTGACCCATCTGGTCCTTGGCAAATAAATCAAACTTGTAGAAGATGGACAACAATGGGGACTCTTTCCCTTGACATCCATCCTTGGGGCCAGGCAGCAGACAACACTGCCTGGACTCCTTTAAGTGAGAATGAAAAGGACTGCTCCTTTGGAGGTAGAGACAAAAAAGAATATCCTAAGAGCTGTATCCATGAATCCAAAAGAGAAAGTTTTTGGAGTAAGCTCATTTACAAAAAACACTCTCCCCCAAAATTCCATGAAACAACTCCAACAGACCCTGCTGCCTTCACTCCTTTCCCCCATCTCAGGAACAATGGATTTATTTGTTGCTAGGGAGCCCTTCCACTGCATGAGGCACCCTCCAGACCAAAAAAAAAAAAAAAAAAAAAAAAAAATCAAAGGGTGGAGGACACTCAGCCGCATCGATAATTTTATTAACTTTCACAAGGCAACTGCAGCTTAAATCCTACTTCTCCCTCTCTCCCTTCATTTAAATGAACTTTGCTGATTTATGAATTAACCTCTTTTAATCTGTTTCCTACAAAGAAAGCAAACCCATTGTGGGTAGCTGGCTCTGATGCTCCCCACGCAGGCAGCACAACCCAAGGGGATGGCTTGGAAGACACTCAGCTTGGATCTGGTGGGGGGCAAAGAGTGCAGAGAGCAGATGCAGCCCTGATCTGAGGCCTGGAGTGCTTGGTTTTCTTTTCTTCAGACAAAAGTATTATTCTACATTCGTGCGATGCCAAGTGAATGCCATGCTAACACACTGCTAGTAAACACCAGAAGGCACTGGTTGACACCAACACCAAGATGGCTTAAAGTTAACCCATGAAGTTTTGCATAACCACTTGAAAGTGACTTTAGCTTTGTGTTCTGAGGACACCCCATTGTGGTTCTGCCCATCCCATTGGGCACTGTGCTGGAGAGGGCTTCCCTTCATGTCCAGTTGCTTATTTGGGCAGTCCACTTGAGTGTGGAAGCCAGTGCTTACCCTGGGTAGGCAGGGATGGCTGTAGGAGGTACCGCTCTGACTGCACCGTACACCGTCCGCCCTCGGCCCCTTAGGTGGGCTCCTCTGAATGCGGCTGCTGTGGTGGCTGCAGTGGGGTAAGGGAAGCCGGGAACTGCAGGGGAAGACAAGGAAGAGGATGAGAAAACTCCTTGCTTTTCTTCACTGGGAGACCATCTACCCCTCCCAGCTGAGGGCCTCTCTGTAGAGCCGCTGGACAAACAGCTCTTGGGCTACTCTGACATGAGAACAAGAAATGCTTCTGAGTCCAGTTGATTACCTCTGGTCTTGGTGTGCCATGGCCAGCACCCTGAGGTGAACCCCAAACCAAGAAGCAGGAAGACTCCCATCCCTCCACTCCCAGGTATACCTGGAGAGAATACTGACCAGGTTTGTCAACGCCTACCATGCTATGTACACGGTCACAAGTTTTCATCAAAAGAATCCATTTTTGTGTCTGAGGAGTCCCAATATCTGTGAGGTAAGCATGGGCCAGGAAGTATCTCTTTCCTCAAACTCAGAAAAGGGGAGGGGGGAAGACAACCTCCTCATCTACCCTTCTGAGGGACCAGTTTGTGGGAAGCTCATCTTCTTCTAGCCAACACACAGAGATAGAAAGATCCGTGGACCCTGGACCTGGGGTCACCCTGAATGCTGGAGAAAGGTGGCTTAGGCCAAAATAACATCCAGTACAGCTGAGAAAATGGTGAGATCCCAAAAGTCCTCATGAGACAGGAAGCCAACATAGGGGGTTAGAGGGACAGTGGGTGGTGAGCCGCACCAAGCAGATGGGCTCTGGAGACTCTGCAGTAGCCATGCTCACTGCCCCACACCCCAAGGCCGCTCTCGTCTGGTGCCAAAACCTCCAGCCACAAGTTGCTATTTGGGGGAGCTAAGGGGTTGGAGCTACTTACTGATGAGCGGAATGTACGTGTTGATCCCCCCCCTTCCCGACAGGGGCACGGCTGCATCATTGCCTAGTGAGACGTCTGCTTGAAAACTGGAGGCTGCTTTTGGGTTTAAAAGGACAAAAGAGAAAGAGGGTGAGAAACGTGAGAATGATTATTTAATTAATGAACTCACACCCATGACCAGCAATCCCCACTTTGGGTGAGGGAACACAGGGAAGAGTGAGAACACTACCTGCATATAACTCTGGGCCATAGACGGCTCCAACCACAGGGCTCAGCTTCCAACCTGCAAGGGTAGACGGGAGAGTCAGGACAAGATATACAATCACAGCACCTATTTATAGGTTTTAAGGCTTACAAAGCCCTTTGAACCTGTAAGGAAGATGAGACAACTGGCATCATTGTTTACAGCTGAGGGCACTGAGGTTCCAAGATGTCAGAGGGCAGTGAGCCTGCACAAGGGCACAGGAACATGGACCCCACTGGGCCCTGCAGTCCTGAGGGTCGGGCATTGGTCTCTCTGGACTCTCTTCCCTCTCCTGGCTTCTGGTGGACATTTCAGAGTGCACCAGAAAGGCAAACTCCTACTGCCAAGGCCAATGGCAGCTTGTCTCCAACTTGGAACAATGAGAGCTGAGTGACCTAATTTATGTTGGCTGTGCCTTTCCTGGGGTCTTCCTGAGGCCAGACCTGGCAGAGGGAGCCGGAGAAGGCCCGTCAGTAGTACAAGAAGGAAAGCAAGTCCCCACCCCTCCAAACTTCTGGGGGGCTCCCAGTAGCTCTACTGCTCCTAACAGGGTTGCTTCACTTTTGCTGAATGTATTTGCCCACTCCTACATAGAGCAATAAACAGGAAACAATCTCTAGATACTCAAAGTATAAAAGGAAGAAACCCCCAAAAGATTTGATTTGCATAGCATCAGTAAGGGCATTCTGAAAAACATCATCCCCTTCCACCATGACAGCCCTAGGTTCTATAGGTGTCTTCCCCTCCCCCTGTCCGGTCCCCAATTTTTTTTATTCTGCTTGGTCAGATTCTGGATTCCTATCCATGCCTAGCAATCCAATTCAATAAATACTAACTCAAAGCCCATCATTTGCAACTTCTCTGAAGTCAATATAGTTTCTGCATTCAATAAAGAGATATTTTAATGGGGAAATAAGACATATACTAAAAAAGTGTAGTGGCAAAGAGTAGGGTGGGATCAGAACAAAGAGGCCTACACAAAGAATGTGTGGAATGAAGCAATCACTTTTAGTGGGGATTTGGAAAGAATAAGAGGGGATGGGGAAAGGGCCAATTAAGGAAGAATTGCCTAATCCAGACAGGAAGGAAAAGAATCTTGAAAGGTAGAGAGATGCAGAAGGGATTTGTTTGAGATTGGGGCTCAACCTGTGTGAATGGTGGGGACAGGAAGAGGAGGAGACCAAGATAAGGGAAAGCCAGCTCTGGACAGAGGGAAGTTCACAAAGACAGTTTTGGCAATTGTGAAGGAAAAAGTAGAGCAGGACGGTCTCCTCGAGGGGAGGCTGGTGAGGTGAGAAAGGGCCTGAGAACTTCAAGGGCAGGACAGGAGAGATGGTTGTGGGAAGCACAAGAGCCAACGAGGCCTCCAGGGCTACATCACCAGGTCATCCAGCCTCCATCTTCCTGACTGAAGGTCCTTCATCTTTCTAAGTCCATTTCATTTCTAAATTGACTAGTTCTAAGAGCATGTAATGTATGTTATGACATAATTTCTTTAAATTCCTATACAAATTGTGATTTTTTTTTTGTAATTCACTAAAATGTAAAACTTTGTTGAAAAAACTCAAAATAAAGGGCGGGGGGGGGGGGGGAACTAGGTGAACGTAGTAGATAGAACACCAGTCAGGAGGACCCAAGTTCAAATCCAGTCTCAGACACTTAATAATGACATAGCTGTGGGACCTTGGACAAGTCACTTAACTTCACTACCTTGTAAAAACAAAAAAATGAAATAAAACAAAAACCCACTCGAAGTATATATATATGCCAACTTTTATTGTTACTGACCTTCACACAAATGCCATAATCTAGAATGTGTAAATTCTTTGCTTTACAGAAACTATTCCCATGCCCTCCTTCTCCCATACAGTGACAGGGAAAGGCCAAAGTTGGCTTCAATATGACTTTAGCATTAAAGTTAAAGACTTTCTTCTCCCTTCTCACAAATGTACCAGTCCCTGGGAATCACCATATTTACGTCTTAATGATAACTGGGAGGCAATACTTAAAACTGAGTTGCAAAGCACTTACATATGCATTCGATTTCAATCCCCCCCCACCCTCGAATGAGGGGCAAGGACTAGCAGACTTGAGTTTTAGCTTTGAATCTTTCCTGTGCTACCTGTGTGACCCTCACATTCCTAGGTCTCAGCTTCCTCTTCTGAAAAGACCTCTAAAGGCATAAACAAGGGAGTGTTATTAAGATGTCATGGCATTTTGGCTGTGTCCCTAGGCCTCCTGGAGATATAATTTCTTCATCTGTAAAATGTGGAGGTTGTACTAACTTTATCAAACTGGAGAAGTATTTATGAAACCCTTATTACCTGGGGAGGTCAAGTGGAGGTCCATAAGCTGGGCAGGAGAAGCAGTCAAAGGCTGTCACCAGAGAGGAGAATCAGAAAGGGCAGTGGGCCCTCCCCAGAGGGCAAAGGGAAGACTGTGTAATGGCCCCTTAGCTGGAACCTCTGACAAATATTTTTGAGGAGGACAAGGACAAAGACAAGGAGAGGGGTGGAGTTGTTAGCTAGCTCACTCCTTTTCCCCATCTTTATGCCTGAACTGCAGTCTCCACTTCAACCTAGTGCTTTAGCTCCCGGCCTGGGTCCTTGGGCTCCTGATGATGGAGACCTGATCATTTCTGGTTCAAATTGTTCCCTGGACATCTTAACGCTAGGTTACTGTGCCCTTGCTTTTTACCCCTAATTCTGAAAACAATGATCACATCAACATGAATATTCCTGGAATGGTCAAAGGCAATGTACTCACTATCCTCTTGACTTAACTGACCAACACCCCCTCCTCTGTATGTTTCCTGACCCATCAGCCTATAAACCCCTTGTAGGAATGGGCTGGTTTACAGCTCTCAAGAACATAATGTTATGCTGTGAGATTGGCTCATCAGTATTTGTAACCCTTAATACCGTGCAAATAAAAAGGTGTTTAACAATGGCACTTCCTGGTAATTTACAGAGGAGGAGAACAAAGAAATCCATAGTCATATGAAAAACTGCTTTAAATCATTACTTATTAGAGAAATGCAAATTAAAGCATCTCTGAGGTACCACTGCACACCTCTCAGACTGGCCAATATGACTAGAAAGGACAATGATCAATGTTGCAAAGGATGTGGGAAATCTGGGACATTAATACATTGTTGGTGGAGCTGTGAACTCATCTAACCTTTCTGGAGAACAATTTGGAATTATGCCCAAAAGGCAACAAAAATGTGCATCCCCTTTGATCCAGCAATACCACTACTGGGTCTATACCCTGAAGAGATGATGAAAAAGGGCAAAAACATCACTTGTACAAAAATATTCATAGCAGTCCTGTTTGTGGTGGCAAAGAATTGGAAATCAAGTAAAGTCCTACTGTAGGAGGATGGTTGAACAAACTGTGGTCTGTGTATGCCATGGAACACTACTGTTCTATTAGAAACCAGGAGGGATGGGAATTCAGGGAAGCCTGGAGGGATTTGCATGAACTGATGCTGAGTGAGATGAGCAGAACCAGAATAACACTGTATACCCTAACAGCAACATGGGAGCGATGATCAACCTTGAAGGACTCGCTCATTCCATCAGTGCAACAACCAGGGACAATTTTGGGGCTGTCTGTGATGGAGAATCCCATCTGTATCCAGAGAAAGAGTTGTGGAGTTTGAACAAAGACTAGGGACTATTACCTTTAATTAAGAAAAAAAAAAACCTCATTATCTTACTGTCTGATTTTGCTATCTCTTATACTTTATGTTTCTTCCTTTAAGGATATGATTTTCTCTCTCATCATATTCAACTTAGATAAAAAAAAAAAACATTGGCCCTTTCTTTCTCTTTGGACAACTGAGGCAATCCTTAAAGAGAAGAAGTCTTCCTGCCACTCCCATGGAGGCCCAATGCTCTACTCACTGCTCTGTGACAACCACCTGGCCTGGTCCTCAAGGACTGACCAGGTCTTTTAAGTTTTGAGGGTCTCAGCTGATTTAGGATCGCTGTCCAAAAGATGCCCAACTCTGATCCTCTACAGAAGGAGAATGAATTGGATAAATATTTTAAAGGTCAAGGCCGGAAGCCTAAAAATGAAAGGGTCAGACCGCACAGAGGCAGCTCTTGGACCTGAGCAGTGACAATGTCTCACTGGTTTTGACTGTTCCAATGCTTCCTGGCAACCCTATAAGGCCCCAGGTGTGAGTGACCCAATTGTCACAAACTCTCATTATGGTCTTCACTTTCAGTCTCCTTAGTGTCACATGTGCATAGGCACACCAGGAACACGCTGACATACATGATTACTTGTGTAGGTGTGTTCACATGTGCTCAGATGCACATCTCTCATAAATACTAGCAGTCAAGACATGGGGGGAGTGGAGGTGGGTGAACAGCATGATGATGTTGCTGCTTCCTGAAGGAGAGAAGAAATTCTGCCCCTTGGCCGGGGGCTGGAGACAAGAATTTGGCCCACCTTGGGAAGAAGAGTCTGATGAGCTGGCTTGCAGAGTGTAGGAGAGCAGCTCATGTATATTTTGCTGGAAAGGATTGATATTTGCCCCTAGAGGGAAGAAGAAGCCGCTGAAGTTCACAGAGGAGGAGAAGAGTGAGCTGGTTTGATATCTGCTTAAAGATAATTCCCTGGGGGGAGGGCTTCCCAATGGAGATCATTGCAACAGCCTCTCTGAGAAGTGAGTAGGTGGGGGGTTGTGTACCTGGGGATAAGGGTGCAATGCGAGGGGGGACAGAGAGACAGAAATGGCAAAGAGCTGGCAACTGGGGAAGAAGGAGGAGGAGGCCAGGACTATGCTGACATGACCAACATGGGAGCCGGAGGGTGGACTTGCTGGCAAAGATGTGAGGTCTGTTTTATCTAGGTGGCTGAGATTCTCTGAGAGTAGCCCCAGGTGAACTAGAAAGTTGTAGGACTGAACACAAAATGTGTTCAAGCCAAAACAGCCAATGAGGCTGCCAAGCATAGAAACTTGGGCAGTAGACTGGTTACTGATGGGGTCAAGAGTGGGAGGAGAAGACAAGAGTCAAGAAAGTCCTCCTTGAGTCCAGCAGGGCCTGGAGGGCTTGAGGAGGGGCCAGGGCACAGGCAGAGACAGATGGAGCAGTGGTGAGAGGTCCTGACGCAGGACACGGGATACGGGGAGGAACGGTAAGATCCAGGGTGCGACTATCCCTGTGTGTTGACTGACTGAGGAAGTGGCTTGGAGAGAACCCCACATACCAAGTGATGGAATCCTCCAGTGGAAGGTCAGGAGCTGGGGAGCCTCTGACTCTAAATCTAGGATCTTTAGAGGAAACTGAGACCAGAGGCTGGCAAGACTTCATCAGAGTTTCATTCTTAAGGGTCAGAATTCAAAGCCAGGGTCTCTAAATCCAAAATTTTTCCCTTCTGTCAGGCACATGGCACAGTGGCTGCTTAGCCACCACAGAAATGACAATTTTTTTTTTCTCACAGAAAACATGTATGAAAGAAAGATAACAATTGTTCTCTTTGGGACACAGCTTACTGAGGGAAGCTGTGGGGGTCTAGTGCTATAATTCCCTGGCCGTCATATTCTGCACCTGCCCTCCTGAGGGAGAAGAAGTTAGGGAAGGGGGGTGGCAGAGAGGAAGGGGAAATAAGATTTATGTAAAGCCTACCATGTATCAGAAACTCTCTAAGGCACCTAATCAGCAGCATCACATTTGATCCTCCTAACAATCCTGGGAATACCCATTTTAGTCAAGGAAACTGAGGTAAGTAGGGTGAAGTGACTCACTCAGAGTCTGTCACCTAGGCAATGTCTGAGGCTGGACTTGAACTCAGGCTTTCCCACTGCCAGGCCCAGCCCTCTGTTCATGGCACAGCAGCTGCCGGGTGGATGTCAGGCCTAGTGAACATCAAGGGTCTACAATGCAGGCCAGGGATTCAGCAAGCATGGGATAACACTGTAGATAGGGAGTTGATGAAAAGGCCCCCTTGGGGCCCAAGAAATCCAGGACCCCTTCCCAGATACAAGCTGTAGACTCTTACCATTTGCATATGGTGTGACCATCTTCTTATTGGTCATTACGCGTGCCGTTGCATTATTCACCTACAAATAAAAAAAGGGAAGGGAGGGGAGGGGAGGAAGCAGACCATATTAGGGAAAATGAAGGTGCCTTGATCCATTGTCATAATAAAACATTTAAGTAAAGAAGCAAAGAGCTCTTTATAAAAATATAAATTAATTACAGTTATAGACTTAATTTTAATAATTAAAGTAATAATAAAAGATAAATATATCTCTACATTTGATATTTTAATCAAATTACTCATTAAACAAAAGGTCCACAAGAGTATAATGTAGTTTCTCTAGCTCCAAATGGAACATTTAGAATCTTCATTTGCACCCTAGCTCATTCTTGGAGGATTGATGGAAGCAGAAAAACCATTTTGGGGGAAGAATGAAAGTTAGCAGGGCATACTGTCATTTTTTTTTTTAAAGTACTCAAAGCGGAAGGTAACATGGGTCACTGAAGTCGACTTTCAAACAGGACAGAAAAAGTAAGCTCTAGGATTTATCAGGCTCTTTTCCAGTCCATTCACATTGGTGGAGGGCTTGTGATATGCAAAAGCTGATTGGGAAAAATCATAGGCTTTTGGTCCCAGTCAACTGATGGGTCATTTTCAAGGTCTGTTGGCTAATTCATATCACATAATATACACACCAAATAGTTTCCCAATGCCTAAAATCCCATTTTGGGGGTGCTAGATGGATGTATGGCCTCACTCTCTCAGCTTCACAGTGCTCTCCACCCTCTTTACAGAGCTCTGTATAACTTTAAGCATTCTCAGTGCCACGGCAAGTGGGTGTTACAGAAATGGTGCTGATAAAGAAAAGATGAATGGGGTTTGGAAGCCAAGAAACTGCAGCCCGTGTAAGAGACAGCCTCAAAGCTACTGCAAGGAGGGTGAAGCCTCATCACAGAACGCAATTCCTAACCGGGTTGGGAGGCCAGAATGGATTGAGAAGCCACCAAAAGGCCCATTTTAAACGAGAAGACAAAATAAAAAATAATGGCTTAATTCTTTCTTTTGGGGGTTCTAGTGTTGAGAATGGTGCAAGGAGAAGAACTGAAACTACATTTACTCAAGTTAGACCTACCAAACAGTATAAACATTTTACATTTAAAAAGAAAGAATGGGATACAACAATGATGAGACTTGAGGCATGCAAGTTAAAAAACACACACACAGAGATAAAAGAAAGAAAAAAAAACAATCAATTTGGGAGAGGAAGGGGAGAGGAAGGGAAGAATGGGTCTCACAGACAAACCACTAAGATGGCGCCAGAGCCTGAAATCAGCTGCTACAGCGGAAGGCAGCACAAGCACTTAAAGGAAAAATGGCCAAAACCCATCAGAGACCACCAGTCAGCAAAGGGGGACCACAGCGGCAGGGGAGGAGGAGGAGGAGGGAGGAAGGCAAGGGGGAAAAGAGAGAAAGAGGATAAAGAAAGAAGACAGAGAAGTGGAGATGAGATTATAGTTAAAGGAGAGAGAAAAATGAAAGAGAAAGGGTAGAGAGAAGAAAGAGAAGAAGGGAAGAAGCCCAAAGAAAATGTAGGAGGGAACAAAGACAGAGAGTAAGGGAGAGGAGAGAAGGAAGAGAGGTAAAGGAAAAGGGTGGGAGCTGAGGGCTCCAGAGAAGCCCAGAAGGCAGGAGAGGAACCAGAACACTCAGAGCCACATACGGAAGGCTTGGAAGAGAGCGGGGGGGGGGGGAGAAGGTGAGGGTGCATTAATAAAACCAGCCAAACTGGAGTTCAGTAACTCTGAGTAAGATGTGCAGGGGAAAATCACCATGAAGTCAGTAATCAAACAGCTCAGACTGCTACAAAACGATATGGACATCCAAAATCCAGGCGGCATTACTCAACAGCATTGAAAATAAAAGGGGGAAAGGGAAAAGGAGGGGGGAAACAACAAGTCAAATCACATTTTGTAGTGTTAATGTGAGATGGCAGATGGATTTTTCTTTCTTATTTAATTGTTTTGTAATTAAATTTGTTTTTTTAAGCTTCTTCTCTAGCGCTTTTATTTCACTTACCGCCAACTCGTACCATCGCCAGCTTTGTGTATAGTTACCATGGAAAGAGTGAGTCAAGTGAAGGGCCCTAAACGCTAAACCATTGAAAAAGGAAATAAAAAAAAAAGCAAAATATGCAGACATCTTACTCAAAACAGCGGCTTTTATATTTAATACTTTTTTTTTTCCTTTTTAGAGGCGGGCAGGGGAGAAGGGGCCAGTTAACCTTCACCACGGTGTAAAAGAAAAGCTAGTGAGCACCAAGTGGTGGCCTTGAGGGCAACAGTCCTTTATTAGCTGGCCCCAGTCAAATCTTAGAGTCAGAACTGTTGAAATCTCTATTTTTTAAAGTAGACCAGGAAAACTTCTTTCCTTTTTTTTTTTTAAAGAAGCCCATTTTGAGCTTGGTCCCTCTTCCCTTAACCATACCCTGCCCCCACCCCCCCAATCAAACTTGATCAAAACAATCTCCTCCCCCTTTCTAGCACCTCACACTCATATGGAGGAGAACTGGCCTCTAAGGAGAGAGAGAGGATACTGGCTGGCACCCTGCTTCATTCTAGGACACAGAGTTACAAATTGGATATTTTTTTCTAGTTAGTTTTTTTAGGTCTGATATCAGAAATTCGGAGCCTCGCAAACTGAAGCAAAGGAAAATCAAGACAGCAGAAGGGTGAAAATTTTGGAGAAGGGGGGAAAAGAAACAAACCAAAAAAAAATTAAAAATTTAAAACTTAAAATCCCCAAACAACCAAAAAACTTTGGGAGGTGTAGGGGTGTCACTTTTATACATGTCAGTGCAGGAAGGTGATAGACATAGAGACACAAACACACACACGCACACACACACGAGACAGGGTTCCAAATGTGAAATCAGGGAGGCAAGACACAAAAAAAGAAATAAAAAGAATAGAAAGAAGAAATTGAATTATTGAAGACATGCACCTCGATTTTACGGCCCTCTACCACGGTGCCGTGTAATTTCTCCCTGGCCCTGTCTGCATCAGCACTATTCTCGAAAGTTACGAACCCGAATCCCTGCATGCAGCGGGAGAAGGGGGGAAAACATGCACATCGTTATATTGAAGTACTGATCTCTAGGTAAATAGAGAAAAAATATCACAGTATGAAATTGACATCAGCACAACTCAGCAATACTCTCCTAGAGTCACATCTTCGGTTCATGCATGTCTCATAAAAGGAAATGAAATCCAATAAAAGAATAAAGAATTGTAATCAGAACAATAGTAATAATAATAATAATAATAGTAATAATAATATAAATAACAGTAATCATAAAATAAAACATAAAGCAATTGAGGCCAGACCAAAATGAAGGTATAAAGTTACTCGGATCCTACTATTAAAAGGTTATTTATAATGAGACACTAGTTGTGCCCCAACAAGGCTGTTTATTCCAATTTCTATTCTCACTACATCTGAAGCCCAAAACTGCAATCTTCCTGAGGCTCTAAGAAGTGTCTCAAGTTTTGAATAATTTTAGTACTGGAAAAATTACAAGCGCAAAGGTTTCCTGACATCTCAGATCCATTCTCAGCCTAGAGGTTTCCATGTCAAATCCATATACACTTTGTCATTGTGCATTGTCCTGTCATGAGCTGACCTTTGACCTGCTCCAAATAGAAAGCACCTTTATTCTCCACAGAACACTGGGGATATAGAATCATATTTAGAAGAGTGATTCCCTAGGTGGCAGGGGACAGCTCAGAAAGAGGAGTGGCCGGCCTCTTTTCGTGGAAGGACAATCTGAATGTGCCGTGATGACTTGGGGTCTTCCTGAAAATCAGCTCAGGTGAATGACAAACGAGAAGCTGCTTTTGCTAGGCACTTGTGATTTACTGCCACACTTACCAGAACTGTTTCAGGAAAAAATAAAAACGAGGTAAAGGTGGTGGGAAAATGAAATTCGTTTGGGGATGTCAGTGTTAGGATTCACAAGGAACCAGCACAGAAGCTAAGGCCACAGCCATCCTTCTCCAAAAAGCTGTTGACCCAAATAAAGAGAGGAAGGCCAGGGCCCACATCCAATGGAGTCCTGCTCCACCAGGCTACTGAGACACAACTTCTCTGAACATGTCCCAGCTTTGTTTGTAGTCCGGGCATACTAGACTTAGGTGATCCAGTGTTATGATCCATTCCTCAAGGGTTTGGGGAATGGTACATTCGATCTTCCTACGCAGCCATGAAGTGGACAGAATAATGGGATCCGAGGTCATCACCTGAATAGACTCTGCAAGGTCAGGGGGCATAGCTTATGGCAATATCTGGTCCGCACCAGGCCAGCGTGACTTTCTTCCGACAGTGCAGTCCTTATCAATCTCCCTGCCGCTCCAAATGCTCATCCACTTCTCCTCCACTGTGGCAGGCTCAGAGCTTCCCAAGAAGACCTTTCATCTTGCATCAAGAACAGGCACAGTGTGCTCCCAAGTATTCTTTGACTCTTGTCCTAGTCTTGCATCTGCTGACTATCTTCTCTTATCTCAGAGCCCTGGATGAGTCACAGATTTTCTGAACTGAATGAAATGGCTGGCCATGCACACAAGTAACCAAATTCCTCCCAGGAATAATAAAACCACTTGAGCACTAAGGGAGACCAAGTGCCTCTCTGAGCATCAGGAAACTCGGCTGAGTCAAAGCTACCCCAGCACAATGGAGACTCTCGGAGAAGCTGTCAAGGGCACTTTTTGAGGTGACTTTGCCAACTGCTTAGAAATATAAACAGGGATGGAATTTCAAACCAAATTCCCAAATTCACAGGTGAAGTAGCCTGCTATCAGACAGCCTGAATTGGACACTGATCTGAACAGATTTTGACTACAGAGGCGGCCAGATTGATTACCATCCCCACCGTGGCCACCATTCTATCTTGGGGATCAAGAACCTTCCAGTGGGACATAAACTTTGTGAAAAGACATTCACTAAAGCAGGGTGGGGTTCCAGTATTTTATTAAAGATGGTGTTTTAATAATGCCACAATCTTCTTGCTATTATCTACTGTGGAATAATGGGTTGAGGAGGAACCTGATAACTTTAATCATTCCTAAGAATAACCACCAAAGTTCTCCTGAAAAGTCTCATTTGGGAGTGGGGGCGATGAAGGTACTGGCAATGGGGTATAAATCCACCCTTGGCTGTTCAAGCCTTGCCTTCTCTCTAAGGTCGGAGAGTTTTCATCCAGGGTTGGGCTCAGGCTGAAGAATCTTTTGGTCTCTGTTAACAGCGGCACCTTCCTCTCACTAAAACCTCTACACTGATGGAGAGGAACTGGAGAGGCAAAGCTAAGATCAGAATCACTTTTGACCCACTGAGAGGACTGCCATCCAGAGGGAGAGCAACAGAGATAGAGCAACTGCCCCAATTAACAAGTCAAAATTAAAAAAAGCCACCCAGGCAGCTGGCATGGGAGTGGGGTAAGAAGCCATTGCTCTGAAAACCAACCTGCCTTTTTCAATCATTAACTGCTTTTCTCATGTCTCAAGGCTCTATGAAAGGCCTCTACACTATCATTTTTCTTTCTATTCCACAGCTTTTGTGCATCTAAAAGAATGAGTGATGACATCACGAACACTAAATTCTGACATCAAAGAAACAATGGAAATTTAATAGTCAGCAAATATAAACATTTTGGTTGGTTTGCTTAACATCACCACAATAATTATCTTGGAGTCTAATGCTTTAGACTATAAGAAACAGAAGCATTTTTTTTTTTTTGCAAGGCAAATGGGGTTAAGTGGCTAGCCCAAGGCCACATAGCTAGGTAATTATTAAGTGTCTGAGACCAGATTTGAACCCAGGTACTCCTGACTTCAGGGTTGGTGCTTTATACACTGCACCACCTAGCTGCCCTGGTCCCAAACTTTCAAAGGCATACTGTCTTATGTTTATTTTTTATAAAGAAACCAGATTATTTTTTACCACTACTGGGTCTATATTCTGAAGAGATCATGAAAAGGGTAAAAAAAATCACTTGTACAAAAATATTCATAGCAGCTCTGTTTCTAGTGGCAAGGAATTAGAAATCAAGGGGATGTTCATCAAGTAGGGAATGGCTAAACAAGCTGTGGTATATCTATGTGATGGAATACTATTTTTCTATTAGATATCAGGAGGGATGGGAATTCAGGGAAGCTTGGAAAGATTTACATAACTGATTCTGAGAGAGATGAGCAAAACCAGAAGAACATTGTACACCCTAACAGCAACATGGGGTGAAGCTCAACCTTAATGGACTTACTCCATTAGTGCAATGATTAGGGCAATTTTAGGGGATCTGTGATACAGAATACCATTTGTACCCAGAGAAGGAAGTGTGGAGTTTAAACAAAAGTCAAAGATGAGCTTCAATTTTTAAAAAAAGTTGTCTTATGTGCTACATAATTTTACTATCTCTAGTATTTTATTTCTTCCTCAAGGATATGTTTTTTCCTCTCAATGCATTCAATTTTGACCAATGCATATCATGTAAACAATATAAAGATTATCAGATTTCCTACTGTTGGGGGGAGAGAAGGGAGGGAGGGGAAAAAATTCTAAAATTCAAAAACTTAACAAAAAAAAATAGGTAGAAATCATCTTTATTGATAGCAGCACTACCAAAAGGTTGGGGGAATGTGGGGAGAGATAAGAGAAGCCTCCTGAAATGGAGAGACTTCAGTGGCCATGTAAGGTATACTGAGAAAGGGAACAGTATGGCCTGGATAGGGAAGAAAGGGATAATCATTCTAGGTGGTTACTCTGTGGTTTCATTTGATAAATTTATTGTGTAACTGCTAGTAGCTTAGAAAGCTAAAAACCTCAGAAACACGAAGTAATTTTATTTTTTAGAAATATAGGTACCACTGATCATTGGTTGTGCAGAAGCTAGCTAGGCCACAGGGCCGAGAAACCGAGAGTTAAAAAAAGTTATAATAGCTTCAACTCCTTATTATAATCCAGATCAAGGTCTGATGAACTCGAAGGTTCTCCCAGTCCTGGCAATCGACGATTCTTTAAAATATGAATCAATCAGAGTCAGTGAGGAAAATTTCCACAAGCAGATGAAAGACCTTCTACAGAAAAACAGAGAGCTCATGGTACCCAAACTCTCTTTAAAGATATGAAATGTTTCTTCCCTAAAATATTCTGGGGGTAACATTTAATCTAAATACTGTTTCCTAGTTTTCTTGATTAGCTACAAGATGCTCCAATGGAAGATCTAACACTGAGAAAAAATGCAATATTCTAAGAGTGAACAGCTCCGGATTCTATCAGTCATTAGTGTGCTGTCACTGACTTAGGTTTCATCTCCTACAGAAAGTTTTCATTTGTAGTCATTTTTGTCCCATGTCCTGGCACCATTTCCAATTAAGGGGTGCTTGGGGAACCGAGTAACTTCACCCTTTTAGTCTGGCCTCCGACTCTGCAATAAATAACAAGCAACAGGATGAGCAGTGTAAAAAGAAAAAAATGTAGATAAATATATTGAGATAATCTTTGAATGTTTCCATCTCTGAAGAATGAGAAAGAAAATTTACCATGTAACTTTTAAGGGAGAAATCAAAAGCAGACGGTTCTCCTGGGTATGGCCAGAACACAGAAATTAAAAAATAAAATAAATAAAATAAACAGAAACCAAAACAAAATAAAACAAAAATCCCCAAACCCAGAAAGTGAAAACAAAAGGAAAGTAAACGAAGCCCTCTTAAAATCCATGCATTGTTAACTCTTAGTTTTAAGCAAAGTGAAAAAATATTTGCCTCTACAGTGTTATTCATCCCAAGATGCTAAATACCAACCAAGCCTTATTTACTATTATTACATTCCAAAATTCATCTTGCACATATTTCAAAAGTAAATTCCTTTTGTAGTCAATCAAGGCTCAAAACCCTTGGAAAAAGCCAGGCAACCCCAGCACCAGGATAACTTGCTTCTGAGGCTTCGGGGTCTGAGGCTACCACCGCCCTCTCCCCAAAATCTGGGGAAGAACACACCTGAGATAAGTGATGAGCTCATACTAACTGAAGGGACGCTGGCTCAAGACCCATGCTGGGCTCTATAGAGCAGTTTCTTCTACCTCAAGTTTTCTCATTTTCAGTGTGATTTCTCAATCAGCTTTGGATAGCTCAAGGGAAAGAATTGAGTAATTTCCCAGATTCTCAGGGCAAAGGATAGCAACACTGCTTCACTTGCTTTTTAAGCTTTAATGTAAATCAGGGACAATACTTAGAATTTGTGCATTTCTTCATGGGCAACTTGATTGTCCAATATTGTGCACATTATTCTAGATGCAAGCGATGCTCCCATTTCTTCTTGATTGTAAAAAGGCAAAAGGAAAAGTTGCCCTAGGAACATTATAAACTTCCCTGTATTAGATGGCAAGCCAATATTTTTGAACTTTTAGCTTAAAGTGAGGAATAACTTTCTAATAAGTAATACAAGTCAAAACCAAACTCAACTGCCTTGAAAAGTGGCAAGTGAAGGCTGGTGGGGAACTAGCTGATCCCTCTAGTTTAAGGCTTTGTTCCAAATGACTTTTACAACAATTTTCTCAGTTAAATATTTCGTTACAGTTAGGCTTCAAAGGATGTATGTGTGTGTGCATGTATGTGTATTCCCAATAATGCTAGGGTTAATTTAAAAAAAAAGCATTGGTAGTTTAAATATATGGAGATAAAAATTCAGTTATATTCCTTATTTCATCTGTGAGATATTTATCAGGGAAAACAACTTTGCCAGCAACTTTCCTGGCAAGGATATACTTTTTCATCATAGTTTTAATTTAGGTTTTCAAAAATGTGGAAAGATGTCCTATCCTTGTTTTAATTAATCTGAGACAATTAGACAGTAGAATTCCTTTTCTTTTTAAGAGGACGGAAGGTAGAGGAAAAAGTGGGAAGCCAGGAAGCATACTATTTCAAACAGATCAAAAGCAGGTAGGCATTCGAAGTATGGGGACAGAGTACAAGGCTGAGAGACAGAAGATTTAGGTGAAAAAAAAAATGTTAGCTCTGCTATTTTCTACCTTAGTGGCTAGGCAAATCAAGACTCTGGATCTCAGGTTCTTCATCTGTAAAATATGGAAACTGGACAAGATGGTCCCCGTAATGCTTAGCCAACTTCAAAATCGACACTGACCAATGATCCATTTTAAAAACCTCTAATTTTGTGAGTCTGGGACTTCAGGATAGGGCTTGAAAATTCTCTTCGAGGTCAATGCAGATCCTCCCTATTCAGTGGACACAGTTTTTATAGATACTTTGACTCAGTATCTCATAACTAATTTTTCTATTCCCACTGCAGGAAAGTCAGGAGGGCCATTTTCCAAAGATATACACTCCTGCAGAATGAGAACCCGGTTTATAAAATAAGGTCATTCCTGTTAGAAGTTCCTTTCTTGCAGATCTTTTCAAATCACATACTCACCTTATGTGCTCAGCCCTCACCAAATCAAATTTCTTACTAAAATTTAAAAAAAGGACTGATTGACATGAAAAATTTAGCTCAATCACTGATAGAAGAGGTTCATCAGCTTATCTCAGGTGACCTCTTAAAAAAAACCCTAATGTTTTTCCATCCCATTTGACCTCTCCCCCTCCTCAGAGCAATGACAGGGGCCCATTTCAGCCAAGAATTTTCAATAGAGTTAAGGACAAAGAGCCACACCCTAAACCCATGAATGGGGTTCGCCATCAGTGCTGGAAGGCAGATCCAGGGTTATTTTAGGGTTTAGTGCTATGTTTTAAAAACATCTCCCCCCCTCCTGCCCCCCCATATAAGGATCTTAGGGAAGAAGAAAGGGGCAGTGAGGAACACAGGACAAAGCTGACAGCAGCAGGACTTGGTTTTAGACTCCTCCAAAAAGAGAGAGAGAAATAAGGTTTCTATCATTAGTTCAGAAAGCAAGTTATAGGGCAGTGGAAATTCCATCAGGTGAACTGACCATGTTTTGGTGGAGTGAACACCCCGGAAGTGAGAAGAAGAAGCCATAAGAAAGATTCATTTCCTTTGCTTCATAAGAATTTCATTCCCTGATTTTCCCATTAAGGAGCAGGTCCTCAGGAACCAGAGCCCCTGCGACTCATGACATCGCACTGGGCTTCCGGTTTTCAGCCTTTAGTGAGGAGTGTCATAAGCAAGCCTCCAAGTCTGAGCCTAGTCAGGCCACGACTCTGGGCCCCGGCGCTGCAGCCCGGCAGGTATCTCAGACGTGGCTGCTCCCCCCCCCCCCCCCCCCCCGAGCCTGGAGCATCAGTTTGGCACCTGCTTGTTGCAGAAAAATCAACAACAAGCGATGGGAAACTGGGCCACAGAGGATCAGAGATTCAGCGTGCAGAAACCTCCGATTTGCATCCCCTTTAAAAATACTTACCAAGAAAATTCCTGGGGAAAATTCTGTAGGGCTAGCAGCAGCCAATCTGTTTTGTTTGTTTTAACTGAAAACCGGAAGCCTGGAGCATAATTACCTTCTTACACAGTTAAAACAAAGGCTGACATTCACAATTCAACACTCTTAAGACACATGCCACTGAAGTCCTTGGGCTGGGGTTTCTTATAAAGGAGTAAAGGTGTATATGCTTTTGAGAGTATTTTAAACTACCTGGTCTGTGGCTACCTACAGGAGCAGAGGTTCTCCAATAGGGGTGGATATGGGTCTTGAGGTGGGGGGGTACAAGAAATGGGGGTGGGAGGACAGACACAGGATTTTAGGCAAACTATCTCAGGTATAGTTGAAACTGCATCAAGGACCATGCAGATGGGGACAGGGAACGAGAGGTAAATAAACTCACTCCTCGGATGATAGTCCAACTGGCCTTCTTTGTCTTTTCTGATCACCTTCTGCAGTGATGCCATTTGGCTGCAGCCAAACACTCTTGCCATATTTGAGCAGAAATGACTGAATAAAAATTAGGTCAACAAGTAGAGCCTGGCCTAGCGCTGACAAGGCTGGTGATTGACTCCAGTGGGTCATGTGGGAGGAAGGGAAGCGTTTTATTATTATTCTTCATAAGCGACCCATTTAGAATGCTCGACAATTCTGCCCTCCACAGCATAGTATTTATTTTGGGAGAAGGGACTGGCATGTATCACATAGCGAACGCCCAGGGGGAGAGCAGAGGATAATGTTCAAATGTATCAGGGGCAGGCTCGGGCTTCTTGCTTGTCTTAAGAAATACACACAAAAAGGCTTTGTGCTTTAGCCCTGCTAATAGAATGTGAGGTATATGCATCAAAGTAAAATTTAGCAATTTAGCTGTGGCCAAATGGGATTTATTTAATTTGCCAACAGGAGAAGCACTTTCAAAATAAACTATCCAGAAGTCTGTTTCTCCAAGATTTGCTCCTAACACTTACTTGATACAATAATAAACCTATCCATCCAAATTCCTTCTTTCATTTTTGTAAATGTATTGACTTAGAATCACACAAGCCAGGTACTAACGATACTAAATAAGTTAGTGGAATACCGGGAATGATAATTGTAATTAAAGTATTAAATTTAGCAGCAGTGAAGCCAACCATTCTTGAGATAAGAGTTCTTGCCTGCTTCATTGCAGGTCTCATACTGAATTTCCTTGGGAGGAATCAAAATTGTTGTTAAACCCTGCACTGTGAATTTAGATAAAAAACCATCTTCAGTCTTTGCTTTGGGGAACAGAGGGACATTTATCTTTGGATCCCCCCAGTGAGCAGTTTTCTTCTACAATATCTAAAAGATGGAAATAACTCAATTCCTAGTGAAAATTTGGGCCACTGTAGCTTGCTTTAATTGAGGTCATGAAAACCTGTTTTTGTTGTGTTTAGGAGGCAGTTAAGATTGCTTTGAGGATGAAAGGGGATTAAGATCTTAAGGATAATATGAAATGTCTTCCAATAGTCTTTGCTTCAGGCCTTATCTAAAGGCCACAGTTGGGGTACAGGGGTGATTGACCCTGCTTCTTCAATGTCCATGGAGGATTCATGTTCAGAGGTTCACTCTCATGTTGGTCACAGTCAACTGTCAGTGAGGGCCCTCACTGACAAAATAATGCTATAAAAAGGACAAAGGGGTTTCTAAAAGGCAAGCCGGTGTGTCTAATGGGTCTGATTCCAATCATCTACTTGTATAGAAACTTCAAGACATATGCAGGCATAACAACCAATGACTGTCTCCTCCTTCTCACTCTGACTTCCCTTCATTCCACAGAGTAAATCTAGAGTCTAATACTTTTTTTTAACTTGGGACTTAGGCTTTAGAGATTTCTTTTTCCAACTCTATTTGTACCTACTTAGATCACTGAAGAGTACCTGAATTACCCTACAACAAGGGTCATGAACATTGAAACAGGACTTACCTTGGAGCCGCGTTCATTAAAGATTATTTCTACATCAAGGATTTTGCCAAACTGCTGCAGAGATTGAAAAAACAAAAACAAAAACAAAACACATTTATTCCTGAACATCAAACCTGAAAGTGCTCTTTTCTCGGTTCAGGAAAAAGGAAGTTTGATTTTCATAATTTAGCTTTCACATTTTTGCCTTTTACTATTAAGATCTGAGCTTCTCTCTTAACAACAAATTTTCTTTTCTTCCCCCTTAAACCACTTTTGATTTTTATTATTGCCAAGAATTTGGAGGGAATATCCTTCCTACAAATCATTCATGCCAAACATATCTACAGTGGGCAAGGTATTTAAGGGAATACCAAAACTAAGGAAGTAGTCTCTGCATTCTGGACCCATCTACTACATGAGACATGGCAAAACACACTTGCTTTTGCCCCACAGTGCTGTCTACATGGGGCTTTTAACACCAAGCATTCTAAGGAGCCTATTAAATTCTGTTCTTGTTTTCATTCTTTTTTTTTTTTAGGTTTTTTGCAAGGCAATGGGGTTAAGTGGCTTGCCCAAGGCCACACAGCTAGGTAATTATTAAGTGTCTGAGACTGGATTTGAACCCAGGTACTCCTGACTCCAAGGCCAGTGCTTTATCCACTACGCCACCTAGCCACCCCTTGTTTTCATTCTTGAAGAGTGCTAATAAAGTCTCAAATTTTTCTTTATTTTTAAAAAAAGTCCTTCTGTGTATTTCTGCTCATTTAAAAAAAAATCTCAGTTTTAAGGTATAAATCTTTGCAAAAATTAATTTGTGAAAGAAAGCACTTGAGAATTTATTATTTTGAATATCTTCTTTGTAAGGCAATTGGGTTAAGTGGCTTGCCTAAAGTCACACAGCTAGGTAATTAATAAGTGTCTGAGACCAAATTTGAACTCAGGTCCTCCTGATTCCAGGCCTGGTGTTTTATCCACTGCACCACCTAGCTGCCCCCGGATAATTTCTTAATAAAAATTTTCAGAATTTTATCATGTGGAAAAATGAAGGGATAAAGTCTAGGCCAATCTTTCAGAAAATGCACAAATGCCTAAAAGATCACACTCAAAACTTAGTGGGGAAAATGGTGCTAATTAAGGCATTGAATCAATGACTTATATGAATGAGATTGATGGAGTTCTCACTGAATCTTCAGGCAACACCAAGTCTTCTGGGGATTAGATGATAGGATAAAAAAATCAGAGTGACTTGGACAATTTAGAGAAATAGCTCCACCAAAAATAAAAAAGATCAAATTAAGAAAGCCACTTAACAAAAACGAATAATTCAAACTCAAGAAGGGACTAACTGTGTGTGTTGTGTGTTTGTGTGTATGTGTGTGTGTGTGTGCATGCGCATGTGTTCACACACTCTCTCTCCTAAATACATTTACTGAGAAAATAGCTTGGAGGTCATAGTGGACATCAGATGGAAAATAACCAGCAAAGCACAGCTGAGACAGAAAAGCTAAAAACAAACAAACAAACAAACAAAAAAGGTTGCATTAGGGATCTAGGGATATTATGTATAGAAAGCAGCCATGCGTCTTCTAGTAGAGGTAGCCCTGAGTTAGTTCCTTAAAAAACACTGGAGGGGCATAAATAAGCACAATCAAAGTAAGGGACAAAATGAAAAAAATGCTTATATGAAATGCTAAAAGAGTTGAAATAACTGGCTGACTTGAAATAATAGACAAGTTCAATAGTGCTTCAGGAGGGGTGAACCGCTCTTGAGAGAGTCCCAAGCTTATCCAGCTTAAAAGGCAATCAGAGAGAGCTGGTGGTGGTGCTTTTTTTAATCATTGCCAAGAAAACAAAAAACCCCAGAACTAGAGCAAATGGGTTCAAAATGACAGCAGTTGAGGTAACAAAGCTCAAAATGATGGCCAACATTAATAAAGCCCAGAACCGACTGCTGAAGGAGTTGGGCACCCCACAGATTAGGGGAAAGAACAAATGGACACAGAATCAGAAGACTTCGGTCTTCAAAGGGTCATTTTCTCATCTCTGCAAAATGGAGATAATACTACTTGCACTAGCAGCTTCCCCCAGTTGTTGAGGGGAAATATCACATAAATGCTAGTCTAGACAACCTTTGTGTTGCTGCTGCTCAGTCTTGTCTAGAAAAACGATACTGAAACTAGGTCATTTGGAAATTGTAGCATTCTAATAGCCTTTAGGGGTATATTAGATTATGGATAGAAAATGGTTCATATTTTTTTAAAATAATCTCAACTGGACTAATTCCTTCATTTTTTAGAAATCATTTACCTTTTCATAATCCACCTCTGCTCTGTACCAGGACAATGATACTCTGGGAAAAGCCCTGGCACCGGAGCCAGGAACCCTCAGTTAGAAGCCCAGCTTGTCTCCCTGGGTGGCCCTGGGTGAGGCCTCTTAAGGAGAAGAGACCAGATGGTCTCTGGGATCTCTCTTCCAATTCTAAACCTTGCCATTCTGGGCTCGGCTGGGTGTGAGACAGACGACCTTCAGGTTCTTCTGCTGCTTGTGGTGAACCTGGTTCTCTCCTTCTTCTACCCTTTCTACTCATCTCTTTTCTTGAACATTTTCTCCTGTTAATGCTATCTTGGGAAAAGTTTTAAAAACGAATTTTCACACCCAAATGGCAGAGGGTTTGGAAGATCTTTCTAGCTAGTGTTATTCTTCTAAAACCTCTTTTCAGTAAATGGAGGATCCATTTCATTAAAACTACTTAGTTAGTGGAATCACAAATTCATATCATTGCTCTAACTTTTCTGAAATATGATCTGAAAGAAATAGCACCAAGAGAAAAGGGAAATCCCCTTGGCTGAAAGCTATTCCAATACCCAGAAAATTCTCAGAACTTCTGTGAAATGACGAGCAATAAAAGGTAAACTCAATGCCATGGTGCCAGAGGAGCTTATGTGTCTTTTACTGGCCAAATGGTCAAACTGAACAGGCCAGAAGCAGTAGAGGTTCAAATAACACATTCTGTCTTTTCATCTGAGTCAGTAAATGGGCTACTACTAGAGTCTGAAAATCAAAATTGGATCATGACATTCTAGGGCTAGAAAGATGTGACAGATGGTCTACTGCCCCCTTCATGTTGCAAATAAAGACATGGATCCCAAGAGAAGATGAAGTTTACTAAAGCTTGCATAGTTAGTAAGATCATTTGAGACTAGACAAGAATCTAGACTTCTGATGTTCTGAACAAAATGTACTGCCTTCACCACGAGGGAAAAGGGATCCCAGGTGCATGATCTTTCTAAAGAATTCATTCATAAGCATGGACTAACAGAATTCAGAGTATGGGGGAAGGGACAGTAGAGGGGAAGAGAGGCCATTTGTATTTTCTAAGTCAAGGAATCCAACTAAAGCTGAGGAAGAAAATGCAATCCCCACATGGACCTGAGCAGAGCAGAAAATCTCAGAGCCAAGGGCCAGTCTCTTGCTCAAAGAACCCTGAGTCCCCCTCTCATCACCATAAAGACAGTGCACATTGTGAACAATATTGTGCAAGGGTCCAGAGACCTGTGGGTTTGAAGGAGACATCAAAGAACCACACAAATTTCTCTCAGTTGTTTGCTTTTTTTCCCTGTGATTCTTAGGGGTTTTTCCTTGCTTAAGAAACTGTTTAATGTTTCATATTGTGCATCACTGCCTCAGATCATGGCTTCTCTAGAGGAAACTCTTCTGCAGTTAATACTGCTCCTCAGATCCTGAAACACTACAGTTGATGACTTGATAGAAAAGAAAATTGACGACTCCTCTATTATTAAAAATGATCTTTACTAAAAGAAGATCTCCCATTCCTGATTCTAAGGCTGCTCACTCTCTTTGAAGACTGGCTTTGGATCATTCTCATTTTGCACTGCAGCATGAAAATAAAGAATCACTCTCTGAATATACAGCTCACTGCTTGGATGTCTGTGAATGGCAGGTCTTATGAGGCTGGGTTGGTGGGACCCGTTTTATACTGAAGATTTAAGACCTCACTAGTCAGTCTTAGAGGTATCTTAACCTTCCTACATTATGACCCTACCAGCTTCTCTTGCCAAAAGATGTGCTTAATTACAAGAGAGGGAGAGTTCTGAAGTGGCTAAGTGGCCACCTGACCTTATTTCCTGCGTGTCCTATAAAATGTGTAGACAGTGGAGAGGGCAAGCTAGAGGTTACTAAGAAGTACTTTTGTACTTCATTCTCCAAAAGATGTCCAAGATGCACCTCAAAGCACAGAATCACTGGGATGGTGGAATACTTAAATAAGCTTCTAATCTAGATTTTTCAGGCTGATGAAAATTTTCTGAGGCCAAAAGACCTTTCTGAGTCTATCTAAGGCTATCCCCACTATGCAGATGTTTTGATGAATATATTCTCGAGGTGATTTACATGACAACTGCAAAATCTGTTAAAATGGCTTTAGATTCCATTTACTTTGGGTTTAAAAGGCAGTTATTAAGTACTTCTGTATACCAGAGACTTACCCCAAACATCTGCCGGAGATCAGGGTCCCGGAATCGGAAGGGGATGTTGGAGACATGCAACCGTTTTGGGGTCGATTTACTCTCAGTATTCTCATTACTCTGTGTCTGTGACTGCTGTCCATCTGTCTGTGCCCCTCCTTCTGTCTGCTGAAATAAAAAACAAAACAGAAGACACTGGCTGAAAAATAAGAACACCACTTCACAAACATTATGTGTGATGATTAAAATTCTAGTTCCAAGTGCAGCTCATGCTTGGTACCACAGTGAGGACACTGGGGAAAACTCCAGCTGCTACTTTTCATTCTAAGAAACAAAATTTAAAAAAAAATAAAAAGCTGAAGTTTAAAAAACAGAACTGATGGGAAAATCTTATATCTTATGAAGACTTTAGTTGGAGACAAGAGTCACTTCTAATCATATAATATGAAGACAGTATCTTCCTGGGTGTTTAGCCATCATTTCCTTATATTCCCAGGCTTGTTCTCTTTTCAAGGCCACATTATTTCTAAAATGATTCATCTGCTTTATTTAAGGCAATTGCTGCTCTTTCTAGTTGCCCTTTTCCAGTCCTTGCTAGAAATAAAAAAAATTTTTTTTCAAATCTCATTTGTTCTAAGTCTTCAGTGTGACAACAAAGAGATTCTTTCCATTTGTCCCTTTTTGAACAAACTCAGAAGATCTGTGAATCATAGACCTTTTGGACTCAGGAATAGGGTAATAATATTTTTTAAAAAAGAGCTAAAAATTTAAAATTTAAAAGACTGTTTGGAATGCTTGAAGAACCAGCTTAATGGTAATAGCTTTCTGTTTTGTTCCATTCAGACCATACAGATGGCACAAATGGATGTAGTCTATTTGAACTAAAAAATAGCAGTGAGAGGAAGAATGATGAAATTCTGCTGGGCAAAAATATCAAATTTTCAATCATCAAATTAAGCATAGAATAGACTAAACAGGACAAAATTCATTCAGACAGGAAACAAAACAACTAAACAGCATTAAAGAGCTCAAGATACGACTCAATCTCTAAATACATTCAAATTTGCCTCAAGTTCTCTTCTCATCAAAAATTATCATTTCATTTAAGCCTGACAACACTAAACACAACTCTAGTTATGTCTATGAATATGAAAAGGTATGGTTACAAAGGAAAAAGAGAAGAGTTCACCAAGTCCATCTTATTTGTTTTTTTTTCAGGTTTTTTTTTTTGCAAGGCAAATGGGGTTAAGTGTCTTGCCCAAGGCCACACAGCTGGGTAATTATTAAGTGTCTGAGGCCACATTTGAACTCAGGTCCTCCTGACTTCAGGGCCGGTGCTTTATCCACTGTGCCACCTAGCCGCCCCTCATCTTATCTCTTTATAGACTTGGTCTCTAGGTAAAATGCATCCTGGGACATTTCTGCCTGAATTACAAATAGGGCTCATTGATTCTTCCATCATTTCAATAGCTATTTCTAGTATTTACCATTTAAAAAAAAAGATCACAGACCAGATTAATAATAATCACTAACATTTACATAGTGCTTTAAGGTTGGCAAAATGCTTAAGAAATATTATTTCATTTAATCCTCACAACAACTCTAGAAGATAGGTACTATTATAATCTTCATTTTACAGATGAAGAAACTAAGGCCAACAGATTTTAAGTGACTTGCCCAGGGTATCTGAGGCTGGATTTGAATTCACTTCTTCCTAACTCCAGGCCTACTCCTTTATCCACTCTACAACTTGCTACCTAACCTATTGGTTAGGAGGAAATACCAGAGTATTATTTTTTGTTTTTTTGCAGGGGGAGGGGAAGAGGAGGGAGGCAATTGGGGTTAAGTGACTTGCCCAGGGTCACACAGATTTGAACCTAGGTCCTCCTGACTTCCTGGCTGTTGCTTTATTTTCTAAAAGCATCTCTACTTTGTCATCTGTGTGACTATAAGTCAGACAACTGACCTGTTGGAAGCTCAGTTTTCTCATATGCAAAACAGAAGGGGAATGGGCTTGTGCTTTGTGCCACTGGACACTGATGAGATGAGGGAGGCCTGACCGTCGGCCCCATCTGCCCATCTGAGCAGTTGGGAAGGGAGACACTAATCAGGAGGCACTCAGTAAACCTATTGGTTTGGTCCTAAATGTCAAGCTCCTGGTTCTCAATGGGGAGGGTGATTTCTGTTTGAAAGCCCCAGGATCCCTAGGTGTCCTTGGATTTTCTCAACATTACACACCCATAGAATGCATTTTAGCACGACGCACTTTATCCCTGTATGGGATAAAGGACCCCCAGCCCATTCTGAAGTTGAAAAAGCTAACTGGTATTCATCAGATTCTCAAACAATCTACTACTAGATTGAGTTTTAGGGAAAGGTGATCCCAGTAGGTCTATAATTCTAGCCTCAGCCAAGGAGAGAGGTGAAAGAATGAATGAAATGACAACTAAAGCAGTAACAGGAGGTGTTAGATGCAGGAGACCTGTGAAGAGAAATAGAAAATTGTATACTGCAAGGCTATGTTCAATTTAATAATATAAATTGGATGAGTGTTAGATTCCCTATTTAATAAAAGAATCTCTTGCAACTCATTCTAATTAGACTGCTTTACTTGTCAGAATAGTTCTTGAAGTTTAATCAGGGATGGGAAGCAAATGAGAGTGTTCAGGCCTTTGGTTTTTGTGAACACAGATATTAACCATTTTCAGGAAAATATCAGTCAGGGCATGACTGGATTGGGGCTAGTCTTTTATTGTTAGCTGCTAAGCAACTTTACTGGTTGCAGAAACAACCTCCTAAGGTCTTGTTTTTCCTTTTGTGGTAATTGTTTGACCTAATTTATTCACTGGGCAGAAGATGAAACAGAATAGGCTAGAGTCTGTTTACTGGAAGTGTGGAATGAGCATTGGCAGCAGCTACCCCGATGGAATCACGTGGCTAAAGCATGTATGTTTGCCCTTCGCCCAGCCCTTGAGCTGAGGCCTGGCAGAATCTTTCTATGTACTGATGATCCAGGCTAAAAATGGATCTCCACACTCAACCTAGAAACTGCTTCTAAAGGTTTCTTTACTAGTAAGAGTCATCCAATTTAGCACAAATTGGCCTTTTTAATCTGACTCAAGTCTCTCAACTAATAACCAATACCATGTGCATGAACATATATACCTATGCACAACGATATAGAGGAAAATTCATAACCATTATCAGAGCCTGCACTGGTAACTAGAGGGTGGATCAAGACACTCCTTCCAGGGGAGGTTACAGAATTCTGATGTCTCAAGATCTGTTTACAAAAGCTCTGATACTTCATACTGACTCCAATACAGGCTCTGTTAATCAGGACATTATCTACAACATCACCTCTTCCATGTTCTACTGTCTCTATGATTTCACAGTGAATGATAACTCTTTTCTAGAGTGCTTTACAAGTTCAGAAAGCCACATTTCTATGGGGCACTTCTATCATCTGGGAGTAGGGTGAGGGAAAGAGAAAAGAGGAATAAGGAAGATGGACATGGGGGGGGGGGGGAGAAAAGGGAGAAGTAGGGGAAGAAAGAGAGGAAAGAAAAGGGGGGAAAAAAAAACAAAAGATAGTAAGAACAAGGCAAGAGAATGAAATTTGTTGTTCTTCATTTGTTTCAGTCTTTGTCTGACTCCTCATGACCCCTTTCAGGGTTTTCTTAGCCAAGATACTAGAGTGGTTTGTCATTTCCTTCTTCAGCTCACTGTGCAACTGAGGAAACTAAGGTAAACAGGGCTAAGCGACTTGCTAAGTGCTACTTAGTATCTGTGGCTGAATTTGAACTGAAGAAGATGAGTTTCCTGACTCCAGACCAGCACTGTATCCATGCAAAAACTTTTAAAGATGAAACAGTCCAGTTAATTCAGCTCTTTTATAGGTCAAATATAGGATGACGGTAAAAATAAAAATGAGTTACTTATAGGCAACTATAAGGCTACTAACAACAGGACCAAAAAGGCTTGGGGGGGGGGGGGGGTGGCTAGGTGGTGCAGTGGATAAAGCACCGGCCCTGGAGTCAAAAGTACCTGGGTTCAATCCGATCTCAGATACTTAATAAATACCTAGCTGTGTGGCCTTGGGCAAGTCACTTAACCCCATTTGCCTTGCAAAAACCTAAAAAAAAAAACTTAAGAGGATGTCAAGAAATAGAAAGAACTGAAGGGCCTATCTGAACAGAAAGATCATCAGTAATATCTCTAACAAGTGGACATTCAGGCTCCAACTGAACACTTCCAATGACCTCATTAGGGACAGCTAGGTGGCACAGTGGATAGAGCACCAGGCCTGGAGTCAGGAGGACCTGAGCTCAAATCCGGCCTCAGACACTTCATAATGACCTAGCTGTGTGACCTTGGGCCAAGTTACTTAACCCCATTGCCTTGCAAAAACCAATGAGCTCATTAGGCAGTCCATAAGACTTTGGTTATTGTTGTCTTTCATTTTTGAAAAGGCCATGACATCAGGGAAGTGAAGTCATGACTTGGACTGGAGTGAGGGGGGCTGTGTTAAGTCCCCAGCCTCACTTTCTCCTCCAGAGCCATCTAGGTTCAGTGGCCAGATAGGACTCAAAATGATGGAGATGACTCTGGATGCAAGGCAATCAAAGGGGAGTGACTTGCCCAGGGTCACACAGCTATTAAGTGTCAAGTGTCAGAGGCTATATTTGAGGTCCTCTCGACTCCAGGGCTGCTGCTCTATCCACTGAGCCTTAGAGGCTTCTATAGGACTTCTAGACAGTGAGACTTTGTGCAAGTCTTTAATCAGGAGCTGAAGTCTGTCTCTAGGGTCATTAAAACCAATTTAATCCTTCAAAGACTTAGGGACAGCAATCATGCCTTTCAGCTAGTTTTCCTCTTCTCTAGGCTAAGTATCCCCTTAGTGAGGGATGATGAGTGGTAGATACTTGGGATTTCCACTGAACTGGCAGTGGACTAAAACCTTTTTTTCCTTGGCTTTTCTAACATGAAACTTTGTCTACTCATGTATCTGTCATCCTGTACTTATGCTGTTGTTGCTTTTTAATTTAATTTTTTTAGGTTACATTTTAAATGCCAAATTATCTCCCTTTCTCCCTCCCTACTCTGCACACACATACACAAAAGTTGTCTAAGCATAGCTTATCCCCTTACTGATGGTTTTATCATTCTAAGGAAAATACATTTATATCTATGTTTTCAAGTGGTTTTTTTTATTTGGGGGGGTTACAAGGCAATGAGGTTAAGTGACTTGCACAAGGTCACTGGATTTGAAGTCAGGTACTCCTGACTCCAGGGCTGGTGCTCTATCCACTGCACCATGGGGCTGCCCATGTTTGTTTTTTTTTTTAATTTAAAATAGTAATGAATGTTGTATTTTGTCAAGTTTTTTCTGCATTTATTGATATGATCATATGAATTCTGCTACTTTTGTTATGATACAATCAATTATCTTAATAGTTTTCCTTATGCTAAACTATCCCTGCATTCCAAGTATAAACCTGACTTGATCACAATATATAAATTATGTAATATATTGTTATAGTCTTCTAAGTAGTATTTTATTTACAATTTTTGCATCCATCATTAGTGAAGCTGGTCTATAATTTTCTTTCTCTGGTTTTGCTCTTCCTGGTTTAAGTAGCAGCATATGAATTTCATAAAAAAAAGTTTATTAAGGCTGCTTTGCCTATTATACCAAATAATAGCTGATCTTTAAATGTGTGGTAGAATTCACTCATAAATCCACCTGGTCCTGATTTTTTTCCCCTAAGGAAGTTCATTTATGGCCTGTTTGATTTATTTTTCTAAAAGAAGTTTCTTTTAGATATTCTATTTCCTCTTTTGTAGTGATATAGTCACCCTTTTTTTTTTTGATACTTAAGAGATTTGGTTTTCTTCTCTCTCTTTTAAAAATCATATTAACCAAAAGTTTATCTAATTTTTTTTCATAAAAACAATTCATAATTTTATTTAATCAAAGGCTTTCTTTCATTCAGTTTTATTAATCTCACTTTAAAATTTTATGATTCCCAATTTGGTATCTATTTATTTAAGGATTTTTACTTTGTTCATTTTCTAATTTTTAAAAATTGCACACTCATTTCATTGATCTATTCTTTCTCTATTTTACTGATAGAAACATTTAAAAATAAAAATTTTCCTCACATTACTGCTTTTGCAGCATCATCTCATTACTGTCATTCCCTTTAATAAAATTATTTTATGTTTCTAATGACTTGTTCCTTAAGCCATTCATTCTTTAAGATTTGGTTTTTTAGGCTTCAACTAATTTTTAATGTTTCCATGGTCCCTTATTAAATACATTTTAGAGCAATATGATATAAAAGCATGCATTTAATATATCTACTTTTTTGCATTTAACTACCTAGTTTTTATGCCTTAATAATATAGTCAATTTTTGTAAAGGTATCATGTACCGCTGGAAAAAGGATTTATTCTTTTTTATTCCCGTACAATTCTCTTCAGATAGCTAATTTATCTCGCATATCAAAGAGTCTATTCATCAACTTGACTTCTTATTTATTTTTTGGTTAGATTTATCTAGTTCTGAGAGAGGAAGATTGATGTCCCCAACTAATATAATTTTACTATTTCACTGGCATTTCATTAAAGTTATCCTTTAAAAAATTTGGATGTGATAGTACTTAATGCATCTAGTTTTAGTGCTGATATTTCTTCATTACCTATTGAACTTGTTTTTATCATAATGTAGTTTCCCTTTACCTCTTTTAATTAAATCTATTTTAGCTTTAACTCTGTCTGAGATCATGCTTGCTACCCTGGTTTTGGGGTTTGTTCTTTTTTTTTTTTGCATCAACTGAAGCATAATAAATTCTACTCCTTTATTTTCACTCTCAATGTATCTTTCATCGTTAATTGTATTTTTTGTAAAAAACATATTGGAAGAATCTGGTTTTTAATCCACTTATAATCTGCTTCCATTTTACATCCAAAGTTATCTAGTTTTGCAAATCCCTCCATTCTAAGAATTCCTCTCTTATCCTTTCTCTTTAATCTTCTAAGAGTTCCTCCCTTGTCCTTTACCCTTACCCTTCTATTTCCCTATAAATTAGTAAGACTTTCTATAATCTACTAAATGTATTTGTATTCCCTCTTTAACCCTTGCTCTGGTAAGATCGTTAGTGCACTGCCTGCACTTCAGTCCATCCTAACTTTTACTGTAATAGTTCTATTCACACCTCTTTTGTGTAAGATAACTTGCTCCATTTTATCCTTCCCTATATACTTTTGTAACTTAGGATACAATCATCTCAACTCCAAGCCTTCTATCTATATATACTCTTTTGAACTACCCAATAACATACTTAAAAGTTACAAATAAAATTTTCCCATATAAAGTTAGTTTGACCTTATTAAATTTCTTATATTGGTCTTCAACATTTATCTTCTTGTGTTTCTCCTAATTTTTGTAGGTAAAATAGTTCTGGTCTTTTCCTCATGAATACCTAAAAGTCCTTTAATACATTAAACATTCATTTTTCCCCCAGACCAGACAACATTCACAAAGAGTATTGGGTGAGTTATTCTTTTTTTTTTTAGGTTTTTGCAAGGCAATGGGGTTAAGTGACTTGCCCAAGGCCACACAGCTAGGTAGTGATTAAATGTCTGAGGCTGGATTTGAACCCAGGTACTCCTGACTCCAGAGCTTAGTCTAACATGACTTATCAGAATCTAAGAGCTAGAAGGAGTATCAGAGAATATCTATTCAATTAAAATCTGAACAAGAATTTCGTCTTCAACTTCTCCAACAAATGATGTCCCCTCCTCCCTGCTCTCTGAAGAGCTCCTATGTTGGCGACAGACTATTTCAATTGGACAGCAATAGTTATTAAGCAGTTTTTCTCTCTAAGGAAAAATCTGCCCTTCTTTAACTCCCACATTTTGATCCTACTTCTGACCAATGAAGCCAAGGAGAACAAATCTAGTACTTTCTCATGATAGCTGGCTGTCATATACAACCCCTTCTCCAACCTCAACCCCAACATTTTTTCTACAGGTAAAATATTTGCAGTTCTTCTATCGGATTCCTATATGTTATAGTTTGTTTGTTTGTTCAGTGTTGCAAGGCAATGGGGTTAAGTGACTTAACCAAGGTCATACAGCTAGATAATTATTAAGGGTTTGAGGCTGGATTTGAATTCAAATCCTCCTGATTCCAGGGTCAGTGCTCTATCCACTGTGCTGTCCAGTTGCCCCATATGATATAGTTTACAGGACTCTCCCATTTTGGTCACCCTCCAATATGGTCTCTTTTAAAATAAGAGCTCTCAATACGAATACAATACTTGAGATGTGGCCTAACCAGGGCAGAGCATACCAGAACTACCAAATCTAGTATTCTGTATATTACTTTGCATTAAAAGAGGTAGAAATTTTACTTTTTTTTAGCCTTTTTAGCTGTCAAATCATCCTGGTAACTTACACTTAGTCTGTAGCCTATTTCTTCTAGAAGAATCCTTGACAGTTTATAGTAATCACTACTTATCTTGTTTTGAGTACTTGTTCTTAAGAGACTGCTTCATAAACATGTTCAAGAATTCAAAGTCAAGGCCACTAGCCTCTAAGCTGAAGTCCTCCATGGGACATGTTGTGGCTCCCCTGGCCTCAGCTCATCAGAACGCCGACTATTCAACAGCTCAACTCCTTAGTCACTTCTGCTCTGGGATCAGAAGACAGAACAATCACCTCCTCCCAAAGTCTTCCTCTGGAGAGGGCTCAGAGCCTCTGCAGTTTCTCTTCCACAGACTCTCATGCCCTCTCCTCAGCTTCTGCCCTCTCCTCAGCTCCTCCCCTCTCCTTCATTTTGTGTTGTCTTCCTCCACTAGATTTGAAGTTCCCTGAGGGCAGAAATTGTCTTTTTCTTGTTTTCCCAGCAGTTAGCATAGTGCTTGGTACAAGCCAGGCCCTTCATAAAAGTTCACTGAACTGAACCAAAAATCTGAATTCCATTTGCTGGTCCTTTGCAAGCCCCTCCCTCCAGGATGTTTCAATAGCATTTCAGCAAGCTACCAGGGTCCCTGACACCTTGTTCATCTGAGCCTGACAGCAGGGGTGGAGTTCCTCACCTGACTTGGTTTTCCTATCCACAATTTTTGTCTACTTCTTCCTGTGGTGGAGATAACTGTCCTCAATCACGTAGCATGCGCTCTCTGTTCTTTTACCATTTGTCCCCAGAAGGGTCTTGGACCTTTTCAAGCCTCCTCTTCCTGGCACACATCTTGGGGTGCTGGAGCTCATGGTCCTGTTTCAAGAGGGAACCCATCTCTCACTCGTCTTTGTCTGTTATTTGTTCTTGGTGTGTGTGTGTGTGTGTGTGTGTGTGTGTTTTAAAAATGAGTTGGTTTGGAGGGAGGGAAGGGGGGGGATAGGTGATAGAAGAGAGGGAAGATCCTGGGAGAGGGTACTCAGATATAAAACACTTCTGAACAGGAACAGGGTAAAAGGAGAGAGAGAATGGAATAAAAGAGAGTGAGAGGAAGTAATAACAACTAAGGCAAAAATACTGAAGCAATGTCTTTGGTGGACTTATGTTAAAGAAGGTAACTCATTCCAGAGAAGGAGCCACTGGAATCTGAACAGAGACTGAAGTACATTTTTTTCTCTCTCACTATTCTTGAGGTTTCTCATCTTATTTGGGGGAGGGGGGTGTATGTTTACTCTCACAACAAGATTATTGTAATAATATAAAATAAACCAAAAAAAATGGGCTGGTCAGTAAATCCTGCTTCTTTAGAGTCTTGTGGGTTTGGATGATCCCTCCCCATTGAGCTGACTTTCCCTTTAAAATATCAGGTCTTCAATCACTGAAGGTCCCTCACCCAAAAGACCTTAGTTACGGTCACTATCCTATGCCAAATGTTCCTCTCTGTATGTCTCAAAAATGGAAACTGTCATTTTTATTTCAGTAACCAGCTCCTCTTTTTGGGCCAGGGCAATTGTTCTGATCATCACTTCCTCTAACCTCTGAAAGAGGAAATCAAGGCTAATCAAAAATCGCTCTCAAGTTTGTAGCTTATTCAGTGGAGGCATTTGGAGAGCAGGCTACCACTACTAAATTGTGCTATCCCAAGGCAGCTTTGGGCTCGTCTGGAGTTTGTCAGACTTCTCCTTCTGAGGATGGATCCTCTATCTCCCCAAATACAGCAGCCTATATTTATGCCTAAGAAAAATGTTCTAATCTGGGTGAGTGGGAACACTAGGATCAGTGATTAAGGGTTTAGCATAAAGTTCCTGTCCTTATGGAAGAAGAAAGGGATAGAAATGTTCACTTCCTTGCAGAGAAGTCACTTAACCCCACAGTCTTACAAAAAACAAAAACCAGCAAGACAAAATTTGCAAGAAGGCAAGAAAGGAAAAACTTGGGAGTAACCTAAAACTAGCTCCCAGCAGACAGTTGTAAAACAGCCAAGTTTACTCTTACAGGTAGTAGAAACTTGATTCTTTGTCCAAAATGACACTATAGCACTTGATAGCCTTTAGAAAACCTACAAGGAGGACTTTTGTACTATTTGGGGGAGAAAGG